>NC_091456.1:164565994-164880994 GCF_027789765.1 Dendropsophus ebraccatus | reverse complement strand
TCGTAGAAAATCGTTGTGTGAACATAGCCTTATGGTGTGTTTACCCACACACATATCTGACAGATTTTTTACGCCAAAGCCAGGAATGGATTTAAAAGGAGGAGAAATCTCAGTCTTTCCTTTATGACCTGTTCCCTGTTTATAGTCTGTTCCTGGCTTTGGCTTTAAAAGGACACTTAGGCTGCGTTTACACAGAAAGATTGACAGATTTTTGAAGCCAACACTAGGAACAGACTATATACAGGGAACAGATCATACAGGAAAAACTGAGATTTATCCTCTTTTCAAATCCATTCCTGGCTTTGGATTCAAAAATCTGTTAGATAATCTAAGTGTGTAAAAGGAAATTTAGGGTACTATTACATGGCACGATAAGCGGCCAAATCGGCCCTATCCGGCCGATTATCATTTTGTGTAATAAAGACAACGGTCAGCAGATGATCGTTGTCATTGACTGATCGTTGATATAGGTTCTGACCTATAATTGTCGGGCGCCGACCGCGCATAGCCACGTGCAATAGCGGTGTGCGCCGTTGATCCTTGATTTAGATCTGATCATAAAATCATCATTAATCGTTCGTTAATTGTTCAGTGTAATTCCTTATTGTTCCTTCTGGGATCAGATGGCGTAAACAATCGTAGTGACAATCGTAACTAACGACAATCGTTCTATGTAATATGGTGAACGATTTCAGGTTAACAGTAAAGTTTGAGATCATTTATCGTTAATCATTAAAAATCACTTTGTGTAATAAGACCTTTACTTCACTGTGTCGGGCCTGCAGCACTAGTGACAGCTTCCCCAGCTGCAATGTCTAGTCTAATGCTAATTTGCTTCAGAATAGACACTAAAGGAGGCTCAATATGTTCTGCAGTTCCTGACACAGCCTGTGGTGGCAGCAGAGGGGCAGTATTTTCTCTTACTGTTGACAACTGATGTATACATGTAAAAAATAAATAAATAATCTCTGCAATATCCATTTACATTAATGTAATATAGGGCAAACAAGCTTTTACACATACTCCATGTTAAAATGCCCAGATAAGTTAAGCTTGTATATCTCCTATTCTTTTTGCCATAACATATGCATAAAAAAGTGTGTAAGCGTGTTAGGGTATTATGTCTCCCCCATCATGCTGTCTAATGGTCCCAGTGGTCCTGGTTTTAATATGTAGTCATCTATTTCATTTGTCTGGTCTGACCCAGCACCTGTTCCATCAATGCTCCGATATGGCGGACGTTGTTTGAACCGCCTTCTTATCCCATATTATAATAAATACAGTCAATTCATTACAGTCAGCTTGCAGCCGACTTTCTAAACAGGGATACATTTGTCAGTCCCTATTTTTTCAGTATGTAGGATATAATAGGGATCTTCAGGGTGTTTCCTCCATTACATACACCTAGAGACAGGAAGGGGCTTCATGTTACTCAATGGCTGATGAAGCAGGGATGTTCTGCTGTAAATAAATTTGGAAGAGATTCTCTATTCACAGGCTGGACACAGCAGCACAGAAAGTGAGTATGTTATGGCTATCAGGAATGATGACTATAGTCTCTACATTTGCCTCTGGTGTTCTTCTGTTTAAAGGGATGGTATTTAGAAAATGGTCTACCATTTAAATAAAGTTTTTATATTAAACAGATTTTAGGTAATTTTCAGTGTCTCAATCTATATTATAAAATAATACTGAAATCTTTTAGTTTCCATTCTCACCACTGGGGCTAAAACTAAGCTGGGTGCTTCCAGTTCTGTCAGCAGTGATCAGAGGAGGCGTCTGTAAAGTGATCTGTACAGCATTACAGCGACATATGACACCAGTAGATAGAGGAGACAATAGCAGCTCCCAGTGGAATGACCTCTTCACAGGTCACAGAGCGTGCTCAGTAACGTTTAACATTCATCTCAAGGAGACAGAGTCTGTCTATTGTCGTCTATGTCCATGAGACCAGCTGTAAAGCATGTCACTAAATGCTGTTAAGAACAGCTCAGGCAAGATGGCAGCCCCCATAACAATGAACAAATTGTAAAAAAAAAAAAATTGTCAGAAAAACAGATTCAAATAAAAGAACAACATTTTGTATCTAATTCTAATCAAGAGAAGAAAAAATTGTTGACTTTAAGTACAGTTGTTAAGTACAGTTCCCCCCCCCCTCTGGTTGTTTCTTGGTTTTTCTACGTGTGGTACTTTGAAGGTGCTGCTCCGATACTCGCTTTACCTTGTTGTTTGGTACCCAGGATTCCAAGGTGGGGAGGAAGTGGCTATTTTATCACTATTTACATCACATATAGATTTTTTGGACAAGCCCTGCAACAGGCATAGGTCCAGCCAGCTTTAATATTAGTAAATCACATGAGGTAATTGGGGGCGGAGCTTTATTTTAGAACAGCATTGAAATATACCAGTCTTAATAAATCTCCCTCATAGTGTTCATCATCACCTGTCTTATTTCTGACTGTGGTCTTTATTATTCATTTGTTCCTTCATCCATTCCATCATTATCCGTCCTTGTCATCCACTCTTTTTACCTGTCAGCATTAATACATGCTTGATATGTTTGTGTCTTACAATTTGGCCCTGGTCTTAAGTCGTACAGTAAGTCCTGGTGGTATATGAGTACTGGGAGCCACGGATAGGATCCTGTAATCTGCTAGGGGTCAAGATCAGTTATGTAAATTATTATTTTTTTTTTACCAACTTGGGTTACAAAGCTTAGTAAAGCGGAACTTTATGCGGGCCCCCGTTGTACCCATGCACAGAACATACTAGAAAAAACATGTCTGTATATATGTTTACTCGTTTTTTCTAGAAACGGTTTAGGTGCAATACAAACTAGTGGCATTGGCCTTTTTTTATTTTTTTATTTATAATCTTAGACATCCCCTTTAATTTCCTATTCACTGTCTCCCTGTGTATTATTGCTATCATTTATGTAAGTATCTGAAGACCTCTGTGCTGTACAATGCACTGCCTCTCTATACTGCTACACATCTATGAGGATACAGAGGCGATATAGACTGAAAACAATGCCGCTTCAGGGGAAAACATAAAAGGCAGACAGAGATAAGACATACTTGTACAGCTCGGTGGATACCTTGTAAAGCGGCAAGAGATAGGCTTTATTAACCATTTAGTGGAAGGCGATGACATCACATGACTAGGCCGACCAATTGTAATGACTTCTCTCTAATTCCCATGACAAAGCATATGATCTGGGAGCTGAGGGAGCGCGGCCCTGAGCACTGGGTCTGGATTGTGTTTTCTATGTTTGTTTTCGTCACTTCTCATTAATCATCGGCTGACAGAATGGGCGATAGGGAACGTGGGCAAAGCTACGGTGTTCTACCAGCGTTTATGACAAGTGCGCTCGGCTTCCCCCTCGTACAGCTAGCTGTTATTCTCAGCGAACAAGTGTTAATTAGTAATTAAAATATTCTTATGTGGTGTTTTTAATTGGATCCACAGAATAACAGTGAGATCACTGCAGTGACACCTATGGGGCTAAATATAAATGTCTGACTGCATCGGGGAATCATCAGTCTTATGTTACTGCTCAGGCTTTGAGATGAAATGCTGATTTAAAGAGAATTGTACCTAAAGTCAATGCCATTTGCTCCATCACTGCTGCAGCCCATAACTGGGTTGAGGGGTATAGACCACCAAGGCAAGTGATTGGCTGCAGCTTTGATGTGGACTGGGCCAGACTGGCCAATTGGCATTTGGCAGCAATGGAAAGTGGTCCCACATAATCCAGATACAGATAGTTGTTCTATTGTTCAGCCATTGGCTGTTTCCTGTGCAGCAGACGTCTTCTGCCCACAATGCATTTCTGATCCACCAAGAGACATTATGGAGAATGTGTGACTACAGTACATCCCATGATGCCTCATACTATATATCTTGGGAATGTGCGAGCGGCGATGCATACAGTACTATATGCATCAACACAAGGTACAAGAACAGGAAGTCTGGGCATAGATAAGAATCTCTGCTCCTGTATGTCTACTCCATGGTACAGCAATAGTATAAGATGTCGCTGAATATGTACAGGGTGGTCCAAAAGTAGTTGGACAGTATGTGTAATAGGGTTATGAACTTCGGGGGAGATTTACCAAACATGGTGTAAAGTAGAATTGGCTCAGTTGCCCCTAGCAAACAATCAGATTCCACCTTTTATTCCTCACAGACTCTTTGGCAAATGAAAGGTGGAATTTGATTGGTTGCTAGGGGCAACTAGACCAGTTTCACTTTACACCATGTTTGATAAATATTCTCCATGGTGTAAAGTGAAACTGGGTCAGTCGCCCCTAGCAACCAATCAGATTCTACCTTTCATTTCCAAAAAATCTGTGAGAAATGAAAGGTGGAATCTGATTGGTTGCTAGGGGCAGCTGAGCCAGTTTCACTTTACACCATGTTTGATAAATCTCTCCCTTCATAACCCTATTACACATACTGTCCACCTACATTTGGACCACCCTGTATATATAGAAAACGTAAAACCTTTATTATTTCTAAGTATAAAAGTCCTCATAGAAAAGAAAACTTAATGTGGTTTACCTTTGTACCGCCATCACTTTAGTTCATCATTGTCCTTGTCCGCACTAGATAATGTCCTTATCCATGTATATTGCATGCACTCCTACTGAATATACTGCAGCATGAGCAAAAATCTCAATTTCCCAGTCTCTCCTTTTATATATATGAGATAACAATAATTGGAACTTTATTTGATGAAGTGCAATCAGTATGGATGTATGACTAGAGATGAGCAAAGCGAATCTGGTGAATCAAGATTTGCTGCAAATTGCTTTGTCAATTCGCTTCTTTCTGCGTAGCGAATTCTCGACGACTTGTTAAGGAAATTTGCAAAAAAAAAAAAGATGGCCGCACATGTTGTCTGGAGCGTCACTGGGCAGGAAAAAGGGATTATAACTATAAGGCTATGTTCACACAGAGCAAAAGGGGCGGATTACGCGAGGAAATATTTCCGCCTGAAATCAACTGACGCTGAATTCCGAGCAGAATACAAGCAGAATGTAAGCAGAATGTTCAGCTCGTAATCAGCTCTTGACAAATTCAGCGCGGAATACTCGAGGAACCCGCGCTGAATCTGCATGCATTCAGCGCTGAAATTCAGCGAGTATTTGGCGAGTAAACTAGACTATACCAGAATATATACTAGAAACCTCCTCCCCCCTTTTTCCCCCATTTCCGCGCTGATTCAGCACGTAATTTCCGCTTGTATTACGCTTGTATTCCGCGCTGAATACGCGCGTATTCCGCGCTGAAAGGGAAAATCAGAGCCCCATTGGTCTGTATAGGCTTCCGCTAGCGGAAGAATGAACATGTTCATTCTTCTGGCGGAAAACGGATTAGTTCAGTGCGGACATTTCACCGTGTGAACTGCAGAGCAGAATTTCCATTCAACACAATGGAAATTAGCTCTGCACCTATTTTAACGGCTGAAATTTCAGCACTGATTCAGCGCAGAAATTCAGCTGCTTTTGCTCTGTGCTAATCCCTAGCGCCCGTCCAATCAGCTGCAGGCCCCTCTGTGATGTCAGCACCTCTCCCCCTCCCCCTCTATATAAGGCGATTTGTTTCCGGAGGTGGCCAGTTGGTTGTGTGTGGAGGAGAGAGCAGGATGGCAGCAGGCAGTTACAGCAGAGCAGGGAGAGACTAACAGAGCGATATAGGGACGGAGAGGAGAGAAATGGCGGAAATTGGATGAGTGACTGGCTGATTGTCATTTTTTTTAAATTGTGATTTTCCAATTTTTTACACTTTTACAATAATATGCTTTAACAAATTCACCCTCCTGTAATAGTCCCAGTATTGTAGCTACTATAGTTTGGGCTGTTTTAATGAAATTCGTTAAGATTCAATTCATGAATCTTAACGAGTGTGACCAAAAATTTCCGCCTGCTTCGCTCATCTCTACATATGACCATTCCTTAGGAGGGGCCATTTAGCAAATACCATAATACAAAGCAAACAAAAGAGAAAATTTTCTTACTTCTCTTATGATGAACCTTATAGGGAGCTCTTCACACTCTCATTGTTTCTATCCCAACGCGTTTCCATTTGCCATTAATCCTCAGGGGCTGTTGGCACACTTGTATCTGGGAACATACAACAAAACCATGTGCACAGCACTGTTGACGGCCGTACACCTTTCTCCCTGACTTCCTGCTCCTGTATGTCTACTCCATGCCAAGATACACTAATAGTGTAGCAAACCACAGAAACTGTATAATGTATTGCCAGTTTGTGGCCACTCTAGGCAAAGTTTAATATAAAAAATATATATATTTTTTTAAATATAAAAAAACAACTATCTTTTCTCCCTTCAAAACTCCCCTCCAATCTAAAGGTATGCTCTCTAAACTTTGACAGGGCTACGCAACAAATTTTCCCATGGTTTAACGCTACGTTGTGTATGAGACTTTAGGGTGAGGTTACTTGTGTGTAGTTCTGCTCCAATTCCACAACTTCATCCAGTTTTAGTGCAAATCTTTGTAGCTTTGACTATCTTATACTGCAGAATCAGGTTAGTAGCGTGTACTAAATTCATCAACGTAAGGTGCTATTCTCTACATGCCATTGTTTTGGAAGAAGGTAGATTTGCATGATAGATCAGCCTGTCATGGCTGTAGCTAAAAAACTAGGATTTTGACAGACTGATCTATCATGCAGGGAAAATGAAGTTCGGCGTAATAATAATTTGATAAAAAGTATGAATTTTTTAAAATTTGCATTAAAGGAGTGGCATTTTTCAAAACCCTGCATCCTGCAGCGAGAGGGGAGAAATTGATCCCAATTACTAATTTACCTCTCCTCGTGCCCTCAGTGAGTGCCAGGACTTGCCACGGAACCGTCACCAGGCTCCAGGATCTCCAGGGTGTCCACGTCATGACCCGGCTGATGGACTGGCCGCCTAGCCAGTTAGTGACTGGGGCGGGGAGCCACTCCAGTGACTGATTGGCTGAGCAGCTAGTTCAGCAGCCGGGACAGGCCTTTTTCTCTGGGTCGTGACATAATCACAACTCAGGGGAAAATGATGTCCTGGGAATGGGTAAGTTGGTGATCAATTTCCCTCCTCCCCCTGCAGGATGCCGGGTTTTAGAAAACGGCGGACTCAAAATCTGAAAATTAATCCTCACACAACTGCAGTTCAAATGTTTGAAAGTGTATTCCCAGCTCCAAAAGTTATCCTCTATCCACATGATAGAATATAACAAGCTGATCAGTGGGGATCTGACTGCTGGGACCCCTAAGGACCATGAGAACAGAGAAAGATTGTGCCCTAAATGCATGACACACGGCACACATGGGCAGTCAGCCTTCATTTTCTACTGCAGGGAGCTTCCGAATATTGTTGGGTGGAAAGGGTGAACTCTTCGGGTGCGCCAACGTTCTTTGGACCCAAATACTTAGCATTTAACTCCCGGCGGCTGCAGAAGTTGGATGCCGCTCTAGGGAGTTCTGGAAAACATGGATACAGCCAAAGGCTCATAGTACTCAGCCACTCTACTCAAAACTACTTCCAAACATTAATGACATGGGACACTCTTCCTTGTTACTCTTCCAGACAGAGAGCAATGAATCACTTTCACACTTCTGATCCCATTCTCTACATTATTTTCTCAGGTTTCCCATGCCAATTTTCTGTTTTGGGTTTATGTTTTTTTTTTAATGTTTTTGTACTTTGTATTTTGGTGACTGTCTATATTTTCTGGGTCTTTGCTATTTGTTTTGACCCATAACCACCCCTTGACATTTGGTTAGTTGTGCTGATCTGCGGTTCTAAAAAATTGGCCATGTCTTCTTACCCATAACCACCCCTTGACATCTGGTTAGATGGGCTGATCTGATCTGCGGTCTATAGAGGGTCGTGTCTAAGGTCTATATTTTGCAATGTAATATAGGGGCTCATAAGCACTACTTGTGATTCAGATGCCTTAGGCTGAGTACATGTTTTCCAGGACTCCAACTACTAGGAGGTTAAAGGGGTTATCCACGCTACAAAAACATGGCCACTTTCGCCCTCTCTTGTCTCCAGATTGGGTGGGGTTTGAAACTCAGTTCCATTGAAGTAAATGGAGCTTAATTGCAAACCACACCTGAACTGGAGACAAGAGAGGGGGAAAAGTGGCCATGTTTTTGTAGCACTGGATAACCCCTTTAAATGCCAAGCGTTTGTGTTTGGAGAATGTTGTCGACCCTGAACAGTCCATCCTCTCTGCTCAAGACTACTTCCACACATTGCTTATTAATGACATGGGACACTCTTCCTTGTTACTCTCTGAAACAGAGAGCAATGAATCACTTTTGCACCTCCAATCCCCTTCTGTACATTATTTTTACAGGTTTCCCATGACATTTTTCTATTTTATGTTTTTTAAGTTTTTGTACTTTGTATTTTAGTTATTGTCTATATTTTCTGGGTATTTTCTAATTGAACTTTGACCCATAACAACTCCTTGACATTTGGTTAGGTTGGATGATCTACGGTCTGTACTCAGGTCTGTATTTTGCTATGCGATATAGGGGCTTATAAGCACTGCTTGGGATTCAGATGCCTGAGGCTGGGTACATGTCCTATGGAAATGAGCAGAGCATATGGTAATAAAATGTTGAGCTTTTGTATACCACTTAGCCCATTGCTTCTCGGAATCTCCCTGATGTCACTTATCAAAAGTTGGCCGTTCTATTCTTATTGGAGTTAGACTTTAAATACAGCTGTATTTTCTGCCTTTAATCCACTTCTTTCACCTTCTTGGAAGAGCCTTTTCATTCTATCATTTTCACATGAGAGAGTTTTTAGTAAAATATAATTCATTTTCTTCCACCGAATCTTTCTATAATGCGGTCACCGTGACCATAAAGATGATGTACTTCACACATTTATCCGGCACCTTAAACTGCACAATATTAAGCATTTCCTTCTGCTTTGAAAACTGATTAAAAGGTGTCTAGCAGTCATCTCGACTTTCGGCTGCCTTCAGGTTAGGCCGTTGGTGTAGAATTGCTTTGTTTTTTCCTGTCACATCTACACCATTAACGTGATTAAGATCAGAAAAAAGGGTATTTGGGCGGTCAGTGTAACTTGCTAAACTGTATGTACCTCTGAAGGCCTAAATCTAACATAGTGAATTCTATGCTACATTCTCTACATTGCTGTGGTGTGAGATGTGGGCACTGTGTATGTTAGGGCCAGTTTACATTGCGGAAAACAGGGGGAAATTCAGAATTCCGCCTGCCTTACTGCCTCAATTTTAAGTATAGGGCGCCCCCGCTCTCTGCGGCTCTCCACTGAAAGAACCGACATGTGAACATAGGCTTATTTTGGCAACCATTATAGCCCCTTGTTGATAAACGAAAGTACAGTGGTGCCTTGGATTATGAGCATAATTCGTTCCGGGACCGGTTTGTATTCTGCAGATACCCATAATGCAGTAGTGTAGTACAACAGGCTAGAATAGAGAAGCAGGGCTGCTGTCAGAGGTCTGTGTGGTCACATGACAGCAATGGAGAAGGGTTGTGTTCAACATGGACCAATCAGAAAGTGAGAATCACAGAGCTGTGCAGGAGGACATTGAAAGAAAATTTTCTGTACAGTAGTGTGTATAGCTGAGTGTAAGTGCAGGCACATTATAGCAGCAGTGTGTATAGCTGAGTGTCAGTGCAGACACATAATAGCAGCAGTGTGTATAGCTGAGTGTGAGTGCAAGCACATTATAGCAGGAGTGGAGAGGATGGGAAACACAAGAGCTAACAGAGACTGCAGGGAGGAATGAGCAGGACATATGTGGACAAAGTATAGCAGCACTCTCTGTCCGAGGAGAGAGGGGCTACAGCTATGAAGACATTACCAGTCCTGTCCCCTGATGCAAGCCCCAGCCTGAAGTGGATCTGCCATGATTTGGAAGGTAAGGGATACTTCCTGGGCCAGAGTACAGTGCTGTAGACCCCGCTATGCAGACCACATAAAATAGACACACAATGATCATAGCTATATAAAACCACTGGGCCCATGTGGATATATGTAATAAGCTATACTATACTAATAAAACGTAAAACATACGTATATGAATACAACACATACAATGCACAAACAAGTGGTCGATAATATTATTGCGCATAATGTGCATTGACAGACAAGAGTAGTCCCTAGTCCAACACTCCATTCCAGAAAGGGTGGACTCAAAAACAGTCTATTAGTTGGGCACAGGCCAGTGTGTACAGGTGTACATATCTCCCTCTTGCTCAGTAAACCAGTTAGTTTATTTTGTCAACTTATTATTAGTTGAAGGTGGTCCTTCTGGGATCAAAGAGGGTCAAGCCATAAGAGACTCAAACCTTAGTTGGACTTCCTCCTGGAGAAGTATCAGCCTCCTTAGTGCCTCTGAACCCAATCCAGTCTAAGTGAAGCCTGCTTCAAGCAAGTCACTGTCTTGCTCTTGTCCATGTTGTGAAGTTCTTCAAGTATTCTGCTCAAGTATTCTCCAAAGAAGGAGTCCTTGATACAGTTGAATAATGCTGGACAAGGGTCCCTCTGCATGTACTTATCTATTGTCGCGTTAGTGCTGGGTAGCTGCCACGTGATTCAGAGTTTCCCACATATGTCCATATGGGTATTGTGCAGCAGACCAAGATTTGTGTTTTTGAGTATTTGCATCACAGTATAGCCAATCTGTATAGATCCTCATCAGCAGAATACAAGCTAACTGGATTGTGTATGTCCTGTCTGCTGCTGTATCCTGTAGAAACAGTATTCCCACCAAGACATTCTTGCACTTTGCACTACAGGTATAACTTATCTGCTGAAAGAGTGGTTGGGCCCACAGTGGGACATCAGGTTAGCTACACCACCCTGCCACATGACATTTCTGAAGGACTACTACTCCCATTTACCCTGCCCGTACCTGTCTCTGTGCGCTACATAAAGACAATGCATAAATATATAATAAAATAATACAATACCATATAAATACTGTATAATAAAATGAGAATTAACACACACCCCATTAGACCTTGGTGATGATATAATACCAGAGAGCATTTTTTTCTAATATATATCTTTGTACAGTAATATTTGTATGCAATATTCCCAATTGTGCTCTGCTGCAGAAGATGTAGACAGGGTTGAAATAGCGGATAATCACAAAGACTGCAAATTTGCAGCAAGTGATATGTTCCTGGTAAAAAATAGGCCTGTCAGACCTTATATGCAAAAGGATCTATTCAGCATTGTAAAACACCGACTCGTGCCATAGATTCCCGCAGATTTTTTCTCTCTCCTGTTCGTCTATTTTTTATTCTTTTCATTTCGCACTGGATACTTTTTCATTGCACTTCTGCCAAGGGACTCTTCAGTGGATTGTCCTTATCGCATGCCTAGATTAACTTCATCAAGCACGGGTTATATTATTTATCTGATTAATGTATTTCTTTTATGACTTGCTCATAATTAGATAATAGGAACAAGTTCATTTTATAATATGCTGAGAATTGAATCATAAGCAAAATTACCAGAGCCAGTCATTTCATTAGACTGCAGATTTCAGATGGTTATAATTGGGACTTTCACACATTGAAGACTATGTACATGGAGTTAACATGTCTGCCTGCTGCCCACCTAAATTTGGTTATTTTCTTCCATACGTCCAAAATGAAGTGTTAGGATGTTTGGCATATTACGGTATAATATTGGTGTGTGTCATAGATGGGAAGAGGAGGCTGTGAACCATAGTGAAAAAAAAAGTTGTTCTGGAGTGGTAAGAAATAAAAAAATTAATATATATATATATATATATATATATATATATATATATATATAAATCAATAGTATAAAAGATAAAAGTAAATTCCAATTTGTAATATATCTTATCAGGGGAAAATGCCTCTTTTTTTCACTCTGCAAAAGCTGTATAAATCCTTCTCAAGCTCATTGAAGTATCAAGTACTAGCTAGCTATTGTTCTGTCTGGAGTGGTAAGAAATACTATAATATATATAGTAATGTAAATCAATAACAAAAAAGTTAATGCAAATTTGTAATATATCTTATCAGGAGAAAATGCCTCTTTTTTTACTCTGAAAAAAACTGCATAAATCAAGCTCAGCTTCTCAAGCTCACCGAAGTATCAAGTACCAGCTAGCTGTAGAGGTCTATAGATAGAGAAGAGGAGAGGAAGGGACAGGCATAGAGCAGCTTGTGGTGAGTGTTATATCTCGTCTTAAAGCTAGATTTACAGCTTAGGTCATGTACACATATTTCTGGCAATCTTAAGCTATCCCAGTTAGAAACTTTGGATGCAACAAACTGGATTCATTGCATCTGGCATCCCATTTGTGGCCAATAGGCTGGTGCCATATCTGTAGACCGTTTGGCATAGTTGATCTCTGATGTGGTTGTGCCAAATCGCAAAAACACTTGCAGATCTGGTGCTACCACCATGCTGTATGGTAACTATGATGGGTTGGTGGACATATGTGCTATAGAGATACAGAATTTATTTTAGCCACTAGGATATATATATATATATATATATATATATATATATATATATATATATCCTAGTGGCTAAAATAAATTCTGTATCTCTATAGCACATATGTCCACAAACCCATTTTTTTATTTATTTATTAATTTTTTTGCTATAGCTTTTGGTTTATTGATAATGCTTGCTAATATGGCACCTATCAGCCCTGTGTAGTGTTAGAATAAGGGAGTATTGGTGAAAATAATTACAATTACTAAAAAACCCCAAAAATAAAGGGGAGTGATCCAAGTACATTTTGCCATTAGTTTTATTCCTACAAAAGAGAGATGCCAGATACATCAGGATTCCTTTGAAAGCTTTAGAAATTTCTAGATGCTATTTAAGGAATGCAAGATAAAATTTGCAATATAAATCTACGTAGCACAGAGCAAATAAGGCAAGGCAAAATTGTGGAAACTTTTCTCAACAGATCCTGTTTGTTTCCTTAAGTGCTCCTGGCACAGCGAGTCCCCGGCACTAGATAAAACATAACCTAATTTTCTGCTTAAAGCACAATGCAATAAACTGACTTGCCAAAATAGGGGCTGCCCATAAGATACAGGAAGAAACTGTTTGAGCCAGCAAAAAATCTAATTGATTGATAATCACTAAGAAAGAGAACACATGGAAAGCATATGCCAGATCCAGGCAGATTATCAGTCATGTTAACACTTGTGAATGCATGCATTTTTAATTTCTATAGGCTGGAGACTGTTCTGTGGACAGGAGATTGTGAGGCCTGATGAATATCACACATTACATACAATGTAATGCTTACTGGGGATTTTTTGGGGGCTACTGGTTGGCAGGGTGCGAGGCCTATGACTATAGCTCTTGGGGTATTCTCTCACTGCCATCTGGCATAGAACATTTATCAAGCAAGGAAAATGGTGCAAGAAAATTATCCAGAATATTGTCACTCTTGGGCCACCTATTGGAGGCGGCCACATTATTAGTCAGTATGTGGCACTAGAGAGATGCCTCTCCTCCTCCTGGAAGAGACATCATTTGCATATCTTTTTACCAGAAACCATTGTTATGCCTGGAAGACTCTATACACTATCTGGAGGTCTCTGCAAGGAGAAACGGTTCTCCGCACCCGAGAGCCATACCTTGCTCTGTACTGATCAAGTTGGGATAGAAAGGGCTTAAGTGGGTATCGGAGAAGGGCACAAAGCCCCAATGACAGTAGTGTTGATCTTAAGATCATCACATAGGCTTTGCTTTTCACAGTCTATATGGAGCTTCCTTTGACACTGGTTGTAGTGCTGGGTAGGTGGCTGCTGTGCAGTGTTGTCGGTCCCGAGCTGTGCTCCTTGAGCATCCCACGAGCTAGACCCGGAGCATGGCTTGGGACCGCCAACACAGCATGGCAGCTACCTATCCAGGGCTACAAGTAGTGGCAGAGGAAGGTCTATACAGACTGAAATGTTACGTTTGCTGCTGTAAAAAATAAAGCCTACATAATGATCTTACTGTGTACGGAGTAATTTCTACTATTGCTCTATACTGACGAAGGGAAATAACTAAAGATGAGCCAGACTGATGTGCGATCCCTCTGCATTTAAATACCGACGGCTAACAAAGTTGGATGCAGCCCTAGGGAGTCCTGAAAAACATGGATACAACCTATGGCCTATTGCTGTACCCATGTTTTTTATGACTCCCTAGGGCTGCATCCAACTCTGTCAGACATCTGTATTCAAATGCCGAGGGATTGCACATCAGTCGTGCTCATCTCTAGGAATAACCCAAAAACAAATGTCTACAGATTGTTGCCTCTTTCTTTTTTTCTGGCTGATATCCTTAAAGTGAACCTGTCATTACATCCACTGACCTGATTGGCTGTGAATTCTACTCTGCGGGTGAAGTTAAGGTATCCATGGCTACTAACACACCATGACGGAAATGCGCATGACTCCATTTTGATCTAATTGGGGTCCCGCGCTATGGTGTGTTCGTAGTCATGAACACCTGAACTTCTGCCCTTAGAGTGGAATTCACCGCCATCAGAGTCAGTGGACATAGTCACAGGTACGCTTTAATCATGGTCCATGGCTCATTAAAGAGTCATTCACTGTTTTACAGGGTAGTTACATACAGTAAGTGGTTGCAATGAAAACAATATAAATAAGGTAATGACATGTTCATGGTGTAAATTTAAATGTGCAGTCTGGATATAAAAAGAAAATAGTGGTTTACATTGTTTGGTAGCTACATTAACTTGCAGGCTGCACGCTCCATTCATTTTAATATGGGGAAGAGTAGGAGGAGACCTGAATTACTGCTGCCCTTTACTTCCTCCCTGCTGATGTCAACTGCAGGTGAGATAGCTAAAATAAATTGAAAATCATACTCAAAGAGCACATTGTGTGTCTCTAGACTGTTGACTTTCTTTTTTTCTTCATAAGTATGTTTTATAGGGCGTCTACCAAGCGTGTAAGCTAGTATGCCTTCACTAATATAATGATAAGGCTTTGGTTCTCTGTTTGTACCCCACTGGCTAAGAATTGTACCATCACCTGGGGGGGGGGTCTGTTGTGTCATTAAATGGCTTTACAGTGGCTGAACTTTTCATTGTACCAATGGGTATAGCCAGGGCTGGCCTTAGGGTAGATGGTGTCCTGTGCGGAATTTGCTTTTGATGCCCCCATTACCCCCCTGCAGCCCAACTTCATATCAACCAGAGACACAGAGTGGCTCCTTATGACTGTAGAGATAAGATTGATTGCGTCAGGAGCCAATTGCTTCCCACGCTGTCAGTCAGGGTACCCTATATAACTATAAGTATGTCATTAGACATGCTTATAGTTAAAGAGGGCAGTACAGCACCTGGCGTCAGCCCTGGCACTTGCCTGGGTTAGCCGGGGGATGGCACACCCTTTCGATTGACAGGTTGATGCGCTCTGTGCATTCGCACACTTCTGAGATCGGCCCTGGGTACGACTCTTTATTGCAATATGCTGCTTGTTGCTTGTTGCTATATTATGTTTATGGGGGCCTGCTAAAGGATAGATGAAGAGGTCCTCCCTTGGTATACTTAAACTAAGGGGATTTCCCACAGGATTTGTTACAATAAGACCTGTTCCTGATGGAAGTGATTCATTTTGGCATGAGTGTGAATGCTATAGAAATAAATGGAATTTAATGCCAGTTCCATTAGGTTCCTCTGAAAGTGTTAACCTTTTTAAATTTAGCTAAAGTCAAGAGCCAAATACTGATCTTCTCTTGGCACATGGGATACACTAAGATGAAATAGGAACCATGTTTTTCTCTATAACTCAGTGCTCCCTGGAAAACATGCAGCCGCATTATGGCTCCAGCAAACACCAACGGATCCTAGCAGCAGATCAGTCGCTGGCAGGATGACCTACAAAAGCCTAAGAAATAAAAAAAATATATAAATAGAATTTACTACTACTATATTATCTTAACTTACTAAAAGATATATCAGGAAAATGTGCAATTCTGTTGGGTGGAAGCGGGCCGCCCTTGAAATAAATAGGAAATAGTGCAATATATCACTGACATCACTGTTTCAGTTCCGTATTTTATTTTGGAGCAGCTGTGAAGTTTTTTTTTTCCGTTTTTACAATTTCCTTAGCTTTACAGATAGACAGGTGTTCGTTCCCTGAGGATATCAGCAGTTACCTAGAACCAGCTTGCTAGGCTCACTTTGAACATTGCTTACCAGGCATTGATGTTCAGATCTTCCATAAAGCTCCATCTGTTGTAGGTGAATGGTGTTATAGGGGGTTTCTGGGACTAGAAAAATGGCCTGTTTTTATTTTTTTTCTTCCCAGAAACAGTAGCACAGCTTTTCATGGGTTGTATCTATTGCTCTATTCACCTTAATGGGGTTGAGTTGTAATACCAGGCACAGCCCTTGGATAGTGTGTGAATAAAACAGACCCCTTTTTCCTAATTCTGAACAACTCCTTTGAATGAATGGCTGTACACTTCTTGCCTTAGCCAGGCATGTTCAAGTTTTCCCTTTTTTATTTTATTTTGGGAGGACTCCAGATATATACCTCTAAAGGAGGGGTGAAACATACTCTACTAGAAGAGTGTACAGTAGGATACATCTGAGAAGCAAGACTGGGAAAGAGAGGAAGACTGATTGGCTTTCCCAGGGATGCTCCAACGATGCAGAGGCCCATATATGGACATTTACCAAAAATGGTCACCCTATATATGGAAACTCTCCTTATATGGACAGTTGCATGATTGGAGTATCCCTTGCGAAAGCCAATCAGTCTTCCTCTCTTTTTCCTGCACTCCCTCCAAAGTGGTGGTACTGCTGACCGCTATCTTGTACACATTTTAAGGGGACCTCTCCTTACGCAAAATGTGATATGAATAAGGACCATATTACAAGGGACAATTATCATTCGAAAAATCATACTTTTGTGTACTAGCAGGCTTGATGTATATCTACTAGCCCTAGTAGGCCTGCTATTTAGAACAAAATAGAGATATATATCATTCTGCTCAGCTCCTTCTGCTTTTTAACATGATAGTGATAGCTTATGTAGCATTTTCATGGTGAAGGGTTTCCTTTAAGATTAGGATCAATGCACTGTGGCTCCTAACCCTCATCATGTGGGTTAGTTGGGATCACAGATGGTTTTCCAAGATTGTGAAAATTTGTTTGTTTTTAGCCTTTCATTTTATGTATATGGTCAGCACTATGCATGGTAGAGTAATATACAGTCAGAAGACTGTAGAGTTTGTCAGTTTGGCACCCAACTGATAGAGTTAGGTACCCTAAGCATCCGCCAAGATCACCTCTCCCATATATTTGCAGGCACATCAGTAGATCACAGTTTTCACCTTTAAATCCTCTGACTATACTTCACAGTTGCCAAGTTACATATTTCTCCTTACAAAACTCACAGCATTTCATAGATTCAGTTTTAATAATACATAATGGTGTACTTTACCCCCCAGAAGCCAATATACTGAATATTACATTTTACACAAACGAGACACGCATTCACCTAGGACGCCGAGCCGCGTCTCCTGCAAAATCCGGTGGAGACAAATCAAACACACGTCATTCGCAGTAAGTAGCTGAAACACTGAGGACGTACGACAAAACGCTCATATTTTTGGCTACAGAATTAAGTTCAGAAACAGAAATGTGCAGCTTTTCCATCATGCATATATGTATTGTAGGGAGGGAGGCTCACATAAATATTGTAATACCTATCAATATGTATAAAACGAAAGAAAAGTTACTTTGCCTTAGGCCGGTATACAGCTCACTGGGAATATTGGGACATATTTACTGTTTTTTTCTTCTCCCAAAAATAAAGTCAGTCCTCTATTAATAAGTCCTTGATTCGTCCTCTCTTGTCAGGCAGTTTTATCATGAAAGAGATATTAAAGTAGAAAGGCAACCGGCAACTGTTCATAAAAGCATTGCCATCCTGTTTTTTTTTTTTTTTAGTTTGATTTATATATACACAATGGCCCAGATTTACTGAACAGAAAGCTAAAAATTTCTGAACTTTAATGTGTTCTGAATTTTCCTGAAATATTTTTATGTTTTTTTTTTCGCTTTTACTTGAGGCCAACCAAGGGACTCAAACAAATTACTAAAGAGCAAAAGAGAGTGCCAGAGACCAAAAATGTATGCGTTTACACAGTTGCACATGAGTCTAGACCAGGGATGGGGAACCTTCGGCCCCCTAGCTTTTGCAAAACTGCAATTCCCATCATGCCTGGACAGCTGAAGCTTTAGCTGATGGGAATTTCGATGTGTTTCCTTACTTGAAATGGACGCTCAAGCATCAAATGACACTTGATTCAAGTAACGGGCACTTGAGCATTTAGTGCTCGCTCAACACAACGCATGACAGACAATTGTTAAACCTGTGATCGAACTGCACAAGGGTGTGATTCTGAACACCAAAAGCCAAACCGAAAAACTGCGAAAAACTGCAATGATGTCTAAGAAAGTGATCTGCTTCAGGATCAGGCATTGGCATGCAGAGTCTGTGCAAATCTACATCATTACCCCAAGTCCATGTTAGTTATTGTACCATGTGTATGACTTATATCCCTTACACATGCATTGTACTGTACTTTGATATGAGCATGGGCTAAGGTTACACAAAATTCTTAATGGACAATTTAATATTTTTTGCAAGAAAGCCTCCTATGTTTGTTATTAGTTGTTTGTAAGCAAATGAAATGTGGCGTCACATGAGGAGAGCTCATCTTAAAGGAGAAGTCTGGCAAAAACTTTTATTAAAGCATTGTATTGCCCCCCCCCAAAAAAAAAAAAAAAGTTATACAAATCCCCAATATACACTTACTATGGGAAATGCTTATAAAGTGCTTTTTTTCCCTGCATTTACTACTGCATTAAGGCTTCACTTCCCGGCTAAAATGGTGATGTCACTTCCTGGATAATATGGTGATGTCACTTCCTGGATAACATGGTGATGTCACTTCCTGGATAAAATGGTGATGTCAGGACCCGACTCCCAGAGCTGTGCGGGCTGTGGCTGCTGGAGAGGATGATGGCAGGGGGACACTGATGGACACAGGGCACTGGAGAGACACTGAGAATCCCCTCTGCCATCATCCTCTCCAGCGGCCACAGCCTGCACAGCTCTGGGAGTCGGGTCCTGACATCACCATTTTATCCAGGAAGTGACCACCATTTTAGGCTATGTTCACACTACGTAAGAGACCGGCCGTTCGGTGACCCCGGCTGGGTCACGGAACGGCCGGTCTCTGGCCGGATCATCTCGGCCGATACTTAAGTACCGGCCGGATGATCTTTCTGGCCGCAGAGCTCTGATGCGGGTGCATCAGCGTGCCCGCATCAGAACTTCCCATAGCACACAGTGAAGTGAGCGGCCGGAGCCGCTCGCTTCACTGTGTGAACTGACAGGGCTTTCACTGAATTCCAGCCGCAGAAAACTGACATGTCAGTTATTTGTGGCCCCGTATGGGATCCTGGCCGGAGTGTATACGATGTGTGTACACTCCGGCCAGGATCCCATTGAAAGTAAGACATTGTTCCACCGCGCCAAAAGTACGGCCGTTGTTGCCACCGTAGTGTGAACATAGCCTGATCCTGGAAGTGACATCACCATGTTATCCAGGAAGTGAAGCCTTGATGCAGTAGTAAGTGCAAGGAAGAAAGCACTTTATGTGCATCTCCCGTAATAAGTGTATATTGGTGATTTGTATAACTTTTGTGGGACAATACAATACTTAAATAAAAATTTTCGCAGGACCTCTCCTTTAACCATGCCTGGTCATCTTATCTCACCTACAGATACCGGAGAGAAGTTGTGGTAGTAGAGATATAGTGATACAGCGGCTTCCTGCTCGGTAATCTCAATAGAGGACAGTATGGCTATCAGCCAAAAATTACTACATACGTAGAACCTCAGCAATACAGCAAATGGGAATTCAGTGTAAAATATCCGTCATGCTATAGATATAATGGGGGAGATTTATCAAACATGGTGTAAAGTGAAACTGGCTCAGTTGCCCCTAGCAACCAATCAGATTCCACTTTTCATTCCTCACAGACTCTTTGGAAAATAAAAGGTGGAATCTGATTGGTTGCTAGGGGCAACTGAGCCAGTTTCACTTTACACCATGTTTGATAAATCTCCCCCATTCAGTCTCCAGACTAGACTATATTTTCAATTAGATTCCCTTGTAAAGCATTGACACTATCTCCATAAGATGAAACCAGGGAGCAATCCCTCTTCTTTCTGGAGTAGTTACTTTGCATAACATTTTCTAGGTTCCTCAGTTCTCTCCCATAGTCCAAAATACTAGTGATTTTTTTTTTCTTTCTATGAAATTGATCCTCGAGTGTGTATGGATGAGGAAAGAAGGAGGATAACTTTAGCTCTCCGATAGGAAAGCTTTGCCTAATTTTTTGGAAGGCTAAATTGGCATCCCTATGTGGTATCTTGCCAAGCAGGCAATAGAAATGACTGCAATAACTATTTATGTCACCAGCCTGCGGCATGTGGCCACATTTGGAAACACCAGATGATACTGAGGCACACTGCAAAACAAGAGAAACCAAAGAGAAAAACGAGATACATGGAAATTATCGGCCTCATTCTTATTGCTCATGGACATGTTATCCTTTTACACTGGGGGCTATACGTACATTTGGGGAGATTTATCAAACATGGTGTAAAGTGAAACTGGCTCAGTTGCCCCTAGCAACCAATCAGATTCCACCTTTCATTTTCCAAAGAGTCTGTGAGGAATGAAAGGTGGAATCTGATTGGTTGCTAGGGGCAACTGAGCCAGTTTCACTTTACACCATGTTTGATAAATCTCTCTCTCTCTAAATAAATGTGTGTGTGTATATATATATATATATATATATATATATATATATATATATATATATGTTATATCCTGTCTACTAGCCTCTCTACTTATCCTGTTTACTCCCACCTGGGTACTCCAGCATAATTCTTTTTCTTTCAAATCAACTGATGTCAGAAAGTTAAACAGATTTGTAATTTACTTCTATTTAAAAATCACGTCTTCCCATACTTATCAGCCGCTGGATGTCCTGCAGTAAATGTTGTTTTCTTTTCAGTCTGACACAGGGTGCTTCCTGCTGCCACCTCTGTCCATGTCAGGAACTGCCCAGAGCAGTAGCAAATCCTCATAGAAAACCTCTCCTGCTCTAGACAATTCCTTACACAGAGAAAGGTGGCAGCAGAGAGCACTGTGTCAGCCTGAAAAGAATACACCACTTCCTACAGGACATACTGCAGCTGATAAGTACCGGAAGACTTGATATTTTTAAATAGAAGTAAATTACAAATCTATATAATTTTCTGAAACCAGTTAATTTGATAGAAAAAGATTTTCGCTGGAGTACCCCTTTAAGCTGAATTTTACATGGTTAAATGGCAAGTTTTCCTCTAACTTCTTCCTACTAAACTATATGTCAATCTGCTAGGCTCTTCATGTTCTATACCAAGGACAGGGAACCTTTGGCTCTCCAGCTGTTGCAAAACTACAATTCCCATCATGCCTGGACAGCCAAAGCGAAGCTTTGGCTGTTCAGGTATGATGGGAATTGTAGTTTTGCAACAGCTGGAGAGCCAAAGGTTCCCCGTCGTTGTTCTATATAATGGTTCCTGCAGATTATAGTGCATTTTTAATGTGACAAGTCCCCTTTAAAGATCCTTGAAATATAACTGGGGATTATTAATCAAGCCAGAATCTCCTGGAGAAGGTACAATCACTCATCCGCAGGCTCTAGGGTTCTCCTCAGTACAGAGTTGGATACTGGGGAAAAGTTTCCCATTGAGGAGTATTATACATGTAATGGTTTCACTGATTGACACAATTTAGAACCTGGAATCTGTGTTTATTCACGTCTGTGATTGTATAAACATGGAAGATGACAATTTATCATTTCTGACAGACTGGCTTCTCCTTTCCTCCATATTGCCGAGCTGATATGCCGACATGAAATATGACTCTTCTTCATTTGGATCCCGTGTTGTCTCCACGGCATGTATTAGGTTTAGGCTTCACGTTGGCGCTGATAAATTACAATGCGCCAGTGCTTTGCTTCCCGCTGTGACCAGAAAGACTTTCTTTGCTCAATAACAGAACTGAAGAGACTTTTTCTTTCTCCCAATAATTTCTTACAAAGAGAATTGATTTTTCAGATGAACTTGTTGTCGGAACGGATTGATGTTGCTTTAATGTATCGAACGGTTTCTCGCTGTGAGCTTTAGATTGTAAATGTTTGAGACAACTGAAAGATCTGTTTCATATCTGGTACTGGATTCTGGGATTGGGTCAAGACTGATTTCATAGGGGAGGAGGAAAGATTTGATGTCAGGATGATAAGATACGTTATTGAAGGTGGCCATATGTGGTGTCCCACTAGGGGTGTTACTATTACATACACCTTCAGTAACTGTTGTCTGAATGATTAGCCAGCCATCATTTGTCTCTCCCATCTGACCCTTGTTCTCTCCATACACAAGAACCTTCAGTGCAGCCAGTGTTCCTGTATTTTCTAGGGAGGGAGGGTTAAGCCGGAGCCAGAGGCTGTGGTTTATTTCTCCCAGAACAAAGGGGTTGGGCATGATGGAACATCCACTGAGATGAGATGGCTGGTCAGGTGAGCCACAGAAGATACGCCTTATGCCGTCACCCACACCTACCGGGAGTGGCGGGTACAGTTGACTAGAGAATGGAGACCATTACAATGCTGGGAGCTCATAGGATGTGTAGACCTGCTGTATGGTTTAATGATTATACCTCAAAAGCAGAGAAGACAAACCAGAAGTTATTTATGTGCAGAAACTTCATGGGATATGTTAAAAGTGCTTATAGTACAGGGAGTTCATGGGTCATAAAGACTTGGAGTGGAGAATAGTGTTGAGTGAACTTCATGAAAGTGTCCAGGTTTGGCAACTTCTCTGAACCCGAACGCTCTGCATTTCATTCCCTGCATCTGGAGAAGGGGGATGGAGCCTGAGGAATGCCTGGAAAACCGGACTCCATAGGGTCAGGACAGGACTCTCTAGGGTCAAGACAGGACTCCTTAGGGAAAGGACAGGACTCCATAGGATCAGGACAGGACTCTCTAGGGACAGGACATGACTCTCTAGGGTCAAGACAGGACTCCTTAGGGACAGGACAGGACTCCCTAGGGTGGCATCCACCTTCTCTAGATGCAGGGAGTTAAATGCTGAACCTGAAGACTTTCGTGAAGTTGTCTCAAACCTGGTGGAGAAGACAACACAAAAGCCAGTAATGATATAGGGTGCTGACTGGACATGTAGACCCACAGTCTACCCAGCGCCAGTCTGTTCATGAGAGAAAAAAAAAATGCTTAAAGGCAGAGAACCCAACCCAAGTGGCACATATAGTGCAGTGAGATCTAGGGACATGTAGACTTACAGTTTAGCAAACATACTTTAATGATAGAGAAAACAACCCAAATAAATTCTGCAGTATATAGTGCATATGGGACATACAGATCTCTGGTTTATTGAATATACCGTACCTCAGGGGTGAAATTAAATAAGTGGACATGGAGACTCCAATGGACAAAGAGGTATTATTATTTAGAAGCAATCACAGTCAGGATTCTTCATGGAGTTTGGATGATTGTTCCCTCATGGGTTAAAGATTGAGTTGAATAACTTCCCGGAGTTGCCATCACCTGTAGCACTGGTACCAACCAGTTGTAGCGCTGTAGAGCATCCCATTCATTTATGATGTCATAGCATGCCTGTGCCCGACATCTTACAGTCTGAGTCAGTCTGAGTGGCGGCCAGATCAGTCTTATATTATTTTTATGTCCTGTTATAAAGCGTCATCTTTTTCATAGCCAGCCATATGCTTTTGCATCGTACCAGTCAGAGCCGCCTTATGTCTCATAGACTATAACAAACAACACATAATCTAGTGCTCACAAAATACAGAAGAAAGATGTGTCTAGTAAATATTTCACAACCTCTTTTTATGACTTTGAAGCATTTTGTTTTGTATCTGTCTAGAAGACAACAACATTGATCTAGAAACACTACGATACAGTAA
Source organism: Dendropsophus ebraccatus (assembly GCF_027789765.1). Lineage (NCBI taxonomy): Eukaryota > Metazoa > Chordata > Amphibia > Anura > Hylidae > Dendropsophus > Dendropsophus ebraccatus. Next base: position 164,856,864 of record NC_091456.1, on the reverse strand, counting down.
ATGTTATTAATAATGGACTTGGGGCCCATGTGGAAATACAACATTGTTCAGTGACCCCTGGCTGCCAATTGGCAGGTCCAGTCTCTGTACAGTTAAAGGGAAAGGCCTATGAGAGCACTGTTAGCTTGACTCTTTCCTTAACTCTTTTAAATTTTATTGGAGAAAACAATGAAAAACAGAGGTCATTGCCCTCTATGTAGATTGGATTAGACTGGACCAAACTTTAAAGAGGTTTTCCAGCGCTACAAAAACATGGCCACTTTTCCCCCTACTGTTGTCTTCAGTTCAGGTGCAGCTTGCAATTAGGCTCCATTTACTTCAATGGAACTGAGTTTCTAAACCCCACCCAAGCTGGAGACAACAGTAGGGGGAAAGTGGCCATGTTTTTGTAGCGCTGGATAACCCCTTTAATTCTCCTGTTAAAGGTTAAGGCATTTATGGCATATTACTTTGATATGTCATGAATAAGAAATAAAAAATTCAAATCAACTGGTGTCAGAAAGTATACAAATTTGTAAATGACTTGTATTAAGTCCTGCAGGAAGTGTTGTATTCTTTCCAGTCTGACACAGCGTCCTCTTCTGCAGCAAAGAGCATTGTGTCAGACTGAAAAAAATACACCACTTCCTGCAGGACATACAGCAGCTGAGAAGTAATAGAAGTAATTTACAAATTTGTGTAACTTTCTGACACCGGTTAATTTGATTTATGATTTACTTCCGTTAAAAAATCTCAAGTCTTCCAGCTGCTGTATGCCCTGCCGGAAGTGGTATTCTTTTCCGTCTAGAGAGCAGACTCTTTTACACAGTTGGCCCTGTCTGTTCTATGGAGAGGGGAGGGGGAGAAGGGAGATTAGTCGGCAGCGGAGAGCAGAGAACAAAGGATTACACCACAGGGAGCCGTACAAGGTATTTAGCCGAAAGAGCTATTTAGAGGTCAGTGCTGACTGTCAGAGGAGATAGCCCAGTGATGTAGCTGTAAATTTACTCTTTGTTGTCCCGTTTTGGTGCCTCATCTCCCTCCACCCTTCCCCACTCCATAGAGAACAATGAAGACGGGGGGGAGAGCTTCAATCTGCTTTTTCATGATAAAAATGCATTTTTCGGCTAATAAACCCCATCACAAAGTTTCTTAAAATCGCCTGTACTATTGATTTCTGCCAAAAAAATTGAACCGACAGTGACACTTTAAAGCCAGATATAGGAGAGAGTTGGGAGAAATGGATGCTCTCCTGCGACTCTATAAATTCTCTATGTATTTTGCAGAGTTTTCATTACACTCTGAGACGGCACAGAATCAGACGCCAGGGGGAGATTATTTATTATTCTCTGTTCTTGTACTGAGTATAATTTTAATAATTCAGAATAAAACTGGAAAGTTTGCCATGTAATAGATCTCTCAGCTGGTAGCGCTGACATTTGCAGTGGTTGTTTCCAGGATGAGGGCAGTAACATTAGTGACTGGTATTGTGCTTGGACACATTCCCACTCTCTGGAATCTTGGCCCATGAAGCCACCGCTAGCAGCAAGCATGGACAGGACAGGTTTTATCGTTCCATCTTGTAGATCTCAGTTTCACTTGTTTTTTTACAGTGTCAAATTATTGTTAGTGAGTAATTTACCCTGAAACCCACAGTTTTCTATATCTAGCGGCACAGAGAAGAGGGAGAGGAACAACCACTATGGGCACCAGTTACAGGGTCATAGAGAGATCCTCTTATTCCTTATTCATATTTATTTTCTGATTGTAGAATTTTTAACTAATTTTTACGATTACGGGGACGGCAGTGTTGTCTGAGCTGCGGTTCACATTGTTCTCAGAGAGGCTTTACAGCAGCCATATGGAACATAGCAGCCTGCATACTGAATATATTCGTTCATCTGTATGAGAGAGTGTGACGTCAGAGGTCACTATGCAGGAAGGTAGCTGTGACTATAACCTATTGTGTATAGTGCAAACCTATCATGATAGATAGATAGATAGATAGATAGATAGATAGATATCTCAGTATTTAGGTAGCACTATACCAAAAGGTGGAAGTCGAGTGCCAGCAGGGATGGCTCTGACCAGGAACCAGTTAATTAAACATCAAGGAATTCCCCACAGCACCTCTTGCAGCTTAGATAATGTGATTTATTTTCAAAATGACAACATAATAGTGCAACACAGCAAACTAGGTATCGTGCAACGTTTCTGCGGCCTCCGTAGTCGACTACGCTTTTGAGTCCTGCACAAAAGCCGTGTACGTCCGGCAAATGAGCAGAACGTTGTCATATAATGACTCCGTCCTGCTCATTTAAGTCAATGTGGCCGTCGGCCGCACGGCGGGCTGCACGGCAGCATCCTTTTCTCACTGATTCCCGACGTGCAGCCCAACGTGTGGACAAAAACGCAATATGAACATACCCTTAGGAGGGATTGTGTTTCTCATGCTGGGCAGCAGATAAGGTAACTGAGGATTTTCTGAGGTGTAAAAACAGTGAGTAGTTAAACCACTACCTTACACCTTGTAATAGAGGGGAATACAGGCAGCTTGGCACTGTCAGCAGAGGCCCTTTTACAGATTTTTTTTTTTTATCCACATCAAGCCGTACAATGAATTATCTTATGCCCGGCAAACCTTTAACAAGAATGACTATACAGACCTATTAAGGCTAATCTGTAACTCTTCCTCTGTGCCTCTGCTCTGCTCATTGAGTACCAGCAGCGCAGTCATTACATGTCTATAAACAGTTAACAAAAAGGAGAGAAATAACTGCGCACCGCTGTTTGTGTCGATCTTTGTGAAGACAGAACAAGCTTTGTTTCAAGGGGAAATGAAAATCCATTAAGAAGGAAAGAAGTGGTTTTGTATCCTCTACAAGATCCTCTGCATAATCTAACAATAAAAGACAATAACGTGGACTACGCATAAGAAGTACATAGTCTAAGTGTAGTAAATACCTTATACTGGCATAGATTATACTGGCATATACTGGCAGTGTCAGACTGGGGTATCTGGGGCCCATTAGAGGAAGTGATCCTGAGGCCCACCAATGAAGAACCAATGAGAAACGACATGTCAGTCAGTGTTTGTGCAGGTTGTAAAGCTGGGGGCCCACCGAAGAATCTGGTCCTCTGGTGGGCCAGTCCGACACTGGTGGTAGGGAACCTTGGCTTTCCAGCTGTTGCAAAACTACAACTCCCGTCATGCCCAGGCAGCCAAAGCTTTAGGTTTGGCTGTTCAAGCATGATGGGAGTAGTATTTTTTCAACAGCTGGAGAGCCAAGATTCCCTACCTCTGCCCTAAGTTCATAGAATATATCACAGTCTGGCCAGAGACGTATACAGTATATGTACCTGTCACTTACAGTATGAGGACACCAGTATTATAATAACATGATATTTGATTACCAATACAAAAGCTATTTGATCATCTTAGGCAAGATAGAATGCGGTCGATACCACAGGTGCTTCATCAGTCGGTAACTCTGCAACACATAAATGGTTCCAAAACAGGGTGCTTCGATATGCAGTAAGAACTAATGTGTAGAATAACATAGAAAAAGATACAGGCACTCACCGGCAAACTGGAAACTTTATTTGGGCACAGTTAACAGCGGGAAGGGAGGACAGGTAGAGATGTGGGCGCACGCTACCCCAGGACAGCTGTTTCATACCTGATTGGCGCTTCTTCGAGTGATTTGTATGCAATTTGATCATCTTACCCTCTTCTATATATTGTTCTTCATTATTTGGTGCGTCAACCACTGCTGCCTGTAGGCATGAACTTTTCGACATGATATTTGGAGCTTGTTAAACAATTTGCATTGGACCTAGAAGCTTCGCTTTATACCTCTGATGTTTAAAGGGGTTATCCAGCGCTACAAAAACATGGCCACTTTTCCCCCTACTGTTGTCTCCAGTTCAGGTGTGGTTTGCAATTAAGCTCCATTTACTTCAATGGAACAGAGTTTCAAAACCCCACCCAATCTGGAGACAACAGTAGGGGAAAGTGGCCATGTTTTTGTAGCGCTGGATAACCCCTTTAAAGTGTCACTTTCATTTTGCTAAATTTTTGAGCTGTCAGAAATGTTGAGCTCAATGTAGTAATTGGGTTTTATAGAATTAGAAAAAAAATGTGCAGTTTCCAAAACAATGTAATTCCCCACTCACCCAATAAACCATAGCTGCAATACCACACACCACCCATGAGCAGGGGCTGTTCCTGGCAGAAAGCAGCCAATATTTTTGAAATTCCGACTGCATATACCATTCGCTAAATATATTTTGTTCTATCCACAGTTCTATCTTTTTCTTAAAAATGTGCAAAGAAATCATTGTGGATCAAACTGAATGTTTTATTTGATCCCAAACAGCTTTTCATGAGAGCGTTACTAAGAAGGTATTGCCAGTACTATATGTAGATGTCAAGTCAGGAATTCTTTATTCTTTACATGTGAATTTACTGCAATTTCAGTGAAAAGGATATAAATCCAGTGCATCAGTCAGCTCCTGTAAGAAGGGGTTATATATATATATCACCGGCTCTAGTTCAATAACATCATTCAATCAATATATAATATTATGAAGAGCCCGTCCTCCAATAAATCAAATTACCCTTTAATCCCTTAATGTGTTCTGTTTCCGAGGTTAAAACATTTGGAATGCTCTAAAGGTAATGAACATAAATGAATGGATGGATAAAAAATAATAATAAACAACATTGTATCATAATAGTAATAATATTATTAATGGTGATAAATAATAATAATAATAATAATAATAATAATAATAATAATAAATGTTTTTCTTTCTTTACAGTGTTGCTTATTCCGTGCACGTCTCTGAGGATTATCCAGGTAACGTCATCCTTTTTCACTTTTATGACCAGCATTTGCTATGTGACTCTTATTGCCATTTAAAAGGGGACTTCAGCAAAAATCTTTTTCTTTCAGATCAACTGGTTTTAGAAAGTTATGAAGATTTGTAATTTAGTTCTATTAAAAAATCTCCAGTCTTCCCATACTTATCAGCTGCTGTATGTCCTGCATGAAGGGGTGTATTCTTTCCAGTCTGACACAGTGCTTTCAGAGGAACTGTGCAGAGCAGGAGCAAATCCCCATAGAAAACCTCTCCTTATCTGAACAGTTCCTGTGTTGGACAGAAGTGGCAGAAGGGAGCACTGTGCCAGACTGGAAAGAATACACCACTTCCTACAGGACATACAGCAGCTAATATGTACTGGAAGATTGAAAAATTTTAGATAGAAGTAACTTACAAATCTATAAAACTTTCTGACAACAGTTGATTTTAAAAACTTTTTCTTTTTCTGGAGTACCTCTTTAGTCTATGGTCCCACTACGGGATCCTATTGGGGAAAAGCGGCCACCTTGTAACATTAACGACTGCAAATAGTGATCACGGTCATTAATTGTGGCCGTCAACATTACGAGATGGACGTCTATTTCCGATATGATCCTGTAGTGGGACCATAACCTAAAAGGGTACTCCGGAGAAAGAAAGAATGTCCCGAAGAGATGATCCAGTAGTGAGAAAATAGTGTCAAAATGTGCCTGAAGAAAACTTTTAACATCTCCTAAGAACATGTGAAAAGTTTTGATTGTTTTAAACCCAATGCACCCCTCTCCTTCTAACAATCAGACCCTGACTAACCAAAACTTCCCATATGTCTCTTTCTATGGAGTATCAAACGTTTTTTGTAGTGACAAAGGCCCACATCATCTTAGAGGTAGCAGTAAAAGTCTTCTTGTAGAATTACTTAAAGGGCGCTTTAAATTGTATAACCTGCTCTGATGACGATTGGCAGGCAGATAGGAGAAAGGTGCTGCAGAGCTCCTGTATGTGCGGTGGGTAGCAGGAGGTATATACTAGGGAGCTGGATTATGTGGAGTTCAGTAGTCGGCTTTTATTAGCAGATAGAGAATGGGCCTCTGGGAAATCAGAGTCTCACGGCTTAATAAGTTAGGCGCTCTAGACAGTCTGTAGCCTGTGCCCTTTAAACAAACTGTGAAATACTGTAAACACAGACCTATACAGTAGTTTGTTGACAGGATCTAAAACAACTCAAGGGATTAGATATGGCTTCCCTTCTCAGCTTTCAGCTAAATCTCTGCCGGTAATGCAGTATTCTATAGGGATATTATAGGGTGCCCCCAATACAGTCCAGGAACCCCCAACAGGTTATATCTTCGCAACACACTATAAATTGTACACACTCATATCAGTAACAAAGGAAATTTATTAGAAAAAAAAAATCACAAAAGACTCCTTAAAGGGGAACTCCAGCATTTTTTTTCTTTCAAATCAACTGGTGTCAGAAAGTTAAACAGATTTGTAATTGACTTCTATTTAAAAATCTCCAGTCTTCCGGTACTTATCAGCTGCTGTATGTCCTGCAGGAAGTGGAGTATTCTTTGCAGTCAGACACAGTGCTCTCTGCTGCCACCTCTGTCCGTGGGGATTTGCTACCACTTTGGACAGTTCATTATGAGGACAGAGGTGGCAGTAGAGAGAACTTTTTGACACCAGTTGATTTAAAAGATTTTTTTTTTTTCGATAGAGTACCCCTTTAAGGGAATCGGACATGAGAAAATCAAGTTTTTATGTTCAAGATATTTTTTAAGAATTTCATGTAATTTATTTATTTTCATTTTATTATTTATTGCATAAATCTTGATGTTTTCATTTAAGATGCTTAATTATCGCATAAGAATTACAATGAAGTGCAACACCTGTGTGGCATGCCTAGGACTCCCATAGAAGTCAATAGCTCCTCTCTGGTCCATTGCTTTTTATCTCTATGTGGCTCCAGTAAAGTATACCTCTTAATGGTGTTAAAGTGGAGCCAACAGCAGCCCTTTAATTAATTCCTGTCCTTATGGCAGTGTACAATAGGGGTCTTACCCAACACCCATGGACACCAACCTTCTTGCAGTCCAGTGCTTCCGTGCAGCTATATAAGTATTAAAAATAAAATGCAAATTAGGGTGTAAGGTGAACTGCAAAAGCCCAGCACAGTTTAGCCACATCTCTCTAAACTAATGCTCCCACACCTGCCACTATATGCCCACAGACTTTAGACTGACATGAGTCATTCCCCTAGGCTGCAAAACCTCAACACAGTTCTGCATATACCTGGGCACAGTGATCATATGTGGCCGCTGGGAGAAGAGCAGATCAGTGCACTTCTTCCTGTCAGTCTAAAGTCTGTTGTAATATACAGGCTGTGAAAGCGCCAAACTGTGCTGGGCTTCTGAAGCTCAAGGAAACACTCTGGGGACCTTATCCCCTAATTTGCATAATAATGCATAATAATTCTAAGGGCCGTATTACAAGGGACGATTATCGTTTAAAAAAATCGTTAGATCGTTCAGATTTAAACGATAATCGTTACGTGTAATAGCAGACAACAATTAAACAGCCAACAAGGAATTGTTGGTCATTTGATAATAAGACGTTATAGCTAAAATGTACGCAATAGGGACGAGAAAACGACCGCAAGAACGATCATAAGTAACGATCATTGTTCCGTGTAACTGGGCAAACGATTTCGGGTCGTTTGCCTTAGCGGTCGTTTGAGATCGTTAATCGTTAGTCGTCAAAAAAAATTGATGACAGGTTTGCTTTAACAGAGAAGAAGCTTCAGGCAATTTGGCCGCTCCTGTTATAATGGGAAAAAAAATTACAATCAGAAAACAGAAACAGATTTAAAAAAAATGTATTTCAGGTTCTGGCACTATTCATTAAAAAATAAATAAGGTAACAGGAATTCATTCAGAACACATAGAAAATAAAACGAGCGGCAGCACAACCCCTGATAAGACTAAAATGTGTAGGCAGTGGGCACAAATACGGTGCGGTATGCATATACTGGTATTGGATGGAGTGACTCTTGGCCACATGATGCAACTAGAGCGCCCCAGGTGTAAAGACAGACAATACAGAATGTCAGCAACTGATTAAATAAAGGTCCAAGGTCAGACGAGAAAAATATACATAGATATAATATATATATATATAAGACAAACAACAAATACGCATAACTGAAAAACAGGCAGAGAAGAATATACTGCACACATGCCCCAGTGTCCTGTAGTGTAGAAAGCCCCATGTGTATTGCCTCTTTACATAATGCCTGATAACCATATAATTCTGTGCCCTATAGAAACAAATGATTGGTCACTAATAGATCACACAATAGATTTCAGTACCCTTATAGCGGTAACTGGTGTGCAGTAACCTGGGGTTTGTAGGTGTTGTTAGCAGTGGGCGAGGTATAGGGGTACCAACTAGGCACTTGTCACGGTGGCCAGGAGTGGTATGCCCACCCCCCGGGTATACTAACACTGGCTTTGTAAAGGTAGAACCAGGTGTATGTGGGTCAAGGACTTAAAAAGGAACAGTATGGATGGGCACAGGTATGGATGGGAGATATAAGATGGGAAAAGCTTTTTTTTAAAAAGGAATAGAGGGCGGCAAGGTCTCTGCAGCTGATGCTGCAGGCTGCACACTGCAGCTAGTGACTGGTTAAGCAGGCCATCAGCGAGCAGGGACCTGGAAACTGAAGCAGGAACGCACCAGGGGATTGCGGGCGGGTAAGCATTGGCTGATTAGTATTTTTTAACCATATGGCAGTTAAATAGTTAAAGGAGAAGTCCTACCAAATGGAAAAAGGGAGGAAGACAGGGGTGTGCGGGAAAATAATAAACAACGTAAACTCACCCGTTCCTGTGCCTCCTTTGCCCCACTTCACGGTCCTGCTGATGGCTGCCAGATGTAATTTTAGGATGGAAACTGGGTATGTCATGTACCCGACTCTTCCAGCTGCAAAGTCCTGGCCCTGCTGAGCGATTGCCCACTCAAACAGTCAGTGACTGGAGTGGTGTCCCGCCCCAGTCACTGATTTGCGGAGCAGGCAGTCACTCAGCTGGATACGTGACATTGCAGCTGGAAGAGCTACAGGTGGTTGGCGGCTATCAACGGAACTCGTGAGCTGCGCTAGGGGGCATCAGGTTCAGTAAGTTAACTTTATTTATTATTTCCCCCCCCCCCCTACCCCACCCCCCCCCCCCCCCCCCCCGGCTTCCTGACTTTTCTTAATTTGGTGGGACTTCTTTAACATGGCTGTCAGTACATTGTCACATTGGAATAAAAGAGAATGCAGGGCCAGATGATCTTTATTTCTGATGAATTAAGATGTGGGCAAATCAGTGTGCACCCGCATACCAATTCAACGCTGCATTCAATGAATAGCAGTTGCAGAAAACTGTGTATACCGTGATTCCATAGACTTTTCTATTTTCTTATTTTCTGACTGCAATTTTGTACATTTTTATGAGGACTGCCATATTGCCTGGGCTGTTCTTAACAGCATTTAGTGACATGCTTTACAGTAAGACTCATAGACATAGACAACAAAAAGACAGCGCCTGTCCCCTTGAGATCAATGTGAAGCATTACTGAGCATGCTCTGTGACCTGTGCAAAGGACCTTCCAAATGGAGCTGCTATTTTCTCTTTTACTTACTGGTGTCACATGTCGCTGCAATGCTGTACAGATCATTTTACAGCAGCCTCCACTTATCACTACAGATACAACAGGAAATCTCAACTTAGTTTTAGTCCCAGTGGTGAAAATGAAAACTGCAAGATCTCAGGATTATTTTATACTATAGATAGAAAAATGAGGGAGAAAAAAAAATCACCAAAAATTCTTTAAAAATATGTTTAACATAAAAATTTTATTGAAACAATAAGTCATTTTCAGCTGACACAATCCCTTTAAAGAAAATGTCTTGCCTAGATTTTTCTTTTTTACAGATTCTTGTTAATTAGTATTTTATATTTTCCGATGACTTGCTCAGAGAGGTTGTTCCTGAGCAGGAGGTCCCCATCTATGTGTGGACAGATTGAAAGGTGTTACCTTAGTGAAAACCTCCATTATATTAATACTAAGCAAAAGTCTTGCCTAGATTTTTATTTTTTACAGATCCTTGTTGATTAGTATTTTATATTTTCCAATTACTTGCTCAGAGAGGTCCTGAGCAGGAGGTCCCCATCTGTGTGTGGACAGATTGAAAGGTGTTACCTTAGTGAAAACCTCCATTATCTTAATACTTAGCAAAATGATGACTCTTCAGCTCTAGGCTCACAGATACTACTTAATACAGTAAGTCCCTGGAGTGACAAATAGGAGAACATCTCCTGACTCTTCAGAAGTTCCATGTGAACAGGGTCAGGGCTGTAGGGAAGCGAGTAATGACTCTTCTCATCTCCCGATGAATTACTCTGGAGTATTACAGAAGCATATGTGGTGCTCTCCTTCCCCGGACTGGCACTGGGCCCTGACTGGGAGCTGATGGGCTTCTACATCTCAGCTGCTGGTGTAAATTAACCTGAACTATACCGATTTGCGTTCCTAGAGACAGATATAAAACCTAAGATGTGATGTGGTTACATAGCTGTTTTTGTATAATACAAACGGAAGTATTTCCCCATTGTTTTATGTTCTATTCTGTAAAGAGTATTGAGGCTCAGGCTATTTTTACATCTAATACTGACCCCATGGTTGTGGTATACGCCAGCATATTGCTGACATATACTGTGGCGTACTTGGATCAGGTCCAATGAATTCACTAGGCTTGTGTTTGGTCTATTAGTAGTACAAATGCAGTCCATGTTAAACATGTCGTACTGTCGTGACTAGGAATGAGCAAACTTTTGAAAAGTTCGGTTCGGTTCGATCTGGCGAACTTTCGTGAAGTTCGGATTCGTACGAACCGAACCTAAAACGAACCTTGCTATAACTGATAGGGTATAGTTTCGTTTAGTTGCAGTTGCTATTACAATGAAAAAAGTGGAAAAAATCAAAGTGCAAAAAAAAGTGAAATAAAATTAGCCAAGGTGTAAGTGATAACACGGGACAAAGGACACAAAGTTCCTTGGACCCAGTAGGATGAAAAAAGAAATTTGACAGTGGAACCAGCAGCAGTAATAGTACTGTATTGGACCCAGTGTGGTGGAGAACAGACAATTGACGGAGGAGGAGGAGGCAGTAGCACTTGACTGCACCCAGCCCAGTATGGTTAAAAAGAGACTATTGGAGGAGGCGGCACCACTTCATTGCACCCAGCTCAGTATGATTTAGAACACACTATTTGAGGCATTACCTGATTGCACCCAGGCCAGTATGATTGAGAACAGACTATTCATGGAGGAGGATGTTCAGCCTTTGAGTGGCGGCCTGGGAATCCTCGCTGATTATGTTGTTCACCGCACTTTCAAGAACACGGATGAGTGAGATTATGTCGTTGATGTCGTGTCCTCAAAAGGGATCAGCAATTGGCACGACATGTTTGCAGAAACTTGAGCACTATGAGGGCGTAGCCCTCCCTGCTGCACTGCAGAGAAAAGGTTCCTCCCATTGTCGGCTACAACACTTCCCACTGTTAGTTGACCTGGGGTCAGCCATTCATATATCTCCTCCCTGATGGTCCGGAGGAGCTCCTGCCCACTGTGTCTTTGTTCACCCAGACTCACAAAATGGAGGACAGCCTGAGAGCGCCGGGCCTGACATAGTTGGTAAGACACCGGGGCAGGTTGGACTGCAGTCAAAGCGGTGGATGGTTGCAAGCTGGTGGAGGCAGAACTTGTACAGAACTGGCCCTCTAAAGCAGCGGGGAGGTGACAGTGGCAAGAATGGGCTAACTTTCTGGTGGTCATCAGGGGGAATGTTGACCCAATGGGCAGTAACAGACATGTACTGCCCTTGCCCATAATTAAAGGACCAGACATCAGCACTGGGGTGCACGGTCTTGGACACCAAGAATCCCAATGAGTCGCCAACATTTTTCTACACAACTTTGCAGTGATGGCAGAGCCGATGGGACTTTTTTTTCTCGGACAGTGATGGGACTTTTTTTTTTTACTTTATTTTTTTTATACTTTTTGCTGTTGCAGCTAAACGTGGTTCTCCTATTTTTTGAACCTTATTGTAAAGATATGAACTGATTTTCCCTTAATAAATTCAATAAGCTTGAACACTGAAGTTGCTTTCATGTGTCCTGGTTAATACTCACAGACAGCTGTCACTTTACATTTTTGATTAGGCAGCACCCAGGTATATCTGAGGAAAATAATTTAAGGTCTCACCCTAACAGGGGTGACGTCACACATCTTGATATTCACAGAAAACCAGGATACAAAGGATTATAGGAGTAATAATCCCTTGTATCCTGGTCTATTCTGTGAAATAAGTACAATTTTGCGTTGCCTTTGTTATTTTTACCACATTCGTAACAAACTTTCTCAAAGTTTGGTTCAGTGCCAAACCGAACTTTTTGCAAAGTTCGTAACGAATCTGGTTCGTTACGGTTCGGTTCGCTCATCCCTAGTTGTTACATATCTTCATTGTAATGCCCCAGCACATGGGCACAGTGCACAGCCCTAGGCATTTTGGGGAAATTTATTAAACATGGTGTAAAGTGAAACTTGCTCAGTTGCCCCTAGCAACCAATCAGATTCCACCTTTCATTTTCCAAAGAGTCTGTGAGGAATGAAAAGTGGAATCTGATTGGTTGCTAGGGGCAACTGAGCCAGTTTCACTTTACACCATGTTTGATTAACCCTTTAAGGACAGGGCCCATTTTTGTTTTTGCGTTTTCGGTTTTTCCTCCTTGTGTTTAAAAGGCCATAGCACTTGCATTTTTCCACCTAGAAACCCACATGAGCCCTTATTTTTTGTGTCACTAATTGTACTTTGCAATGACAGGCTGAATTTTTGCACTTGGTACACTACGAAACCAGAAAAAAATTCAATGTGTGGTGAAATTGAAAAAAAAAACTGCATTTCTTTTATTTGGGAGGACTGTGTTTTTACGCCATTCACCCTGGGGTAAAACTGACTTGTTATGCATGTTCCTCAAGTCGTTACGATTAAAACGATATATAACATGTATAACTTATATTGTATCTGATGGCCTATAAAAAATTCAAACCATTGTCAACAAATATACGTTCCTTAAAATCGCTCCATTCCCAGGCTTATACCGCTTTTATTATTGGGTCTATGGGGCTGTGTCAGGTGTAATTTTTTGCGCCAGGATGTGTTCTTTCTATCGGTACCTTGATTACGCATATACGACTTTTTTATCGCTTTTATTACATTTTTGCTGGATTTGATGCGACCAAAAATGCGCAATTTTGCACTTTGGGATATTTTGCGCTGACACCGTTTACCGTGCGAGATCAGGAATGTGATTAATTAATAGTTCGGGCGATTACGCACGCGGCGATACCAAATATGTTTATTTATTTATTTGTTTACTTTTATTTAAAACCTGGGAAACGGGGGTGATTTAGACTTTTATTAGGGGAGGGGGCTTTTTACTATAAACAACACTTTTTTTTTTTTTTCTTTTACACATATACTAGAAGCCCCCCTGGGGGACTTCTAGTATATATACTTTGATCTCTCTTTGAGATCTTTGCTGTATAGATATACAGCAAAGATCAATGAGATAGGCACTCGTTTGCTTTCGGCTGCTGCAGCCGGAAACAAACGAGTGCCGAGCTGGGGACGGCGCGATCTTGGATGAGTCTCTTGGACAATGTCCCGGAGGAGCGATCTTCCCCACTAGTTCCCAGGGAAAGGTTGCCTCCAGTAATCGGAGGCAGCTGTCAACTTTGATCAGACCGTGCCTGCTAATAGCAGCGGTCCCGGGCTACACGCGGCACCTGGGACCGCGGCGCTTCGCCGCGCAGCCCCGCTTTGAAGTGTTAATGAGGACATATGACGTACGGGTATGTCATATGTCCTTAAGAGGTTAAGCACCCTTTGTATTTAGCTATGTATTGGAGATTGCTTGGGCTTAGTATAATGTCACATACTGTACACATGGGATGCTTTATTATACATGTCCAATAACATTGTGCCAGTAACACATGCTCTTTTGAAATGCCCTTAATACATATGCACACTCATCTCAAGCGAGCATCCATGTGTTTTCAATGGGCTAGGAAAGAAAACCGCTGTCACAGTCTAATGGTGGTGACTTATCGCCTGAAAATTGAAGTTAAAGCATAACTGTCATATACATGTCACTTTTCAGAAATCAATAAATATCCATAATAGTACAAGTGATTTTAAGAAACTCTGTCATAGGTTTTATTAAGCAAAGGAGTTTCCTTCTGTACTAAAAAGAAAAAGCTGTTTTCCTACCTCCTCAATAGAAGCAGGATTTCTGTGTCCATTATGGTCTATGGAGGGGTCGAGGGGGATGAGTGAGCACGGAGAGGAGAAAAGGCAGCCCTGCAAAACACTACATCCTGCAATCTTCTCTCACCAAGTTTCCAGATGACCTTTCTAACCTGTAAATCCAGTTTTTTAAGTGCCAAGACTCCAAACTGCAGAGCCGGTTCTCTCCTCTTCCTGCTCACTCATCCCTTTTGGCCCCTTCCCCCTCCATAGGTTATAATGGACTCGGCAAACCCGTCTTTACTTCTCCTGCTCCTCTGTAATGAAGATGGCTTTGTCTGATAATGAGCAGATAAGAAGTGGAGGAGGGGGGAGGCTGGAAAACAGCTTTTTGAGTACAAGAGGCTTTCTTTGCTTAAGAAAACCTATTACAGAGTTTCTTAAAATCGCTTGTACTATTGATTTCTGGAAAAAAAACAAAAAAAAAAATAAGTAAATGACAGTTACACTTTATACTCCAACATGCCTGATCCTTCTCTCTCTGGATATCAGAGGACACTCTGGAGGCCTCCATACAGCAGGTTTGGCTGTAACATGTAATGTGTATGGCCAGCTTATGGACATTATGCACTGTATTCCATTGTCAGTTACTGCTCAGGGTAGGACCTACAATCTGCATAAACAAACGCTTTGTGTCAGTCTGTGAATTACCCGCGTGACACATCTCCAGCCGCGGTCCTGTAGCCCAAGGCTAGCTTTATCATTGATAGATCGGCTCCTATGTGCCCAGATACTTCAGACTTACTTACCTCTAGCCCTGAATGCTCATATCTTGCACATTACAGTATTGATTGCAGAACACTGAATGGCTTTTGTAGTAGAGGAAGGTGTATAAATTATAAATCTCCGGGTTCTGTGTAGTGTAGTGCTAATAAACAGGAGAGCCGCACAATCAATACATGGTTTCCAGGAACAATTAATACATGGATGGATTTCTAAGAAGTTGACAGGCCTGAGATAAATGTATCATTTACGTTACAAAGGCAATTGTTACCCTGTGATAGCTGTAACATTGTATGCTACATTGCTTACTATAGGATCATACATTGCTTATTAGGTGTACAGGACATGCAGTGCTTATATGTCATATGTACCTCCAATCCTTCCTATAATGCAGGGGTAGAGAACCAGAGAGAGAGAGAGAAGGTTCTCTACCCCTGCTATAATGTCTCCTGCAGTATAGTATATACCAGCAAATACAGGTCACGCTATACACTCACACAGGACTTACTAAGGATGTATACAATGCTTACTATGTGTACATAAAGTGATAACTAAGGTGAAAGTAGCATATTTAACCCTCTAACATATGTAAAGGTTTCCATTGTGCTTCCCGTTCTCTTCTTCCCTCTAGTGGCATGATGAAAGAACAGGAGTGGAATGATAAGTTTTTCATCATACCCCTCCTGTTTTCTCATCATGCCCCCTTTCCTTTCTCCCCTCCTGTAATGTATGTATGTAGGTTTCCATCATATCCCTTTTTATCATCTTTCCTTAGAAAACATATGTTTAACATAACTGTCGTTAAATTTGTTGTTAATTTTTTTTTTTTTTGCAGAAATCAATAGTCCAGGTGATTTTAAGAAACTTTGTAATTGGGTTTATTAGACAAATATGCCATTATCTGCATTCAAAAAGCCTTTTCCCAGGTCCTCCCCCCCCCCCTCCTCTCCTTTCTGTCATCCACTGCTCAGAACCAGGAAATCTTGACTGTTTTTTCATCAGTCAGATCTGTCTGTTCTATGAAGAGGGGAGGGGGGAGGAGCGAGACTAGTGGGCAGCTGAGAGCTGAGAACAAAGGATAACACAGCGGGGAAGCTATTCAGAGGTCAGAGAGGTCAGTGGTGACTGTCAGAGGAGAGAGCCCGTGATGTGAATGTAAATTAACTCTTTCTTGTCCTGTTTTGCTGCCTCTACTTTCTCTCTCCATAGGAAAAACCATAAAGACAGAGGTAGAGCTTCAAACTGCTTTTTCATGATAAAAATTCATTTTTTTTTTTGCTAATAAACCCAATCACAAAGTTTCTTAAAATCGTCTGGACTATTGATTTCTGCACTAAAAATTTTAACGACAGTGACACTTTAAGGCTTCAATCATGCCTCTCCCCTTCCCTTTTTCATTCCAATAACATAGTGTATATAAAAAATTCCATCATTTCCCCATTCCCTTCTTGCTGTAATGTACTGTTTGCAAAAGTTACCATTATGTCTCCCTTACCTTTCTTCCCCCCCAGTAACAGACAGTATGTAAAGGTCCCATAATTCTCCCCTTTCCCTTCTTCCCTTGAGTAACATATGCCTCCCTTTCCCTATTATCCTTCCTGTAACATATGTAAAGGCCCCATCATTTCCCCTATTCTCCCCATGGACCTCACATTAATCAGCAATATTGGTCATTCTGTCATAGACACAATCAACATCCATTTTAACCCCTTAACGACACGGGGCATACATTTACATAAATGTACGCCCCGCCGGGGTACCGGGATATGGAGCGGGGTCACAAGCAGAGCTTGCCCCATAGTGGGTAAGGACTGGCTGCTATCTGCAGCCAGGCCCTCACCCTCAATGGCGGGCTGCCGCAACGTTTAAGTGTAAGTGACCGGAGCATCTCCCGGAGCATGGCCTGACTGCCAGGTAGCGTGCGTAATCGTCTGATCTATTTAAATAAAACAATATTATTCCCACACGGTTAACGGCGTGAACAAAAAGTGGTAAAAAAACTTGCGGAGATTGCTCTTTTTAAATCACATTTTATGTATAAAAAATGTATAAAAAGCGATCAAAAATTATGCCCCATACGACCCCGTACGTGAAAAAATAAAAGCGCTATTAGGGTACAAACACACACAGCTTATACGCTGCATATTTACTGCTGCGATACGCAGCAGATACGCAGCAAATTAGATCTAAATAACTGAACACAGTATCAAATCTGCTGCGTATCTGCTGTGTGTGTTTGTACCTTAAGAGTCACAATAGGGCATTTTAAATATACCTATTTGCACAAAAAGTGTTACCACTAATAAAAATAGTAAAACGTTAAAAACCTAGTTAACATGCATATCGCTGTGTTCAGACTGACCTAAAGAATAAAGAAAAAAAATGCCAGTTCTACTGTTAAGTGCATTATATAAACATGGAAGCCCCCCCAAAATTTGCGGAATCACATTTTTGACCCAAATTCACCACATAAATTATGTTTTGGGTGTTCCGTCATTCATGTTATGGCAGATTAAAAAGCTGCATTACTAAGTACACCTGTTCCTGAAAAGAACAAGCCCTCACATGGCCCTGTAGGTGGATAAATGAAAGAGTTACAGGTCTTAGAAGGCGAGGAGGAAAAAACAAAAACGCAAAAGTAAGAATTGGCCCAGTCCTTAAGGCCATTTCAGGCCTGGTCCTTAAGGGGTTAAAATGCAATTTTAATGTTGATTTTATTTAAAAAAAATGGCCTTAAAACAATTCATTCATATCAACTAGTGCCAGAAAATGCCAGAGATTTGTGATTTACTTTTATGTTGAAATCACAAATTTTCCAGTCTGCCCGGCAAGAAGTGGTGTATTCTTTCCAATCTGGAGAGCAGAAGAAGGTTTTTTTTAATGGGGATTTGCTACTGCTTTGCACAGTTCAAGACAAGGACAGAGGTGGAAGCAGAGAGCACTGTGTCAGATTGGAAAGAATACACCACTTCCTGTAGGACATACAGCAGCTGATAAGTACTGGAAGACTGGAGATCTTTTGATAGAAGTAAATTACAAATCTCTGTTACTTTCTGACACCAGTTTTTTTCCCCCTCTGGAGTACCCCATTTAAATACATGTTCCTGAAAATAAGAACTATGATATCCACTGGGCATTGTACATGTTCCTGTCTCAACAGATGTATAAATTAGGTGGAAAAAAGGTAGAAATGCAGCCATTGGTTTACAAGGAAAATGAATAAATACAATCATAAACACTACTACTACTACTACTACTACTACTACTACTACTACTACTACTACTACTACTACTACTACTACTACTAATAATAATAATAATAATAATAATAATAATAAAAGGTGCCAGTGGAAATCACCTAAGGAAAATCGTGACAATCAATGTAAATAAGTGTTGTTGTTTTTTTTATTATTATTATTATTATTATTATTTCTTTATATGATTCAATAATCTGTGATGTGTGATGATTTGACATCTCTTAGATCCCGGTTATGCCCGTTTACAGAATCTTATTTTCCTTCATCTGTCGGTCTTTATCTAAGTACAAATGTAGCCAGGTTGTATGTGCATATATATAACCTTATTACTGTGTACATGACTGTGCATTTTATGTGTTTTATTGATGTTTTTTCTACAGATAACACTTATGTTTCCAGTTCAGAAAATGATGAAGATGTGTTAGTTACTACAGAACCCATCCCAATCATTTTCCATAGGATAACAGGTAAGAAATGTGAACCTGTGATAAGTTTTGTTTGTGCGCTGGATTTATTTATTCATTCATAGGAAAAGTACTAAGATTATTATAGAAACCACAGACAGAAACATTCCACACTTCTATCAAATCTATCAAAAGTGGTGCAAGTCATGCGGTTCCCTTTAAAAAACAAAACAAAACAAAAAAAAAAAAAAATAAATATATATATATATATATATATATATATATATATATATATATACAGTATATATTGTAACTGATCTTTTAATCTTTACAGTGGACAATCCTCAGCTAAACTACAGATAAAACTGCAGTAACCAGGTCTGAGCCCTACAATGTGAATGGAGACAACTGCTTTCAGCTCCGTTCACTGTATAATACAGGCGCTGAACAGCTGACCCCAGTATCAGCACTCTGTTGATCAGTGAGTTATGAGCTATCCTATGGACAGCTCATCAGTATATTTTGCCCTGAAAATCCCTTATAAGAAGCATTTCAGCTTTATTCTGCCCATATAATGCACACTTACCACCAATGTTCCTATGGTGCCATCTGTTTCATCCAAGCTCAGCTGCATCCATACATTTCACCAGAAAATTACAAGGGTTTATGCGCCACAGGAAGTGAACTACAAGATGACATCATCACCTATCAGCTACCTCCTGCCAGTTCCTATAACTGAGTGAACATTGAGCACTCTCTTTAACCAAACCCAAACATGCAGCATCTGATTACTGGTGGCTGAAGAAGTTTGATGCAGCCCTAGGGAGTCTTGGAAAACATGGATTCAGCCTATGGTTGGCTATATTCATGTTTTCCAAGACTCCCTAGAGCTGCATCCATCATTTTCAACCACTGTTAATAAACTGTTGCACACTCAGATTCAGACCAACCCAAGAGTGTTTGAGGTTCGCTCATCTTTAGTAGTAAATATTTTTCAAAAAAGGAAAGAGTGGCATAACAAGGGTTAAAGGGAACCTATCACCCCTGAAAGGCCCTCCAAACCCACCCTACCCCTGGATACGGCCCCACATACTTACCCCACCCTGCCAGTCATGCTCCCGATGCTTCAGTGATTTCCTTTGAACGGCAGGTGGACATATCTCCACGGCAGGACCAGCATCAGGAGCAGGACCAGCAGGGTGGGGTAAGTATTGGGGGGTTGTATCCAAAAGTAGTATGGATTCTGGGGCCGTCCAGGGGTAACAGGTTCTCTTTAGAGTCTCATACTTTAGTGCAAAACAAGGCTTCATGGCCCATCATGGATTGTCAGGGTCCTGGACAATACCTTAAGAATTTTATTTTATTATTATTTTATAAATACATTGTAGCCCATGTATCCAACTGTTTTAGGGTTTTCCAGAGACTGTAAGGGTGGCCTTCACATACAGTATATTAGTTATCTGCCTCAGCAAGTCACAACATAACACACAACAATCCAGCTGGATAGAGAACTGAGCCATGAAACATTTCCCAGTCTGGATCAGCAGCAAAACAGATACAACCGGTCACAAAAAAAAAGTCTCCATAGGAAACTATCGGATCTGTTTTGTGCTCAGTTTTATTAAATTTTACCGACTATATTAAACAATCTGCAGGAGGTAGCATGATTTCCAGTAGAAGCAAATACAATTGCTTCCTGTGATTTGTTGCTTGGGTGTTATGAGACGGCCAATACTGAATGTAATTCTTAGCACCGGCCAGGACCTATAACAGACAAATGCTCCGAGATTATAACCGTGAATATTTATTTGTTGGCTCGGATGATGACTATGGCAGATGGTCGGTAATTACTGCTGGATTCCTGTACATTTAGTGTTTAGGTTGGTGACTGATGGAGGAGCAGTATTTATGGGCATACAGTACTGAGGATAAGAAAGTGTGTAAATCTTGTCTAAGAAAAGAGAAAAAAAAATACTAATAATATTGTAATATATTCACTATTATATGGAAAACCTCTGCCACACAGCTTCTATATGTCCCGAGTCTCCCCAGCATTATGTAGACAAAGAACATACAATAGATTCATAGTTCCCATTACACAAACCAGATCACACCTAAATATAAGATGATGGGCTATAATAATCTTATGACTCCAGCAGCAATAGACCAAATGTATTTGACCTCAACTTTCCTAGTATGTGAAGAACGTTATGATACCTTTACAATGTCTCTTATAATGCACCATATAAAAGAGGCGGACTTTGTCCTCTGTATAAATCAAGTGGGTCTATGCGAACTGGTGGGAAAATAAACAGAAATGTTAGTTATTAATTTAGACTACGATACAAGCAGTGCAGTGTAGGCTAAAGATGATCATTTAGTGCCTAGAAAAGGGGCTCAGTCTAATTAATACATACATATATTTATTTCAGTTTACTGTGCTATATAATCTGCAAATGGGGACTGTCCACAGATTACTGTCACTAGGAGGCAGACAAGACCGGCCCACCTGGCATTTGCCAGATATGCCAGATGGCCAGTTCGGCTCTGGCCATAGATATTCTTAGGAACGGCAATGAACATCTGTCCTGCTTCCCCAATAAAGCTCACAGGCACCCCCCCCCCCCAATAATAATAATAATAATAATCTTGCAGATATAATCTTTTAAGTGGACGATACGATAATTGCTTCTGACCTGTAAGGGAATTCTTCATCCAGATCGATAAATTGAATAATTATAGGTAACAATATGGTTTCATATATAATGATATATACTAGAAACAATGTTCAAGCAAAATATCTTCTACCAAATAAAGTGACAGGTTTTACAATCTTACAGATAGCCACAATCATCCTGCTCCTCTTACTTCTACAGTCTATTATTTTGTTGGGTTAGTTTATATTTAACTATGTCACAACTGATCTATTACTCTGGATCAGCTGATCGTGAGCTGGAGCTTCTGATTGGATAGCATCTCGCTAAAGATTCTTGGCTTTTGCAGTATGATGGGAATTATAGTCTATGCTCTTTGCTTTTGTTTCCATCGTCCCTGTTTCTAATGCCTTATTCTGGTCCAGTTTTGCTTTAGTATCTCCAGTTGGTTTATGGTTCTTATTTGCGTAGTCCCTGTATCTGTATTTTAAAGTTAGTGCTTAGTTTACCTTCTTGTATAGTTCCTGTGATTTACAGACCAGGATTTAAATTGGAACTGATACTACCAATATACACTAGTAAATCAGCATCTTTGCATTTACTTCACTTATTTTTCCCCCGTTTTAATTATGAAATACAATACTATAAATTCGGCCACTAGGTGGCTCACTTACTGGAAAACTGCAGCTGTTCAGCTGTTCTCCCAATATGCAGGAGAAAAGGATTCTTGCCCCACCCCTCACCCCGCCCTCCAGCTTTTGATTGACAGTTGACTGCCTATACACAGCATAGATAGATAACTGCCAATCAACAGCTGGTGGGCAGAATTTTCTGCCTCTCTTGAATATCCAGGACTACTGGGCTGGGCTCACACACTTAAAGGAGAGGATATATCAGGAGGATGTATATGTAATAAATAAATATATATATATATATATATATATATATATCTGGTATTGCTTAGGTCTTAAAAGGGTTACCAGTTTGTTCAGAATTACTGAATCTGCTGCTTAGTCTCATAGAACATGTAGTATCTTGAACTCTAGCTTGTCGAGTGCGGGTAATGCAGAACTGCAATAATCGTAAATACAAGGAAACCTAACCTACAGCAGAATGGCAGCAAAAACTGAAGATGTTTGTGTTACAGATTGCCAAGTCCGTACTTAATGTTCAGCCATTTGAAATCTTGGAACTTTAACCTGAGGCAATTGATTCAGTAGCACATTTTAAAGTGTCCATTACTCAGCATAGGTCCATATGAGCTGAAGAAGTTTGGGTGAAGTCATTGTAACTAGAAGTGGCATCAGATCTTTAAAGACGTATTTCAGTCATTGCATGAAAGATCCTGAAGACTGTTTGGAGCTGTTCTAAATATCCAACTGGCTGAACTTTTCACCTGATTGATAGATCAAGAAGAATTTATTATTGATTAGAGAAACAAGGGTTTTCTTTTTTTTTTTTTTACTTATAGCTAATAGAACAACGATATAGTCTCTGAATAATTCACGTTCACACCAGAGAAATTGCTTCCATGTTCTGTTGCTATGGTTAAGGTGGCCATACGACAGGGAGAGAAAGGAACTGCTGCACCTCACACCTATGGCTGACACTAATGCCTCTCGGCTACATAAAAAAACCAACCGCAGGATGTTGGTATATAATTTAATTAAACCATATTGCCCCATGTACCACGTGCAGGTCTCCGGGTTCACAGTCCCTACACAAACCCCATTCCCATTCTACCTGTAGGAGCAATGGTGAGTAGCAAGATGATATTCACACTTGTGTTACTTGGTGGTAGCTTTCTCCGCCAGTGGTGCCTGCTGGGTTTTAGGGGAGCCTCTTGGGTTTGGTCCTGTGACATTGGGGTTGCAGGGCCATTCCATGACCTGCCTTTCCTACTTGTGCATGCTTTGCGGGGTTGGCAGTCGCTGACAGACACAGTGTGGAGTTAGTGTAGGGACTCATGTGAACCAGGAGACCTGCACGCAGTACATGTGGCAATATGGTTGGACTGAATTATATACCAACATCCTGGCGTCGGTTTTTAAATGTAGCCGAGAGGCATTAGTGTCAGCCATAGGTGTGATGCTCCTTTCTCTCCATGTCGTAAGGTGGCCATACACCTTAGACTAACGACAGATTCGGCCCTCAATCTATGGTATATGGGGCCGTCCTGATCCTGATATTGGTGGTTTTAGGGGTCGGACATGATGGAAAATAATGGCAGATCCCTTTGCTAAGAGATAAGCTGCAGCTAGGGTGCTCTTGCTTACCCTTCCCTTGCCCATAGAGAACACAGGAATGTTTGGCCGTTTTGAACATTCCTGTGTATGGGAAGGAAGGGTAGCGGGCAGACGACATAACTGATTGGTGAGAGTAAAGTCACATGGTGACTTTACTCTCTCCAAAGATTTATCCAAAAGGAAGCATCACTCATCTATAGGCAGCTGTTATAGCATAGCAGGGTATTGGTTGGATAAAGAAATGCCTTTGATGCATCGTAGGAAGTACTGATTTTTATTGTGTTCATAGACATTTATAAGACAATGCTCAATGGTTAAAGAGAATACAGATTATTTCCAATACTTGTACTCCTTATGTGTACAATGGGCAACTACGTTAAAGGAGAATTCTTTAAACAGCAGAGGCATTGGAGAACATAAAAATATATATATTCTATATACTATACCAACTCACCTCTACCTATGCCTCTCCAGTGTCGCATCACAGCTCTGGGACCCATGCCATGCTCCAGGATCTCCACCACAGCTGACACCACGACCTGGCTGATGTACTAGCTGCTCAGCCAATCAGTGACTGGGATGGAATGCCTCTCCAGTCCCTGATTGGCTGAGCGGGCTGTCCATTAGCCAAAATGGGCATTCTCCCCCGAATTATGGTATCATAACAACTCGGGGGGAAATACCTTCCGGCGGGGCTCCTGGGATCAGTCGCATCGTGGGCATAGGGAGAGGTAAGCAATGCTTGCTTAATATTTTCTTTCCTGCCACCTGTCACATTTTTAACCCCTTCCCATCAGTAATACGTATATATACACATTCCTACTGCACATACCCTGTGCATTAGGAATGTCTATATACGTTCCTGACTTCAGGGGCTTACTGATGTGTGCGGGACTGCTGCAGTGGGAGCGGTCCCACACACATCAGTGTGTCCATGCTGGACATAATGAGAGGCAGCTGCGATCCGGCAGCTGTGTCTGATGAACCCCTTAAATGCCGCAATCTATAGCGATCGCAGCGTTTAAGGTACTCAGTGACAGAACAAGCTTCTGTCACTGAGTGAACGGGACCTGGGTCCCGATCGCATATACCAACAGGCGGGGGTAAGCCACTTACCTTCGTCCTGTCGGATCAGTGATCTGTGTATAGAGTCTACTCTCAGGCAAGATTGTATAGATCGCCGATAACACTGATCTATGCTATGGCATAGCATAGATTAGTGCAGGCAATCTAATGATTGCATGCTTTACAGTGAAAAAAAGTGTAAAAAAAAACCTATAATAAAAAAAGTTTTTAAAAGTATTAAAAAAAAAACCCCTTATAAACCCCCTCCCAATAAAAGTTTAAAATACCCCCTTGCCCATTATATAAAAAAAATATAAAAAAATAAATAAATAAACATATTACATATCGTAGCGTGTGGAATTATTCGATCTATTAAAATATAACATTATTGTTCCTGCACGGTGTGCGGCATAAACAAACAAACAAAACAAAAAAAAAAAAACACACACAAGGATTGCTGATTTTATTAAATTATATATCAGAAAAAAAAATTAATAAAAAGCGATCAAAATTTTTCTGTTACACCAATATAATATTAATAAAAGCTAGAGCTCGTGGCGCAAAAAATGACACCCCAACCAGTCCTGTAGGTGGAAAAATAAAAGCGCTATGGCTCTTAGAAGGCGGGGAGGAACATTGCATTAATTTGACCCAGACATCTGGGCATCAAAGGGCTCTGTCTTGAAGGGGTTAAAATGGCCAGACCTCTAATTTAAATAGCATTCTTGTTCTTTTTGGGTAGACTCTGATTTTGTGAGTTAATATTGAGTTTCTCCATAAAGACCTGTAATTTTTTAGTAGTGTCCAACCAGATCATAAAGACGTCATCAATGTACCGTGCCCAAAAGAGTACACTACTTGACATCCCAATGATCTCAAAGAAACATAACCATTACAGCAAATAGAACTAATATTAGTAGGTACAATAAGTTTTATGTGACATAATACCCCTTTATCATTTGTGCACAATTAGGTAGAACCAAATAACACCCATCAGTACTTTCCATAGTAAAACAGGTCACAAAGCTCTCACAGATGTCCTCTTATAGTCACCATATAAATGCATTTTAAAGTAAGCTTCCTGTACAGTGTGACCTTAATGTATGTTATTCATCATTCATGAGGGCTGATCACAGCAAAAAATTTTATAGTTCTTTACATGGGCCACTAATTTTGATGCCACGTAAAATATACAGAAAGTAGATTTAAATACACACGTTCCCATAAGCTTGGTCATAAACCATCAATCATTTTTATGGTCATACATTCAGCAATAAAATGTGCACATGCAGCCAAAGTTGTTGATTTGTGCAAGTGAATTATACCGTCACGCTAAGGATACAAAGGCGATTCTGTCATAAATAGGAGCAGATAGGAGGTATAAGAGGCAAAACAAACTCAGGACCAATATCTATGGAAGTATATATATATGTTGAGAGGTAAAATAGGATGATAACAAATAAGGGTCTGGGTGATATAACCAGATGCTGGGCTGAAGGTACAGTATAAGCATACGGTAGACTATTGTAATAGATAGAGGATGATTCTTAAATGGAAGGACCGTATGTCTAATAAATGGTGGTGGTGGAAGAATAAGATTCTGGGACCAAAGAAATTAAGAGAAGGCAGATGGTAGAACGCAATCCAGAAAGAATGGAACCAAGACTTGCTTAAAAATTGAGAATGAGAGTTGGGAACTGGACAACAAAAGACAAGAGCAGCCCTGACGCTGGCACCCACCCCTCTGTTCCTGCCTATTTGCCTTAACTGCCTAAGGCGGCAGCGGACAACTGGTTGACAGTCCCTAACTTGTATAAGTGAACGCTGAACGAAGACAAGACAGACAAAAACACAATGAAACAGGGTCAGAAGTCTGGGTAAATAACAAACTGGCAATGCAGCACAAAAACGTATCCAAAAGTGAAGTCAGAAGTCAAAAAGCCAGAAAGTCAAAATGCCAGAGAAACAATGCAGGAACAAACACTAGGTCAAGAGGGAACTGGGGGTCTGAGGCTCTATCGCAGGCAAGGAATACAGATATGTGGAGGATATTTATGAGGTCCAGCCCCAGGAGTGTTCTTACAGCTGACTGGTGGTGTAGCCCGCCAGTCTCTTTGATTAAAATGATCAACACCTTATGCCGAAAGCCCCACTGCCCCCTAGCAACCAGCCAGAACAGTCGTCACGGACGTGGTCGGCGCGCCCCCAGAACCCGGCCGAGCTGGTTGCCAGGGACGCTGTTGTCAGGAGGCTGGCTTAACGCTCCAGAGACTCGGGAAGCCGGAGTCTAAAACGGAGACTGAGATTGAAGCCAAAGTAATCAAGTAGTGGAGGGAATTAACTGGGATGAGATTATTTATGGAAACCAGAGGTATCAGTTGTTGGAATGGAATCTAGAAGAAGCAGATGCTAAAATGAAAATCACTGCTCTGGCTGACTTGAATGCATGCATTGAGTTTCCCTATACAATAATACTGTAGCTGATTATGAGGCTTTAGAGGATATGTATGCCCAGCAGTCAGCTAATCCTCAGGCCTGCTTCATTCTAGGAAGGAGCTGTCCAGCAATAAAACTTGCTTTGTTGGGACCTATACCAGTTTGACCACCTCCTTCTCGACAGCCATTGGAAATTAAAGAATATACAGAAATTTAAGCACAATTGTTTGACAGGCTCAATTCACTTGAATGGGAGAGGTTTCTAGGCATGCCCTGTGACCTGTACAGATCATTCAATAGGAAAGCGGAGGCTGAGCTCTAAGCTCAGCTTTGTGGATGATGTCTTATGTACATAATGGTGTCATATTTCACTTTACTCTCCTGTCTGTAATGATAAGAAGGACAGCGCTGGAAAGTGATCTGTACAGAACAGGAAGTTCAGCTTACTTTTAGGTGGTCAGATTGGAAACTCCATCAGTCTTCTTCTTTATTAGACTTGGCCACCCTACTATTTCCAGCTCCTTACTAATCCCCTGCTTCTGATTGTTATACCCCAAAATCAATAAACTAGCAAAGTAATATACCATGTGCAATGTCCCAGAAGGGAAATAGAGCCGCTTCTTCTATTACAGTGTTTGCAGAACGGGACAGATCACAGGTTCCTCCAGCTTCACTCACACAGTTAACGATATTGGTGTTAAAGGGGAATTCCACCCAAGAGCTAAAAAAATGAAATGCTCCCAAACCTAGCCAAAACTACCAACGGTCCACCTCATCTTGTAGTATTTGCCCATCGTTGGCTCAATCTGCTTCCGCTTTACACTGTAAACATATACTGCCCAGGAGGCTGCCACTGTTCTGTTGTTTCCCCGCCCCTTGGCCAGGTGCTCACTGATTGGTGTGATGCCAGTGGTGGGTGGGGTAACCGATGAGGTGTTACAGCTTTCCTGGCTAGTGAAGAGACAGAGATCATGTGACTTTAGTCTCAGAAGGGAGGAGGAAGACATAGGAGCTGAGGCAGAGTGGACCAGGAAGTGAGAATTTTCTGCAGCTTCAGGGTGTGCTGCAGGATGTACTTTTTTTTATATCGCTTTATATTATTATCAACTTAAAAAAAATTCAGACATCACATATAATTGTAACATAATAATTCCTAGCAACACATTATCTTGTTTCTTCACCTTCCCCCTCCCATTTTCCATTTCCGGACAGGCAGATCCGGATGAGCAGATAGACCTTATCTTTCATTACTTCTTGATGAATGAAAACTCAATTCTCCAATTATCCTTTCCAATAGAAACCTATTACAAACAAGCTTAAATGATGGGTGGAGATTGAACTGGGTTAAATCATTTTAAAGTGGAGTTCCCCTTTAATGAAACATTTTTTCCAAACACTTGTATAGTAAAATAGCTTAATGCTGCTTTACCTACACTCAGGGCTTTGATCACAGCTGTGTGATATTTTACATCAGTATGGTGTATAGGAATCACAAATGTTCTGTCTGTATGTCAAGTGCTATGTATTGTTCTGTCCTAAAAATGCTTACATTGTGAAATCACTGGGCCGTAATACCACCTACCACAAGGGAACAGATTTTATTGAGCTGAGTAGCCACAATCTGTATTTATAGTACTGCTTAAAGCTTCTTGAATTGTTACGGGGCAACAGATTGAAAAGGGTCGTCCAAAACAAAGCCAACTATTCAGAAGGCGTTTATCATTAAGGACTACCCTAAGGCTCGATAATATGGATGAGCTAGTGGGTGCATTTGCATCCAGAAGTGAGACCTGCTGTCATCAAAAACTTTTGACATGCCTGATATTTTTTTATTTCCTGGAACAATACAGAGATGACCAAGCATTGTTAGTTTGCAATTGTTACTCGGATTGCTGATGTATGAAGTGTAGGTTCAGAAATGGTTGTGCACTACACACTATTACACTTTGTATATCAGCCATCTGAGTAGACCTACACATATAAATGTAGAGTACCACTACAGGTTTTTCTTTTCTTCTTCTTACATCTTGGTAAAAGCGCATCACTCTTGTGTCACAGGTTAGGACAGGAGGCTGCTGTTGCTTACTCCAGCCACTTGATGTCGCACTCACACAGCACAGCTGCAGCTAACACTAGGTCTAACTACACACCCACTTCCCTTTATAGTGATTAGCTCCTTTTTTGTAGGGTAGTGGCTAAATCCCATAACGTAAAGAAACCTTGCTGGGGGCGGGCACACAGCTCCCAGGCAAGCCACGCCCCAGCTGGATTTTATTGGCTGCTCCACTCCGGGCTTCCTAGCAGTCAAAATCAGACCCTGGCGGACCCCCGACCCTAATCCGAATGTTTAGTATTAGGGTTAGGGTTGGGGGTCGGCTTAGGGTTACATCCCACTGATTTGTCACCTTCTAACCCTCCCCACAGCCCCAACCCTAACCCTCCTTATTAGCACCAACCCCAAGGCCTAGGGTTAGGGCTGTTGTGGAAGGGGATAGTCATGTAGTAACCCCAATCCGACCCGCAACCCTAATACTAAATGTTCGGATTAGGGGGTCCGGCAGGGTATGATTTTGACGGCTAGGAAGCCCGGAGTGGAGCAGCCAATGAAATCCAACCGGGGCGGGACTTGCCTAGGAGCTGTCTGCACGCCCCCAGCAAGGTCCCTTTACGGTATGGGATTTAGTCACTACCCTTTTTGTAGTGGGTTAGTCAGAACCTGGCTACAGGCGAGACTGGTCATGTACATAGTTGTTCCTGCACTAGTTACCCAACCACTATGGGTTACTAGACTAGACCCCTAGAGAAGATGGAGACAAGAGAGTCTTTACCTTTGCCTGCACCTGGGATCATACAGCTAAAACAGGACAGTCGACCACCTTAGATAAAAGGAACGGATGACTCAAGACTGGACCTGCAGTAGAGCACAATGCCAGCAAGTCGCCCTTTACTGACAAGACGCTCAGCTTTGTAGGAAGGACACTACAAGCCAGCTCTACCCAGAGCAGAGACATGGGACTCGTATTACCCCAGTAGGACAGAAACCCAACACTAAGGGGGGCAGCAGGCAGTTAGATGAGATAACTGGGACTCATCCATACAGTACGTAAGTGCAAGGATTTCTTCAACACTCTTAAGACACTTCACCACATCCTGGTCGAGTACATAGTGCACTAGGCAAGGGTCCTCCTATCCAGTCCCTGACACCTGTTACCTTATTGTTTCTTCTATCCACTCACCTATCTACCTGTTGCAGAATTATCGCTAATTATTTTTTGCACTAAGTACCTGAGCACTGTCTGTAACTGTTTTGCTCTAAGCACCCTTTTTCTAAGTAAAGTTTGAAAGTTGTTTAAAGTGGGACTCTACCGCCGCACTTGCATCTACACCTCACATCTCACCTTAGTCCTAACCAAGGTCCGGTTGCCGTGTGTACGGGGGTGGGTGTTAACACTCCTGGCCACCGTGACAAGAAGCCTCCAAAACACCAAAGCCCAACATTAGTACCAGCAACCCCAGCTACGGCAGATACACTATTTAATTAGGTATTGTAGGGTTATCCCCGCCTGGCCATGGGGACGCCTATACCAGGCGGTCCATAGATTTACAGGCAGGGGCAGGTGAGGACCTAGTACCTGTACTACCATACAGTATTGGCGGGCCCTCCCTTTCTTGTATAAACCAGCTTTGGCTGTGGAATATTATGTATGTAAATCCGATTTCTATTCTACATTCTAGTTTTTGTTTTTTACTCATTTATATTTATTAAAAGCTACGTTTTACCAATACTTACCTGTCAACCACGGCTGTCATTTATTAATATTCATTGTTCATCTTCACAAATGGAAATGGACAGCGGTCAGGTCTTGTCCTTTCATCCGGGTCCTATGAGGTACATTTTATTTCTTATAAATTGATCATTAGATGAAGGTCTCACTATCAGTCTGTCCTTAAAGCAGCATTAAGTCTGAATCACCTATGATCAATCATAATGAAAAAAAAAAAAAACTGTTGAAGCCATGGTATATATATTTTTTTACTTGCTCCACTGGGCTGAAGTAATCCGGCAATTTATTACTCTCTGTATGCTGTCACTGGGAAGCACAAAAAGCTTTCATATTCCTTTCTAATGTCACCAACACACCTTGAAATTGATTTCATCTTGGGCTAATAATGCAGGATTTGGATTCCCCTTTTTCGTAAGATAGCAAAGAGTTCAAAAACTTACAAATAAAACATTCTCTACATCAGCTTTACCCTATAGATTTACAGTCTATATAGCAACTTATTCTGGGTCCATAAAGTCAGTACACAATTGTACTAGTGCTCCAAGTGAACGCTTTACCTGCTGCAAGCGCCTGCCTATAAATGCTGCACTTTATTTTATGTTGTCATCAGTTTATCGCCCCTCACCCGCTCCAAAAAAAATTAAATGCTCACTGAGTAATGTGCAGTAGTAGAGCCTCTTTTAACACAATTACTTCCCTTATACGGTGTCTAATATTGTTTAAACACTCCCTCAATGCCCTACTGAATAAAGTGCTTTCGGAAAATAAGAGTAAAATTGACCCCATATAAAAATTTCCAATTAGAGCTTCAAACATAGTAATATGGCCCTTGTATATCTCCTCACTCCTCGCCATGGTAATGCCTCTCACATACATTTCTCCTGATGGTCCCATGTCCCTCACCTGACTCCATCCCCCCCAATGGACTTCTCCCATGTCCACCTTTCACACTCCCTTATCTGTAGCAGGAAGCTGAATACTGATTGTTCAGCTTCCTGTTTCCTCCTTGCATTTATCACAGAAGTGAGAGCAGGAAGGGGATAGTTAGGACGTGGTAGTTGTAAAGATATGGCTGCACATTTCTACTCCTTTAAGGCCCTATTACACTAAAGTATGATCGTCTGTATTTGGCCGATATCGGTCGTTACAGACGATAATCGTCTGGTGTAATAA
The DNA here is from genome assembly GCF_027789765.1 of Dendropsophus ebraccatus. Lineage (NCBI taxonomy): Eukaryota > Metazoa > Chordata > Amphibia > Anura > Hylidae > Dendropsophus > Dendropsophus ebraccatus. The sequence continues at coordinate 164,824,865 of NC_091456.1, read as the reverse complement.
AAGACAACGATCAGCCGACATGAACGATGTTGGCCGATCTTTGCTGTTGTTTGGCTTTCAACATGTTGAAAGTCAAACGACCAGGATAGCAATAATCTGCTGCTGTCGCTCCGTGGAATAGGACCGCCGCTATCTTCTATGGGCTGCCTGGACGATCTAGCGATCACCTGGGCAGCCCCCCAGCACCTCTCCGCAACCGCCCCAGGTCTCACCTGCTCGCTCCCGATAGGTGTAATAGAGCTGACGGCCAGCGGGGAATGAGGAGCAAGCGAGCGCTAACAATGCTCATTTGCTCCTCAACATCGCCCCGTGTAATAGGGGCTTTAGGCTCAGGACTTTAAATGCCAATTTGCAACAACAGCTGTGATAAATAGACAATTTATGTTGGATTGCAGTCAATGGAATCACAATCAGAGTGTATACACAAAGTATACGTTCCGGCCGGGATCCCTAGGGGCTGCAAGAGAAGCTGGCATGTCAGTTTTTTGCATCCGCTATTCATTGAAAAGCAGCTGCACAGAACTGACAGGTCACACAATGGAAAGTGTGGCTCCAGCCGCACTTTCCATTGTGTGCAAAGGTGAATTTGGATGCGGGCAAACATGGTTGCGCACGCATCCCAATTCAGCACAGAACAGCTGGTGTCTTACAGGCTGTATCCGTGTTTTCCAGGACTCGCTAGGGTTTCACCCATTTTCAGCCACTGGCAATCAACTAGGGAGTGTTTCGGTTTGTACAAACCCAATCACGCTTGAGGTTCGCTCATCTCTAGTCAGTTTACCATTGGTTACTATTTACCAATGTCTTAGAACCTCAAATGCTGCAGTTTTCTTGTTCTAGCACCCCAAAACTAAGTGTGCTAACTCACAGGTCAGCATGCCCTATAATCAGTACACGTTGGTTCACCATTGTTCTAGAACTGCAAAATTCTGCTCTGTCCCAAATGTCAAGTGTGCCATGTTCTAGGATCCCAAAGCTTGTTGTCTATTGTACAGGGGCAATGTGTCATTATCTTAATACCCCAAAGTGCCATTGTTCCATTTTACTGGGGCCTGTATGTATATTCTATTGTTAATAAATCCAATTATTCATTGTTCTGGCTCCCAAAATGTCACTGTGCCTTTGACATAAGACTTTAAATGTCAGCATGTCATCGTATTGGGATCTCGAATACCAATGTGTCCTTGTTCTCTACTACTAGCTGCCAGTAGATAGTTGTTCTTGGACTCCATATTTCAGTGTCCCATCATTCCGGGACTTCCGTTGTCTGTACGCCATTATTGTTTCTCCTACTAAAAAACTATGCTGCAATGTGGTAGAATATCGCTGCACCTGCTGTGTTAAAACGTTCTTATTTTCTCTCGTAGAACTGAGGAAATCCAATGACATTACCAGCTGCTTGTCCATAAAGTCTAAATTACAGAAGGAAAATGGCGAGGTAATGTATTGAAGTGCACTTCTATGTAAATGTATGCAGTCTTGTAGGATGTTTCGAGGCTGGCTTGTTTTTCTTTCAAATTCTTAAATAAGGGAAGTTGTCACAAGGAGATGGTAGTAAATCATGAGCAACAAAAGCCATTTTGCAATGTGTGGTCACATGAAATATCCAACAGCCACATCTACTCCTTCTGTGAGCCAATTTTAGACTTTCTTCTTAATAAATGGACTGAAAGGATGTCTCCTTGGACACCACCTTCATTTTTTCTTAGCCCTTTACAAATTAAACAAGTGATATGTTTTTAGAGAAAAATTGCTAGTCTTTTTTAAGGATTTGTGACTTTTTTGGTTGATTTTATGCCATTTTTTTTTTTTTACAAAAACGACAGTAAGGCTATGTTCACACTACGTATATGTCCGGCCGCATATTTTCGCGGCCGGACATATACGTGTTAAACTCCGGCCGGGGATTTACGCTAGTTGCGGCCGGCTACGTATGGAGCGCGAACTTACGCCCGCAGTCTACTTACGCTTCCCGACCGCCCCACATAGCGATCTGACAGCTGTCTTTTACTTGGAAATCTTCACCTAGCCCCGGACACCCCACAGAACCTTTTGGATCGGCACAAAAAGGTGGAAAAATGAAGAAATCACCACTACGTACAGGACCGCATGTTACGCTACGGGCGTAAGTTACGGCATTTTCGTCCTCAAACAATGGTCTGGTTCATTTTTTACGGCGCCGCATACGATCCTCGCGTAAGTTCTTACGAAGTGTGAACTGTGCAGCCGTAGATCGTATACTTTCCATTGTACGCAAACTACGTAAGTCTCTGGCCGCTTATTCACGGAACACGCTACGTCCGGAGACTTACGTAGTGTGAACATAGCCTAAACGTGGATCACTGTCTTTTTTACTTGGTAGTGGCAGAGGGAAGTGTATCTGACCCCCCCCCCCATCAATTTAATCTCAAGAATGAGGGCCCGAGTCATGAATGAGTCATGTACCACCATCACTCTATTAATTCTCTATGAAAGCCATCAGAGATGTCCAAATAGTATATTCAGCTATCTCCAGCAAATTCAATAGAGAATGGATGGAGCAGCAGTGCACACAGGAGAATCGAATCCCTGTTTGTGATATTGCGGGGGGAGTCGGTCACAGCAGTCAGATCCCCATGATCAGATAATTGTTTCCTATACTAAGGAAAGGGGATGACTTGTCATCAGGGTAGAACCCCTTTATAGAAGTTGTTAGTCCATTCTATAAAATTGATGGCCAATATTGTTTGTTTCATTTGCCATCTTATAAATGGCTTTTCAGTAGTGTTGAACGGAGATGCCAAAGGATGTATCCATGTTTTTCAGGACTACTTAGGATGGCATCCAACCTCTGCAGCCGTGGGGAATCAAATGCTGAACGTTCGGGTTTCTAGAATGTTGCTGAACCCAAACAGTTTGGCATCGCAGCTCAACACTCATCATCAACCCTCCCCAGGAGTAGTGATATAACTGTATTAAAGGGGTAGTCCGGGCTGGGGGGCTTTTTTGCTTATGGCCAGGGAGGAGGTGGATGAGGGCAATGACGTCCCCTTACCTCCCCAGTTTCAGCACCGTGTCCCGCATCGCCCCCAGTTTGACAGTCTTCCCTCCCCTCTCCATTGCAATCAATGGAGCTGTGTCACAGAGGGGAGGAGGTTTTGTCACACTGGGGTCGGCGGGCCCGCTTCCAGTGCTTCAGGCTGGGACGGTGACTGGGAATAGACCGGTGATGTGTGCAGGAACTGTGCCGCGGTTCAAAAAAAAAAGACCATGGCATCAGCATCCCCGCACCAGCACTAGTCTATTGGTGTAAAGATCTTTAAGCGATGTACCTGCTGATACATTCACTTTAAGTAGATTCTGTATTTGCTTTATGGAGCGCTGTCACTGTCACTTTAAAAACTTTTGACATCAAAGAGACAAATCAAATGTTTTGATTAGTTGGGGAATGGGCGTTCAGACCCCCCACTGATTTCGAGAAGCAGATAAGAGAAGCACGTAGTTCCATCTCTCTTCACAATACACAAATAGTGCATTCACTGCATGAATCTTATACAGTGACCAGCACTAAGGTGCTTCCTTCTCCCTCCTCATTCTAGTGACCTTTAGAGACCCTGCCAGATCAAAACTTTTGACATTACTTCTTGGCATGTCAATTTTTTTTTTTTTTTTTAAAGTGACAGTAACAATTTAATAAAGGTTCTCTGCTAGAAGAGAACCTAGAAACCATTCCATTACAGAGTAAATAAACTTAATTTGCTGAAACCGGAATAACAGCCTAAACAGTGTTAAGATGGTAATGATTCCTATGAGTCGCATATGGTGAATACGCTGGTCTGTATACACAAAAGCAATGTACATGCTAATGACCTACAGTAATTCCGGTGAAGTTATGATTCCCATTTGTCTAGACGAACAGATGTGAATGATTAACCCTTCTTCCACCACTGTAGAGCAGTGATACGGTCTAGTCTGACTCTGTATTCATTGCTTCTATCCCAGGTTTCTTCCCAAGAAATATCGGAGCTCTAATTTGGATATAAAATATCTGTCTAAATGGGAGATAAACCATTTGCTTCATACATGAGAAGGTCAAGACTCTATTCATTTTAATATTTTATTTGAGTGAAATTGAAATCTTCTTGCACAAGGTGAAGGCTGCATATTAAATGCGCTTGGGCCAGTGAATGAGTGCTTTAATTTCTCAGGCCGCTCCTCTCCATCATTGGATGGAAGCAGTATTATGGCTCTTCTAAAAAATAGACTTCAAGAAGGATTGGTTTTCTAGGCGTTTGATGGATTATGATTGCATTTGTATCTTTAAATCTGTCCCCTTTCATGGTCCTTCCTATTATCCTAGAGGAGATTCGAAGTGCTTTGAATAACCTTTAGATAGTGACTTGCTGGTGGTTTAGTAACACAGTAACCGCAAGTGTAACGTGAATGAGCGTCTTGCTGACAAAAGAGGAGGATATATCTAAATTGTCTGAGGGTAAAAACCTACCTAACCACTTAAAAATTTAAAGGGGTTTTCCGATGATGACATTTTAACTTTCAACTGTCTAACTGTCTGCTCTGTTGTCTTTATTTTCCCACTTTCTGTCTGGTGTACATCCTGTTTTATACTGTAGCTGGGATATCAGCCAGCTCTATCTCCAGGCTCCTGTGATAATAGTTGGTGGGGGTTGTAGTCAAGAAGTTGTGGTGGAAGGGAGATAGAGCTGGCTGAAATCCTAACTAGTGTAAAAGCAGGAGCAGGAATTCTATTACAGGATGTACAGCAAGTGGAGGTAACAGAGGTAATACAATTACTTTATTTTTCATTATACATCAAATTGTAAAAGAAGATAGAGTCCATTCTCCTTGCAAGAGATCATCTAGAATGCAAATCCAGAATCAAAACCAGGACATTATTTACAGTCAAAGCATTTCCCAAAATGTTCATTTATATATAATTAGGCTTCATCACCCAATTTTTACCACGAAAAGAGTCCATCTCGCTGCTATATGCCCTTTGCAGAAATGCCAGTGGCTGAATTTATAATCCTCTATTACAGACAATATGTATTGTAAAAATATATTTTAAAACTGGGATGTGCAGCCATTCCTTTCTCTCCAGTTTCCATATTTTAAAACTAACTGGTGGTTTATACACATAGAGAGGTGTCCATGCTTATCTTTTCTTTAGTTAAGTATTCAAATTTCTCATTAAACCACTTCAACACAAAATCAGAAAACTCAAAAAGCTTCATTTATACAATCACTGGGTGAGACACATAGGGATACACAGTGCTTACACTTCCTGATAAAGTGCCTGGAGATCATGTTCCTATAAAAGAGACTTGATCTCATACCATGCACCTCTAAATCCACTAGAGCACATAAATAAAACATGTCTAATTCTTAAACAGTGTAAAGTTGAGGTCATTCTCACATTTTGAGCATGGTCCGTAAATATGGACTATGTGCTACAAAAGGGAGTTTGGAGCTCCCGGTATTATGATTCGAAGCTCCAAGTTAAATTATATTTTAGTTGGCTTTCTCTTCTGCTGGGTTTCCACATATGCATTGAGAATGCTTTCCAAACATGGTAGAAGCCACTGCCCCATTTCTCCCCCAATAGCTATGCAATGTCATACAGCTTTTGATGGAGAAACGGGGCTGTTGGGGCAGGCAGAAGCCTCCAGAGACCGTCCTGTTAGCTTGTGGTTCAGGCAGATTGAAGCATCCTAAAACTGGATCTGGAATTGGCACAAGACCATAAAAGATACAATTTTTTATGGGTGTTAAAATCTTTACGCTCATTTAACTTTATGAAGGCCACAAAGTCAACTCTGCTTCTCGGAATATGAAATAACAGACTATATACTAAATAAGTACTACGAGGTGTTACAACTTGTTCTCCTTTCTTCCAGGAATCACGACACGGTAGTGCAGTGGAAGAAGATTCTGAAGGAGATAATGATTCGGAAGAGTTTTACTATGGAGGGCAGGTGAAGTTATTATGAGGAATATAGTATGATCTGTTTATAAGCATTGTCATGGTCTTTAAAGGGGTTCTTAGCTTTTTTTTAAAGTAGGATTGACAGGCTTTATGAAAGCCAAAGTTGCCCCTTAAAAGTGCCAGTGTCTTGTACCTGGAGCAGTTATGACATCAATGGTGGTTCAGTGACACAGTTACAGGGACACACCACATCTGCACATCTGGTAGGTACTTGAGTACCTTTATGCTACAGTATAGATAGAAAGGGCAAACTTTGGACCATGCTTCCATTATTCAACCACTAATAGACATGTAGTCTAGGACAAAAGCAAAGTTTTGACTTTGTTCATGTTTTACCTTTTCCTTTTTCCTTAATGTGTAGAATATCATTGTCTGCTCTGCTATTACTGTAAAATCCTCAAAAGTCATGGCATCCAATATTAAAGGATTCTTCATGGATTTTTAAAGATGGAAACCAGCTAGAGCTAGTATCTCATCACAGAGCGGTCCATGGATCACCACTTCATCAGCTCAATCAGCTCCAATAAAAAAAAAAGTTTAAAAAAAATAAATCGGTGTAGATGTTATAATGGAATACATGCTTAGGCCATGTTCACACAATGTGAAACACCGGCCGTTCTGTGACCCGGCCGGGTCACAGAACGGCCAGTGTTGGTAAAGATCATCCCGGCCAGTACTGCATGCTGGTTCCCGGGCGGCCCGCATCCCAATTCACCATTGAACACAATGAAGAGTGTGGCCAGGGACGCACTCTCCATTGCGAGACATGTCAGGCTTGGGTGACCACTATTCAATGAATAGCAGCCGCACAAAACTGACATGTCAGTTTTTTGTACGTCCGCTAGCGATCCCGGCCATAGTGTATACTATGTGTACACACTCTGGCCAGGATTCCCTCTAACTGCAGTACACGTACTGTAAGTTGTGTGTAAATCACGGCTGTTGTTGCACATCGGCAACAACTTCCATGATTAATACACAACTTACGTTGTGTGTACATGGCCTTATTCTGCAACAGAAAAATCACCTCTCAATTTTTAAATAGATTAGATTATACAAATCTGTTTAACTTTCTGACACCAGTTAATTTAAAACAATTGTTTTTTATCTCCGGAGTACCCCTTTAAACCCCTGGCCAAGCCACAGAAACTATCCCCCCCCCCCTCCCACAGATCTAACTCTGCTGTATCTGTATTCCTCCGCCGTCCTCTGTTGTTTAATGAAAGTGTTAATTAAAACTTGACTCCCGTATAGAACTTTTTTATGGCTCCTAATATTAAATTAAAGTTTTGAGATTTATTTGCACGTCCTAAGAATACTTATTTAAATTCCTCCAGAATATTTTAATGTCTTCTATGCGGAATTAAATATTTCATTAGCTTAGTTTATATTTTATTTATGATCAGTTATAACACACCGCTATATAACTTAACTCTATTCTATTACACTGAAATGCTCTCCTGTGCAGCAAATTATAAGGATTTCCTTTTTTTTTTTTTTTTTTCTTATACAGGATACATATTTAATGTATATATTCCTAAAATGACGACTTAAGCTTTAAGTTCAATCTGTTTTATCCTGCACAATATTTGTGAATGAGAACCTTAATGCATTCTTAATTCACTTTAAAATGAATTCCCTTACAGAGCCACTCCAAACTTATACATTATGAATAAAGGTATATAAACTACCAAGGACTATGTGGGCCTATTAATTATTGAGATGGGGAATTCATTTTACACAAGAGTGGATCATAGTCTGTGTACAGTGATTGTAAAAAAGCTTGGAAGGTGCTAGAAAACTTGTAGATGAGTCTGGCCGCTGGAATGTAGCAGTGCTGAGTTTGCTATTTAGCCCAACCATAAAATTAAGTGCTATGTCCATTTTAGTTAATTCATAGATGATAAAAATAATGTTTTGGGGTCATTTCTTGAGTTCAATGGTGCAGATTTAAAGGAGTATGGAGAATGTTTGCATTTATTTATTCAAATGAGTGACTGACTGATATGGGACAGCACCACAGCCAGTGATTACCCGAGCGGGCTGTTACACTCCACATAAGAGTGACAGCCCGCTCAGCCAATCAGGGGCTGCAGGGCTGTTCAGAGGCACCAGGCACCACAGAGCCAGGTGCTGAAGACATCGAAGGTGACTATAAAGCTTTCTCACCGCTCCCCCTCCCCCCCCGCACTGCACCCATCTCAACAAGGAAGGGGGTCACTTAACCCCTTCCTTGCTGGTATGGGTGCAGTGTGAAATCAGCCTGGCCCCCAAGGGGTAAAGTGTGTACGCAATGCATGCCCACTTAACCACCTATGGGTCATGGTGAACAATCTGGCACCCAAGGGGTTAAGTGATCATGCATTGCGTACACACTTGATCCCTTGGGAGCCACACTGAAAGCAGCGATCTGTAAAGATGCTGCATACTGTAAGGTGCAGAAGGCCTGTCACAATGATGGGTGTTGTGCTCCTGTTTGTTTTTTTGTGTGTTTCTCCCTTTTTGTTTCTCAGATATCAGTATCTTGAGGATTATGTTGGATTCAGTGGACTACGTCGCTGACCAGCCGGTCGTCCACGTAGTCCACTGAATCCGAACTAATACTCAGGATACCGATATCTGAGAAACAAGAAGGGAGAAACAGACTAAATACTAATACCGCTCCCTGTAATGGTTTATATGTAAAACATGTGTCATTATGGACTTGGTGACCACCAAGTGGTCGAATTTAAGTTTCCAAGAAACAAACATATTTTTCCCATTGACTTTAATGGGGTTCAATATTCGATCGCATAGTCGAGCATTGCGGTATGTTTGAATCGAATTTCGAGCTTTCGAATATTTTACTACTCGCTCATCTCTAGACGTTTGTGTATGTTTCAAATGTCTCACATTGGAATAACCCTCAAAGGGTGCAGCTCCCATGGGGGAAGAGAAAATGTGAGCACGGCCACACCTAAAAGTTTATGATCCAAAATAAATTTGCTCTATAGTCATTGGGGATTTCCAGCATTTTTTTTTTACGAAGGGTGGAGACAAGTAGCCCATAGTGACTATGTGCACAGTATTATGGTAGCACCTGATCATAGGAGGAAGTACTCTGTGTTCTACAAAAACCTTCAGGAAGAGAAAAAGCATCAGACATTCAGTATCTGGGGATTTCCATTAGGTTTATTATCTCTAGAGGTGGACAAACAAGATTTCTAACGTCTGATAAATCACTGTTACTGTATGTAAGGCAATGGTCAGTGACTAGTGTAAAGGAAGTGTATCAGATTTATTATACTGGAAACTTCTAGCATACAATGTATCTTCAATTTGATCCCTAAGTATACAGTTTTTATAGTGTTGGATTGGATTCAGAGCAATTATAATGTACCATATTACCTATCCTGTCCTTTAAGGATGATAAAGGTTGCTTACATGAAGAATCCTCTCTTGCAGGTGAGTTACGATGGAGAACTTCACAAGCACCCACAGTTGGAGGCTGACCTGGCAGCGGTGAGAGAAATCTATGGACCCAGTGCTGTATCTCTCAGGTAAACCCTATGGGGGAGATTTATCAAACATGGAGTAAAGTGAAACTGGCTCAGTTGCCCCTAGCAACCAATCAGATTCCATTTTTTATTCCTCACAGACTCTTTGGAAAATGAAAGGTGGAATCTGATTGGTTGCTAGGGGCAACTGAGCTAGTTTCACTTTACACCATGTTTGATAAATCTCCCCCTATATGTTAGTATATAGTATATAAAATGTTGCTAGATGCAATCAATGTGAACATGCATCTGGCTGCCATGATCATGTGGTACAGAGGACCTACTTTTATTATTCCGAAAACTATTTAAGATTTTCTTTTTTTTACTTTAATTATCTTATTTAAAAAAAATCATTTTTCTGTAAACACCTTGCTCATGGCTATGTCTGGTATTATAGTTCAGCTTCATTCATTTAATGGGAATATGCTGCAATACCAGATACAGCCCGTGGACAAGGGTGGCACTGTTTCTAAGGAAAGGGGAAGGCCCGTATATATTTTTAATCCCGAACAATGGGGGAGATTTATCAAAGGGTGTAAAATATGCACTGGAATCAACTGCCCACAGCAACCAATCACAGCTCAGCTTTTAGCTTTGGTAAAGTGAAAGCTGAGCTGTGATTGGTTGCTGTGGGCAGTTTACACCAGTGTATATTTGATACCCTTTGATAAATTTGGGCCCACATCTTTATTGACATTTAACAATGCTCCATTTATCATAAAGTGCTTGTTACATACTCTGTATTGTCCCACGCCTGCTGCCATCACCTCTGTACATTTCTACATTTGCTGAACTGGGTACCAATTATACCAGACATAGAAAAAAAAAGGAAAAAATTTGGTCAGCTCTCCTAGAACACTGTTCACACTAGGCAGGAGCACGTTGCCATGGCTGAAATTGCAAACACACAAAAACACAGAAAAATGCAACAGCTCACCGCAACAGCAAGATACAGACCCACCATAGACCATATACCAGGCATGTTGGCATCTGCACAGTGTTGTGGTGGTGGCTGGGGGGGGACAATACAGACTCTTTACATTGCAATATGGGCTGTTTTATTTATTAACATGATACCAATTTATATTGCAGGGAATATGGAGCAATTGATGACGTGGATATTGATTTACATATAGATGTTAGCTTCCTAGATGTAAGTCATTGAAATCTGGATTTTATTTTACAATAAACTTTTTAACTTTTTATTTTTATTGCAATTTAAGTATGCATTTTAAGAAACAAATGGTGCAAAAGAAACAAGGTGCAAAATACAATAACAGAGAGGAAAGTAAAGGAAAAGAGTAAAGTACAGAAAACTAGATGAAACAAGCCACAATAGAGAACCATTGCAGAGAATGTACAGTGTGGAACACCACTGTTTTGTTTGATATATCTATATTATATATATTTTTTATAATAATAATAATAATAATAATTATTATTATTATGTTATTCATTTATTGTTTACTTTAATATTCCACACCATATTAAAAAATGCAAAGTGTCAAAGAGGCTTTCCCAAGCTACTAAAATGCTGCAAGCTGTAATGCCCACCCACACACACACCCACCCACCATTCCTGACCCTGCTTTATAGGGATTAACCAGCGTTAGAAAAGCATGTCCGTTTTCTTTCCGAGACAGCACCACTCTTATCTTTAGCTTTGCTGTCTCTGGAAGAAAGTGGCCATGTTTTTCTAACTCTGGATAACCCCTTTAAGCTTAGCTTTCAACTGACTGTCAATTAAACCAGGACAGGGATGGGAGGGGGAACCCAATTTAAAAATCATGTTCGGCACTCCGTCAATGGGTGGTGCACGTAGATGAGAACAAATCCCACGTTGTATTATTATATAATTCTCGGCACTATAATTCTCGGGATGGGAGGGGGAGCAAAGAGACAACCCAACTTTTAGCATTTTAGGAGCTGAAAAGAGGTAAATGGGAAAAAAAAGGGCTCTCCGGGATCATTTTTTTTATTATTTTTTTTGAGTGAAAGGAGGATCAGGTTTTGGTACAAGGCACAGCAGAAACATTTCCCCTCTAAATGACAACATATAAATGCAAACCTCTCCTGATTATGATGGTCCAGCTTTACTAAGAATAGCCTAGATTGTATTCTTATTAGCGACATTGCACTGAATGTTCTCTAATGTCCATTTAGTCATTTATCAAGCTGCCTAATGCTGTTTAGTAAATCCTGTTACTTGGCTTGTCCTCATATAATGTGACTGCGTGCATCAAGCTGCTTGGAGAATAGAACATTCACATAGTAGATTTTCTAGCAGCAGGTTCCGAGAAGCTCCTGTACTGTATCGCTGATGGTAGGGCAACCTTCTAGTAGCAGACCACCTTCTATAGTTGTTCCATTTAAAGCCACAGTTGCAATAGCGCATAACACCAGCAGCCCGTGAACACGTCCCCTATGTGTGTACTAAGCTAAACACCTATGGATTTCTGGACATCCTACACTTTGTATATGGTTTCAAGGTCTTCTCTTCTGCATTATCCTGTATAGTAATAATTGCTAACAGTGCAGTTGGAAATGCCACCAAGTTTATTGTAAAAGTTCTATGTTCATGCAGTAGTGCGCCACACATTCAACACTCATTGCTATCAGGTGGTGTTTCTGGTGATTGAATAGCGATCCTGTCAGTAATGGAGCACAACATGTCAGTGCACTTTGTTAATGTGAGTGCATTATTGGGTGCTATTCTGTACATTATGTGATAGAAGACAGCACTCCATGGCACAGATAAACCTCACAAGGCAAAGTGTGACAAAGGGAATAAGATGGAGACCCTCACCTGGGCAGGTTGTGCCAGCAATAAGCGATCAGCCACTCCTGTGTACTCCAACAACGGAATCCACTGACTATCAATCCAGGTTCCACCAGGCGCAGATCTCCAGATCATGTGAAATATTCGAGTCATCCTGATTCCATATGATAAACACCATTTATTCCATAAAAATTGCTAAAACACAAGGCGTTTTGAAGCTGTTGAGGCTTCTTTTAAGTATAATAATACAAGAGGCATATATGATTTATTGTATTTTAAGTAGATATGAGCACAACTGGAGCATACTCGAGTCTGATGTTCGAATTTGAATACTGGTGGCTGGAAAACTTGGATTCAGCCCTAGGGAGCTCAACTCCCTCAGCCACCAGTATTAGGCTATGTTCACACAATGTATGTTTTCGTAAAACTACGGCCGTTGTTGCAATCTGCAACAACGGCCGCACTTTGTACGAGAACATACGTTGCCTTGCTTTCTATGGGATCCCGGCCGTAGCGAGTACACATACTATGCACTCCGGTTGGGATCCCTCCCGGAACCGCAAAGAACTGACATGTCAGTTTTCTGCAGCCACTATTCAGTGAATAGCGGCCGCAGAAAGCCCTGTCAGTGCACACTATGAAGCGAGCGGCTGCGGCCGCAAGCTTCATATTGTGCTGTGAGAAGTTCTGATGCAGGCCAGCCAGGATGATCTTTTCAGAGACCAGCCAGGTCACGGAATGGCCGGTCTCTTATGTCTTTTGAACATGGCTCTACATAGTAACATAGTTAATAAGGCTGAAAGACGACAAGAGTCCATCAGGTTCAACCTACAGAAACCCAGAGGAAGCTAAAATCCCCTATGAGGCAGATGCCCCATCACAGGGAAAATTTTCTTACTGACTCCAAATGAAAATCAGAATAAATGGCGAACCATCGGACTTGGGTATGCTCCAGTTGTGCTCATCTCTGGTTATAATGCAATAAATCATATATGCCACTCTTATTATAACACTTGAAAAAGAAGCCTCCACTGCTTCTTTTGCCTTGTGTTTTAGCAATTTTTACGGAATAAATGGTATTTATCATATGGAATCCTGATGACTCAAGTATTCCACGGGATCTTGAGATCTTTGCCTGGAGGAAAATGTGATTGGTGGAGTTCACACTTCTATACATTATCATCCTTCCAATGGTGGCTCTAAATTTGTGATATTGAGAAGGTTCCTCCAGAGGGGCCTTCTCTTAGTTTCTTTATCTCTTTGCATGCATTTGCAGAGCTGTGACAATCTCCTGGCCCGCCGGTGTGTAATTGGTAGAACACAAACAAATAGCTTATTTAACAGCTGGCTGGATGTATCAGTGATGGTATTGTTTTCTGCACCACGGTGTATTAACTTTGTATTTACCAACTATATTCAACATTTTTAAAGGGCGATAGGTAGTCTCTAGTTTTTATTTCTTTCTGCTTTCTTTAAGGGGATTTTTTTTATAGTTTAGATTTATAAACAGTCTATTACCTAATAGAGGATACAAAGGACATATAACTTGTCTATGCCTACCCCTGACAAACCATTGATTTAATTAAACTGGGAAATACTAAATTTTCACTATGGTGGTACTGCGAGAACATTAAACACTTACAACTATGGTCCTTCCACAGTTTGCAGACTATTGCTATAGAAGGTCACCATACCATTAACCCATTGGAGTCAAACTCGTGGCCCTCCAGCTGCTGTAAAACTACAATTCCCATCATGCCTGGACTGCCAAAGCTTTGGCTGTCCAGCCATGATGGGAATTGTAATTCTAAAACAGCTGGAGGGCAACATGTATGACATCTGTGCATCAACCTATTGTCAGGGAACCCTCCCAACTAAGATTGCCCGACGGACTTTTGACTTATCTATACATTAGTCTATGACAGTTTCCCTACTGCTGGTCATACACATAAGATATATATATATATATATATATATATATATATATATATATATATATATATATATATATATACATACATACAGGGATCAAGTTAACCCTGGCTACTACTCATGTTAAGCCTGGCTACATCTGTATATATATATATGCACACTCAGCCAGTTGTTTATTTGTCCTGAAGGTAGAGGGGTGAGAAAGTCATTGCCAACAAAGAATCGGACACTCAAAACACCCAAACCTTCTTTCCCTGACATCTGCCATATGGTTACATGGCCAGCTTAAAATTCAGTACATGCCCTGCCAAAAATGTCTTTCTTTTTTTAGCAGTATAAAAGATAATCTATGCTACATAACCTATTCAGGACAGACAAGAAAAAACGGATGATGTACAATGGCTATAAGAGTAATAGCCCCTTTGGGGTGTCTTAACTCATGGAAAATTCATTGCAGAAGTTTGTGACTGCAAAATCTGCCCTTAATTCTGAGGGTTGTTTGTGCGATTTTTACAAGTCTCACTTACTTACCTGTTGATTTTTACAATACTTGTATCATGTAAACATACACTTAAAGCAGCACTTAATACATCTCCAGCTGTTGCAAAACTTCAATTCCCATCATGCCTGGATAGCCAAAGCAAATTGTAGTGTTGTAACAGCTGGAGGGCCAAAGGTTCCCCATCCCTAACTTAAAGGTTCTGTCTGTCTCTTAGCTATAACCTCTATAGGTTATAATTCATAAGTTATAAGTAATTCTCTCTCTCTCTCTCTCTCTCTCTATATATATATATATATATATATATATATATATATTTAATTTATTTATTTATTTTTCATCCTTTAGGAAGAAATTGCTGTAGCATGGGATGTGATCCGCACAGAGCCGATTGTAGTCCGTCTGCATTGTTCTCTAACACAGTATTTAAATGGCCCAGGTTAGTAGACAAGTGGTTCATTATTACAGTCTTGACGCATCATTTGGATATGCTATCATATAGTGCTAATATGTTTTGGAAATGGGGGAAGGATGGAATTGGAATCTTGGAGAAAATCCACTGAAAATATGCAGACTCCATGAACGTGCAGCCCTGCTTGGGTGGAGTAAATCCATAGATCTGTGAGCCTTTTCAGGTCTAACAACAATAACCTTTTGTATGATTACATTATATTATTATTATTATATTATTATTATAGCTATTGGTTGTGCAGAGGGTACGGTTGCACCTGGGCCCAGGAGCCTAAGGGGTTTAAAAGCTGAACTGTCATCATTTGGCCTCCTGGGTTCTTTCCTAATATTACAAACCCCGGAGTCCAGGGGTGTCTCTCACATGTTCAGCGATCAAACAAGCCAGGAGGCATAAACTATGGATATTAACTGGATGCTGACCACAACACTCTTGTTTCTGGGGATATTATCAGCATACAACTTTAATAACTTTACAAAAGTCCTACCTACTTTAAAGGACATGAAGACTTCTCTGAGCCTTGAATAACCTTATTAAATTCTTTATCTGAGCAATTTCCATTTCCAGCTCCACAGAGGCCGTTATTCTATATCTCACTTATGAAACCTATTATGATCAACACGATTCTGTACTTACAATTTCTTCTAAAGATTAATTTGTCATTCCCGGCTGATGGAGATAATGGTTATTGTAATAAACTTGTTATGCTCATGGCAATATTTTCCATTTTGAAAACTGTTGCTATACAGGACATTGTACAAACAACAGATAAAATGTATAATTTACCCCTAAAATTAGTTCACTTACCAATACAGAAGCCATGAGGAAGCCCTTTAGGGCCCAGGCTCAAACCAAATAAGAGATCTGAAGGGACATCACTGGCCAATTGTGTCAAATTGTGTGGGATGATTCTTAACTAGAGATGAGCGAACCTTGAGCATGCTTGGGTTCATCTGAGCCCAAGTCTTCAACATTTGACTCCCGCTGCCTAAAGAAGTTTGACGAAGCCCTAGGGAGTCTTTGAGCCTATAGCTCATCTCCTTTCTTAACTAGTGTTGAGCCTACTTCCAAACTGTTTGGGTTCTGCAACATTCTACAAACTCAAATGTTCAGCGTTGATTTCCGGCAGCTGGAGAAATTGTATGCCACCCTAGGGCTGCCAGGGCTCCCTAGTGCGACACCCAATTTCTCCAGCCGTCGGGAATGAAGGTTTGTAGAACGCTGCAGAACCCAAACAGTTTGGAAGACTGCTCTTAGTATAGAGTAATTAACTCTTTGCAGGTATAACAGCTTCCACTCTTCACTTTGGGAAGATTTTCTACAAGATTATGGAGGTGTCTGTAGGAATTTTAGTCCATTCATTCAAAAGAGCTTCTATGAGGTCAGACACTGGTATTGGAGTAGAGTGCAGGCCATTCTAGTTCATCCCAAAGGTGTTGGATGAGGTTCAAGTCAGGGCTCTGTTCACCCACAAGTTTTTCTGCACTAGGGCAGAAAAGGGCCAAACCCAAACTATTCCTACAAAGTTAGGAGCTATAATTGTCCACGATGTCTTGGTGCAGAAAGATTAAGAATTCTCTTTACTTAAATTAAGGTTTCTAGGTCAAACCCTGAAAAACACCTCCATAGCATTAGCTCTTTTCCACAAAACTTAACAGCTGGCACAATGCAGTCAGACAGGTAATGTTCTTCCAACCCAGAGTCATCCATCAAATGCCAGATAGAGAAGTGTGATCAGTCACTCCACAAGACGTGTTTACACTGCTTTGGAGTCCAGTGGTGGAGGCTTTCCACCTGACACCTGGCATTGTGCTATAAGAATTCTAGGTAGCTGCTCGCCTATGGTAACCAATGCTACCTTCTACGGAGCACATTTTTTGCTGATTTTAATGCCCGATAAGGTTTGGTCTTTACAGCTATGGAGTCAGCAGAGTGTTGGTGACTTTCATGCACTATATACCTTGAGTACTATATACTCATTGACCTCTGTAACCCTATGTGATTTCCACTTCATGGCTGAGCTGCTGTAGTTCCTAAATGTTTCCACATCTCTGTAATACTGCTTACAGCTAATGGTGGAAGATCTGGGAGGAAAGACCTTTCAGGATCTGAGTTGTTGCAGTGGTGACTAGAGATGAGCGAACCTCGAGCATGCTTGAGTCCATCCAAACCCGAACTTTCGGCATTTGATTAGCATTGGCTGCTGAAGTTGGATAAAGCCCTAAGGCTACGTGGAAAACATGGATATAGTCATTGGCTGTATCCATGTTTTCCAGACAACCTTAGAGCTTTATCCAACTTCAGCAGCCAACGCTAATCAAATGCCAAAAGTTCGGGTTCGGATGGACTCGAACCCGGACCCGGTTCGCTCATCTCTAGTGGTGACTCCTATTACTCCTACTCCTCTTTAGAATGACCCTTTCTATCACTAATGTACGGTATGGAAAAGCAACTGCATCAGTAGGGGCTGGATACTATACACCCGTGGAAATAAGATGTCAAACAGTCCTGAATATCTGAAGACCATCTTGGCAATTCAATCTATGTATCTTTTATTCCCAGTGGCTTATATCAGGGACATAACCTGAATTCACAGGGAGATAGGCCCACCATTCAATGATGGGAAACTAAAATAGCCGCTATGGATATGGATGATATCCCCATGTATCAGAAAACGTACAAAGTGCTAGACAGCATAAATCCCCCAACATGACAATCCCTTCAAAAAGTTACAATAATCTTACACCTGAATGGTCAGCGTCAATATAGAGGCCCCATAGTAGCTACTACAGCTATACGTACATCCATTAGTCCTTGTTACCAGAATAAACAGTCACAACAGAAATATAAGTTACAGGCAGAGTTAATGTTCATCTGTCATGACCTAGCAGAGGACTCCCACTGTCTCTGCTTCTATTCAGTCATTGAGCTCTTTATACTCTGAAGCATTATTAAATGGCCTGTATGTTTTTTTGCTGTCTCTTACAGCTATATACTTTAGCTGCTCGTGCTATACTGCTGATTGTATAAGCTTGCTCTATGCATTTACAATAGTGTTATGGAACACATGGAAAATACCACAGGTATTTCAAGAGGAAAGTGTAAGAAGCTAATCTTAGTGCTGGTCTGGTTGTTGTTACCTCCTGAAAATATTAAAATGAATGGACCTTTAAGGCACTGAGCCCATTGAGGTCCTAGCTATGAGTTTCGAGTATATACACTGTATGTTAGGAGCTCTCTATTATCTTATGTGTAACTCGAGTCCAATTTTGTGATATTTGAAGACATTGAATGCCCTAGTGAGTCCAGGAAAACATGGATATAGCCATAGGCCATAGACTGTATCCATGTTTTCCAAGACTTTTTAAGGCTGGAAACACACACAGCAGATTTTTGGAAAACTGCCACTGCAGTTTTTGTGCCAAAATCAGAAGAGGATCCAACATAAAAGAAAAGTCCTCCCTTTATATTTTCCATCCCAATAGAATTTTATTTTGTTTTTGGAACACAAACTACAGGGTATCTTTAAAAAACAAACAAAAAAACTGCTGTGTGTGTGTTTCCAGCCTTAGGCCATGTTCAAACAACGTAAGTTGTGTTTTAATCACGGCCTTTGTTGCCAATGTTCACTGCAGTTAGAGGTAATCCCGGCTGGAGAGTATACACAAAGGGGGAGATTTATCAAACATGGTGTAAAGGGAAACTGGCTCAGTTGCCCCTAGCAACCAATTAGATTCCACTTTTCATTCCCCACCGACTCTTTGGAAAATGAAAGGTGGAATCTGATTGGTTGCTAGGGGCAACTGAGCCAGTTTCCCTTTACACCATGTTTGATAAATCTCCTCCATAGTATTCACTACTGCTGGGATCGCTAGCAGCCGTACAAAAAAACTGACATGTCAGTTTTGTGCGGATGCTATTCATTGAATAGTGGACGCACTTTCCTGACAGGTCACAAAATGGAGAGTGCGGCCAATTCACCATTGAACACCATTGTGTTCAATGGTGAATTGAGATGCAGGCACACACGGATGCACCCACATCCCAATGCGGCACAAATGAAGATAATATGGTCGTAACTGCAGTATTGGCCAGGATAATTATCACTGACACCGGCCGTTCTGTGACACGGCCGTTCTGGTCACAAAATGGATGGTGTCATACGCTGTGTGAACATGGCCTTAGGCTGCATCCAACTTCTGAAGCCACTGCTAATCAAATGCTGCATGGACCCAAGCATGCTGGAGTTGCACTCATCTCTACTCATGTGCTTTATGATAATCTCTAAACTGTGAGTGAAAGATGGTTCCCCAGCATCTATAACCCTACCAATAAATCTAGAGAGATATGTCTGTGTTTTTCCATTGTTTTTATGATTTGGTGTAACAATCCCATATTTGTACTTTAGAAGTTTCGTACTGAAAGCATCACCTATCCACAATTCCAACCATTAGGACTAGAATAGGGTCCTGGGTCCTTGCAGCAGTCGGTCATGCATTGTGCTGCTCTATTCAGACGTGACAAAGATAGCGCTATAGCCCTTTACTCTTTACCGACTCTTGTCCAACCATCACTCCATATATTCATCACGACACTGGGCTCCTATTATCATGGTCTGTTCCCTAGAATCACTTGTGTATGTAAACTCTTTTGAGTGCAGTTTTTATATCTCGTACTTATGGTCTCATATTCTCTATTGTCTTCCAGTGCCAACGGTGGACGTCTTTCAGATATCAACGAAAGAAAAATTTGGTTTAGGACACCAGTTGAAAAAGTGAGTTATAGAAAGTCCAAGAATAATACTGTATAATTAAATCACTGATACTAAATAAATATATATATATATATATATATATATATATATAGTATGTGTATAATGCCTCTGTAACATGGTTTCCTATAGAACATGGCACAATGGAGGATTTTGAGCATGTACAGAAATATAATACAGCTAAATTAATGACTCCATCTAACCGGAGAACTCATTCCCTTGGTTTAAACCTCACCTATTAATGAATGTCTTCCACTAGAATACACTGGGAAAATTGATCCAACATGTTTGTTGTTTGCCTCCTTCCTTAAGCCAAAGCAAATAATCAGATAATTCTGGGAAATTACTGAATCAGGCAAATCAGATAATCGGGTGGATCGATGCATTCATTTGCAACTATAATTTACTTATCCTGTAATTACCATGTAATGAAGCATTGGCATTAGCTAAAGACTTGGCTTCATGTTATATAATATATTTGGCAAATGGATAGACTGCAATGTTATGTTAATTCCTAATATTATTATTATTATTATTATTATTATTATTATTATTATTATTATGTTAGCTGGTAAAGACAGTGGTTTATATAGGGTCCAAGCCCAGGTCACAACCCCATCATGGAGCTTGACAGGGTTCTCGTACCAGGTTAGAGCATATCAGTACTATAAATAGTACATGGTGATTGGGTCAAGCCCCAGGAGCCTTGTCCTATTCTTGTGGTTGGAGCAATCCATTAATGCCTTCCAGGACTTCATGTAGCTGACCATCAGCAGAATATAGTCCCTTAGTGGACTGTACAAGGAGACAGGTAGCAAACACAGCTGGATATTTGCTAGGGGTGCAACCTGAAACAAATCGAAATTGGCTCCTCCAGTAGATGTACTGACTCCTGTAATATGTTTCTGTAAAACGGATTATGTCTCCAGGTACAGAGAACCTCAGATCCTTCTGGAGGGAGCGGTCACAATATCAGGAAATTGCTATTTATATGATTATTTTACAGTGTGGTTATTCTCTTTATCTTTGTTCCATACAATGAAAGGAGTTTTCTGACCTACCGCAATGGGCTCCTACAGGCTCATGATATTTAATATATCTGCTGCAATGCAGGTCCTAATCTCCGGACACTGTTAGATAGCTATTAGGGCAATAAAACAGACCATACCTTTTATATATGTCGTTGTGCTTCCAGAATGTAGAAAAAGCAATGTATCAAGGAGGCTTTCCCAAGCTCCCAAAGTGCAGCAAGCCATAACACCTCCTGACTCCCCCATCCCATTCCTGACCCTGCTTGATTGACAGTCGGCTGAAAGCTAAGTACTAAGCTCAGGGATAGGAATGGGAGGAGGAGTGAGGAGGTATTTTAGCTTGCAACAATCCAGGAGCTTAGGAAAGCCTCTTTGCACCTGAGAATAAAAGCATTTTCAATGTTCTGGTAACATAGCATCTCCTTGACCTAACAGTTATCCAAGTCATCCAGTTAGCAGTATGGAACCTGATAGATTCACTTGAAAATGCAATGAATCTTTTAACATTCACCTTGTCAACATTATGAAGTGCAGGCAAATTTTCCTCTATGGATTAAGGGGCAAATGCAGAGAATGCCACGCTTTCATCCCCACATCAGGCCCCACACATCCTAAATCAGACCCCAGATCATATAGTCATTTACAGTAAGCCTTCACTTAGCTCTTTTCTCTTCCAGTTTCCTTGTCTACTGCACCTTGCTTACAGGTCCCCTCTAACAGTCTTCCGGACCTTGCACACAGGTCCCCTCTAACAGTCTTCCTCTCTAACAGTCTTCCTGGGCCTTGTACACAGGTCCCCTCTAAAAATCTTCTGGGGCCTTGTACACAGTTCCCATCTAATAGTCTTCCTGGGCCTTGTACACAGGTCTCCTCTAACAGTCTTCTGGGCCTTGTACACAGGTCCCCTCTAACAATCTTCTGGGGCCTTGCACACAGGTCTCCTCTACCCCCCCCCCCCCCACCCCTAGCCACATCAGGCCCCTGCACAAAAATTAATTCAGTGGAGCATACAAGGTCCTTGGAGAAGAATAAGAACTGACGTCCCATCTCTTTTTGATTCTAGAATAAAGTAATGGCACCAATGCATCTGCACAGAGAAGCTTAGGTCAGGGCTGCTGCAATTATTGGCTTTAATCTGCAATTGATAACAGAGATTACCCCATGGGCCTCCTTCTCCTCAATGCCCAGTCACATTTGGATTTACAGTGCATATAATGCAATGGAGTTAAAAATACATTCCAGAAGTTGCAACTTCTTCACTAAAGAAAAGATGTTGGTGAAATGCAGACAAGGCATCAGGATCAATGTCTTCTATGTGTCATGACCTAATGAAGGCTTCTTCACAGCAGCCGTCCTGGTCATGTGACTTAACACTGGACATTAAGACTTGATGGCCGCAATGGGCAGTGGTTCCAGTTTTGGGTCTATTACAGTATTTTTTCCCCAATATTGTGAGCTTGAAGGAACCTAACCTGTGGATCAGAAAACACCCGTATATCTATATGGAAATAACCTTCCTTATGATATAAGCTGTACTCCTCCCTGCTCCTTATGGTAAATATCCTGTTAACCAGGGATCCAAACCCTAAGGATCTGCGATTTTCTGCAGCAAGTGATGTTGTATAATGATCACTGTGCTGGTTTATTCAGCCCCCGTGTTTGCTAAACTTCATCACTCAGTCTATTCGGATTCCTCCAGGGTGTCAGTCTCTAGAGAACAGAACGTGTTAACGATCCACAGTAAGGGGTGAGTGCATCCAAATCTATGGGGGGGGGGGGGGCTGACACAGACCCTGCGGCTTTAGCTGATAAGTTGGGAAGGAGGGGGTTTGTTTAAGTAAAAAGATTTCGCCCGGAGTTGTCTTCCTGAATAGAAAGGCTTTCAAGCAGTTTGCACAGAGAGGGATGTCTTTAAACAGATGCTGCTTTTGATGTGTGCACAGAATCATGCAGACGTTCGTGACACAGCAATGGAAACAGAGCAAAGAGAAATCAAACTGTTCGCACAAGAAGATATCGGACAAGAAGGTGAAATCTCCTCTGCACATTTTTACTACATTGCGCAGGTAAAGTAACCTTGAAATGTCTTTCAACTGTAAAGTACACGATGCAACCGGTGGAAAAACTGATGGAACTGATGTGGTGTGTAATGGTAGCAGGAGTGCATTCAAAGGAAGGGTATATGGGTCCAGATGGTAGCCAGCCACACTCCATAGCAAGAATAGAAAAAATATGAAGGATCCAGCACTCCAAAATCTGCTAAAATTAGTCTTTATTGTACAGTGTATATCGAAGTTTAAAACTCCATGGCCAGAGAAAAACCACCAACATGTTTCATTCAGGGGTGCTTAACCATGATAAAGCACAGCTACGGAAAACGCGTTGGTTGTTTCTGTCCAGCCATGGAGTTTGCAATCATGTGTAATTCACCAGGACTTCCTGTGTTTGGTCTCTTTTTTTTTTTTTAACAATGAAAAGACCAAATATCAGCACAGAGGGAGCATGGACCACAGTGTGACAGGAAGGGAGACACCTATTGGCCATATGTATAATGTTAATGTAAATAGAGAAAACTTTCCAAAACATTTCATATTTGACTTCTCACCTTTATAAAGCCTTAGCTCGTTGTCAGTGAATGAGAACATCTTAGGCTTCCGACACCATTCCGTCATCCTTTTCCGTTTTAGAGAAAGCGAAACAGAAATTATCGGATCCGTTATAATCCCCATAGGTTTCAATGATATTTTATTGTGCTCCGTTTGACTAAATAGTGCTCCGTTAGCAAGGAATCCGTTCAAGTTCCGTTTTTCTGAACGGACAAAAAAATTGTTTGCAGTATTTTTTTTCCGTTTTCAAAAATGTAACATAAACGGATCGATGCAATCCTTTTTTTTTTATGATGATAGTCAATGGTGACGGATCGAAACGGAAGGTTAATCCGTTTGCGTCCGTTGTTCAAGTTTCCGTCCCATTCCGTTTTCTAGTTGGAGCAGGAAGGGGAGGAGCTGAAAAAAAAAATTTGAAAAACGGACACAAACGGAATTACAAATGGATGACATCGGAAGCAAACGGATGGCAAGTTTTGCTAATTTTACTAAAATAAACGGATACACTAACATTTTTGGCTATCCGTTTGCATCCGTTGACATCTGTTAGCAAATCCGTCTTTAGCTATCCGTTTACAAAAAATTACGGGTCCATCAGTTTCATGTAAAAACGCTAGTGTGGCCGAGCCCTTAGAGAACAATGGAACTGGATTAAGTTCTATCTAGTCTAACAATTCCTCCTGTAGGTAACTATATCAGCTGCTAAATCTTTCTCCTGTTCCTATAGTTTGCAACTCTGTGTCAATGTAGGTAAAAGATAACCAAATATTTTCTACACTAGATACAAGCTTTCAGCTACTGTGAGAAATATAAGGTCTGTACAGAGAGTCGGACTCAGGAAGAGAAACAGATCGCTGATCTCAGGGAGACCAGCCAAAAGACAACACTGCCGGCTGCTAGTGAAAGCGCTCAATGCAGTGAAGTCCTAGGTGCATTGCCCCCTGGGAAACATGAATATGCAAAAGAAGAGCCCGTGGAGCCTCATCAAAGAGTCTCGAAACACAGGACTAGCCAGATATCCCTCCGGGAAGGACCCGGCCAAGGGGTGGCTCCTATAAGGAAACCACCAAAACCACCATATTAAGTGACCCTATAAGTCAATGTAATGACAAGGGAAAAACACTGCAGCCGGCAGTGTTGTCTTTTGGCTGGTCTCCCTGAGATCAGTGATATTTTTCTCTTATGGCTCTACTAGGCATTGCTCCCACCTAGCCAGAATCCTGCTCCACACTGATGAGGGGCAACAACCCGAAACAGCTGTATGTGGATGGTTACCTGGCCTTTGTTTTTCCCTTGTCATTACATTGACTTATAGGGCCACTTAATATGGTGGTTTCCTTACAGGAGCCGCCCCTTGGCTGGGTCCTTCCCGCAGGGATATCTGGCTAGTTCTGTGTTTCGAGAGTCTTTGATGAGGCTCCACGGGCTCTTCTTTTGCATATTCATGTTTTCCAGGGGGCAATGCACCTAGGAGTTCACTTCATTGAGCGCTTTCACTAGCAACCGGCAGTGTTGTCTTTTGGCTGGTCTCCCTGAGATCAGCGATCTGTTTCTCTTATGGCTCTACTAGGCATTGCTTCCACCTAGCCAGAATCCTGCTCCACACTGATGAGGGGCAACACCCTGAAACAGCTGAATGTGGATGGTTACCTGGCCTTGGTTTTTCCCTTGTCATTACATTGACTTATAGGGCCACTTAATATGGTGGTTTTGGTGGTTTCCTTACAGGAGCCACCCCTTGGCTGAGTCCTTCCCGGAGGGATATCTGGCTATTCCTGTGTTTTGAGACTCTTTGATGAGGCTCCACGGGCTCTTCTTTTGCGGACTCAGGAAGAAGCATTTTTTTCGTTTTCTTTTTCTGTAAGCTAGTAGGAGTCTGGAATTGAAACCATCAATTCAGATTTTTTTTGAAAATGTGTAAGACTTACAGTACAACATATGTAAATGAGATTTTTAAACCCCCCTCGAATTATTGGCACGGATATAAGGACACGCTGCAGTTTTTACAATCCTCGGTGTGCCCATTATATTGCAATTTTTTTTTTATTTTAAATCCGCAGCAAATAAATCTCCATGTAACACCTGCAGACCTGACTATAGTTCAATTCTTCTTTCTTATTTAAAAAATTATAGAATCATGCGCAGCCTGAAAATAAGCCCAGTGGACACACGTTTGCCATATGTCACGTCTATGTGAAAGTCCGATATATACACAAGGAGGATGTATTGGTGCATAGAGTGAACCTACAGGGCAAACACCATATGGAGCTTAGGTGTACTAGAAAGCTTAATGACTCTTTATAATGCAATAATTACATTGAAACTGGATCACATGATCACAAAAAAACAAACAAACAGGAGCACAACACCCATCATTGTGAGCGGTGTTGTGCACCTTACAGTATGCAGCATCTTTATAGATCGCTGCTTACAGTGTGGCACCCAAGGGGTTAAAGGAGGATGCACTGTTTCCCCCTTAACCCTTTGGGTGCCATACTGAACAGTCTGGCCCCCAGGGGGTTAAGTAAGGGTCCCCACTTAACCCCTTGGGGGCCAGACTGATGTCAGACTGCACCCATACCAGCAAGGAAGGGGTTAAGTGGCCCCCCTTTCTTGCTGGGATGGGTGTAGTGCAGGGGGGGGGGAGCTTTCTACTCACCCTTCTACTCACCCTTCTATCTTCTCTCTTCTTTCTTCTATCTTCTTTCTTCTATCTTCTCTCTTCGCCAGTCCCCGGCACACTGAGCTTAGTGTGACGGGATCGGCTCTTTATATGTCCGCTCAGCCAATCAGCTGAGCGGACATATAAATCTAAATATTTCTTTTAATGTTGC
The DNA here is from genome assembly GCF_027789765.1 of Dendropsophus ebraccatus. Lineage (NCBI taxonomy): Eukaryota > Metazoa > Chordata > Amphibia > Anura > Hylidae > Dendropsophus > Dendropsophus ebraccatus. The sequence goes on along the minus strand of NC_091456.1, from coordinate 164,798,425 downwards.
TATTGTGATAAAGAAAATAGCAGCATTAGAAGAAACATTTGCTGTTTTAATTAAAGTATTAATTAGTACATTGAGCTGTATTACCAGCAATAGGTATAGCCGGCAATACAGCTTCCTGTAGTAGTTAATATTTAATTAATACATTTTCGTTCTAATAAAGTTATTTTTGTTTGTTCAATAGCTTAATTAAAACGAATACATATTTTTGCAATTAAATATATTTAATTTTATGTTTTTTTTATTATTTTATTTATTTATTTTATTTATTTATATATATATTTTTTTATTAACAAAGCATTTAATTGTAAAAGCATAGATTCGTTTTAATTAAGCTATTGAACAATGAAAATATTTTTTTTAAAACAAAACTTTGTTTTATTAATTAAATATTAACTAGTACAGGGATCGGCATTATTGCCGCCAATTGCTAATTGCCGGTAATAACGTGCCCTGTAAAACACTGCTTTCCTGCTTTCCCAAATGCATTCCAGAGGTGTTTGCATCACTTTCTAAAGATGTCTTGGACTTGGTGACCTCCAATTCGTCGAATCTTGATTTCCAGGTCCCAAGAATTTTTCTCCCATAGACTATAATGGGATTCGATATTCGATCCAATCGAATCGAATATTTCACTATTCACTCATCTCTAAAAGACAACGATCAGCTGATAAGCGAATGTTTTCTCGCTCCTTGGCTAATCTTTGTCTTTATTACACCTGATTCTGCAGACAATCGCTCTATGTATGGTGCCTTTACTTTACTGGTCATCATTCCTCAAATGTGTCTGTGCCCCAGTTCACACTGTGAATTATGATACATATTTGAGCATGCATTGTCATGACAAATCCACTGCTACCCCTATTATGTATTTCAGTGTCCTTCCCCTCGGGGGATAATAAGCTTACAAGTGAGTTAAATATACTTTTATGTACTCATTTAATAATCCAGTGTTTAATAACACAGAACTTTCATGTCTTATTGATTCTGGATAAAAGTCATTTTTCTTTACATACTTTCCAAGCAACTTATTTTTTTTTATTTTTTATTTTATTATATTAAAGACTCGCTTCTTATTCCTGTTACTTACATTTTTAAAGGTCGCCAAGCTACCCCCCTCCTGGATGTGGTAAAAGCAAAGTCAAACTAAAGTCGGAACAAGATGGAATCTCTAAAACTCACAAACTGCTGAGAAGGACTTGTTCGAGCACAGTCAAAACTGAAGACATGTGTAACGCAAAATCCCACAGGGCCTTTGGCCGCTCTCTGTCCAGTGATCCTAGGGCCGAACAACCAATGGGCTTAAAACCACACAAACTTTTGAGTCGTCAATGTTCGGCCACCATTAAGCAGGATGAATGCATTTCACTGAAACAACATAAACTCTTAACGCGTTCTTGTTCTGGAGACCCCAGATGTGAGCACAACAGCACCTTGAAGCCCCATAAACTTTTAAGCAGGTCTTACTCTAGTAATGTTCGTATGGAAGAATTGGATGGACTTAAGAACCACAAACTACTCAGCAAGTCTTATGCCAGTGCCCCCAAATCATCAAAAATGGACCTTTTGAAAGAACCTATCGCGGAGGGCAGGCGGCTCTCTCTTACCTCAGGGTTGATTGGTATATTAACTCCAGCTGCATCTTCACAACCTACTGTGCGTACATTGGTATCATTGATAGAGCCTATTTTTTAGATACTTATTTGTATTTGACAATGTGAGAAAATGGTACTTGTCTTCTGGAATGCGGAACTCCCGGCATCATGTATCATTATGATGTTGGAAGCTCAGAGACTAAGGGGACTATTCTATGGGCCGATGGGGGCCCGATCAATAATGTAAACGAGCGCCGATCTGCTAGATCAGCGCTCGTTTACTGGGCCTTTTACACGGCCCGATAATCGTATAGCGAGGGCTGCAGGTACATTGTTACTGATGTTCTTGCAGCCCTTTTTTAAGCTCCATACTTTACCTAAGCATGTTGTAGGGATTCTGGTGCACTCCTACTTCCTCCCAGTCCCGCGCGTGGCAGCAGCTTCGGTGCGGCCTGTCTGAGCTGACAGACCGCTCAGCCAGACACAGGCCGCGGCGGTCCTGGACAGTGATTGGTTAAGCAGTCTGTCAGCTCAGACAGACCGCACTGAAGCTGCTGCTGTGCACGGGACTGGGAGGAAGAAGGAGCGCACAAGAAGCCCTGCAACATGCTTAGGTAAAGTATGGTTCTTGTGAAATCGTTGGTCGCCCGCTGCACATCGCAATTCCACGCAGCGATGCACGGTCGGTGCCCGATGATTCTAAATAAACGATCAGCCGATGACACGATCATCGGCTGATCATTGTCTCTATTCCACGGAGCCATAATTGGCCGAATATCACTCTATGGAATAGGACCCTAAAATTTGAGCTCCTAGTATCATAATGAGCGATGATGCCAGGAACTCTGAATTCCATTCCGTAGCACATTGTCCGTATTTACAGACCATGCATGGAACATGTGAATGCCCTCAAAGTGCGTCTGAATCCAAACCAGATTGCTTAGCCATACATCGCTTTAGTCTGTAGCCTGGAAAAGTCCAGAATGACAGCCATAGGGCTCCAAGGGCTGTATGGATGTTTTAAGGTAGCCCTAGGGATGCATCTATATTTTCCAGGTAGTAGGATCCAACGGCCAAGTGATCAAGATTGGGTTTGGCTAAACCTACTGTAAGTCCTAATTGTAGTCTTTACCTGTAGCCTTTATTCTGATCCTTCCTCCATTACTTAGAGCATGAGCTAACCTTAAAGGGATTATCCAGTGTTAGAAAAACATGTCTACTTGCCTCCAGAGACAATACGACTGTGCTGTCTCTGGAAGAAAGTAGCCATGTTTTTCTAACACTGAATTACCCCTTTAAAATGATTGTCCACTTATTAAGCAGTTATCCCAAGAATAAAAATAAGAAGCTGATCAGAGGCAGCCCAACTGCTGGAACGCCCACCGATCATGTCAACAGAGGCCAATTGTCCCTTAAGTGAATGGAGTGGCACACGCGCTCTGCCGCCACCTCATCTACTGTCTATGGATCTCAGAAGCATAGCCAAGCACTCAGCAATGTTCAGAAGTCCCATGGACTCTCACCAGTCAGATACTAATGCCCTATCCTGGGAAGAGGGAATAATGGTTAATTTTGGGTTAACCCCTTTTTAGAGTACCAGTCATGAAAAATTACTTCTGACATGTCATCAGGCATGAAGAATGGTAGACTCCTATAGCAACGGTAGTACGTTCAAATACAAGCTTTATTTACAACATCTGGTACAAAGCCGGATATTTCTACCTGAATGGGCATTTTATCATGCGGGTCGAAACGTTGCACCTTTGGACCAGATGTAAATAAAGCTTGGATTTTAACGCACTACCAATGCTGTAGGTTGGTTTTGTGCTGTGACGCGGCTCCAACTCCATTAGAATCAATGGAGCCTTGTCACAGAGGGGAGGGAAAATTGTCAGTCGTCACCCCCCTGGGATACACAGGACTTCCTGTTTTCCGTGTTATCCATGATAACTTAAAAAAAATAATAATAATAATGAATGGAATTTACAAGCTTGCTTTAAATCACATCTACTGTTGACTTAGATTTTGAAAGTTATAACGACAGGGACACTTTAAGCCATTTTGAGCTCTCTAAGTTTTTTCAGCCGTTTTTAACAGTTTTAGCAAACAGTCATTTTAGGGGGGGAAAAAAATAGCTGAATAGTGATTGCAGCTCTGGAGTATAATACACATGGTAAATGGGGATCAGCATAAAAATTTACTGTATTACCTGTAATGTGCAGAGTATAAACCACCCAGGAATGGTACAAGTGGAATATATTGGAAGAAGTGTTATTTTGCTACTCTGGTATTAGATTAGGTGTAAGGCTATGTTCACACAACGTATTTTTTCATCTATCTATGGCAACAACGGCCATAGTTAATACGAGAAAATACGTTGGCTGGGTGTCTATGGGATCCTGGCCGAAGCGTATACACACCCTATACGCTCTGTCCGGGATCCCTAGCGGCGCCGCAAAGAACTGACATGTCAGTTTTCTGTGGCCGCTATTCAGTACATTGCAGTCATAGAAAACCATGTCAGTGCACACTATGGAGCGAGCTGCTGCAGTCGCAAGCTTCATAGCGTGCAGTGGGGAGTTCTGATGCGGGCGCTCACGGATACGCCCGCATCAAAACTCTGCGGGCCGAAAGATCATTCAGCCGGTACTGCAGTACCGGCCAGGATGATCTTTTCAGAGACGGCTGGGTCACAGAACGGCCGGTCTCTTACGCCATGTGAACATGGCCTAAACCTGCATTTGACTTTCTCTTTATTGTCAGTGAAGCTATATATTAACATCCACTTTTTCTAATATTAAAGTTAAAGGGGTATTCCAGCAGATTTTTTTTTTCAAATCAACTGGTGTCAAACAGTTCATAACATACTTCTATTTAAAAATCTCCAGTGTTCCAGTACTTATCAGCTGATGTATGTCCTGCTGTATTCTTTCCAGTCTGACACAGCGCTCTCTGCTGCCACCTCTCTCCATGTCGGGAGCTTCCAGAGCAGGAAAGGTTTTCTATGGGCATTAAAGGGGTTGTCCGGCGATAAAAAATTATTCACAGAATAACACACATTAAAAAGTTATACAACTTTGTAATGTATGTTATGTCTGTGAATGGCCCCCTTCCCCGTGTTTCCCCCCACCCACGCTAGACCCGGAAGTGTGGTGCATTATACTCACCGCATCTCGTGTCGTCCACGGTCTCCGATCGTCAGCAGTGACGTCTTCTTCGGGAGGCCAGCGGATCTTCCCGAGTGCCGGCCGCCCTCTGCAGCGTCATCCGAAGCTCAGCCGCGATTGGCTGAGCATAACTGTGCTCAGCCAATCGCGGCTGAGCGGCTGCTGACGTGGCCAGTTATGCTCAGCCAATCGCGGCTGAGCTTCGGATGACGCTGCAGAGGGCGGCCGGCACTCGGGAAGATCCGCAGGCCTCCCGAAGAAGACGTCACTGCTGAGGATCGGAGACCGTGGTCGGCACGTGACAGGTAATGTATAGCGCACCACACTTCCGGGTACACAGGTGGGGGTGGTGGGACACGGGGAAGGGGGCCATTCACAGACATAACATACATTACAAAGTTGTATAACTTTTTAATGTGTGTTATTCTGTGAATAATTTTTTAGCGCCGGACAACCCCTTTAAGGGCTAATGCACACATCCGCAGAAACCCATCCATGCCCAGACGGTTTTGTACGAAATGTAGGACACCGTCTTGGCAGTATTGGAGCTCCCAACGTCATAACTATTCATGATGCTGGGAGCTCCGAAGTCCACTTCGCGGGACACCGTCCGGGCACGCACTGTTTTCTGTGTGCATTAGCCTTAACTATCTGTTTCTGTCACGGACAGAGGTGGCAGCAGAGAGCACTGTGTCAGAGTCAGACTGGAAAGAATTCACCACTTCCTGTAGGACATACAGCAGCTGATACGTACTAGAAGACTGGACATTTTTAAATTGAATAGAAATAATTTCACCATTATCTGTATAACTTTCTGACACCAGTTGATTTGAAAACATTTGTTTTTGTTCCTGACAGAGTAACCTCTTTAATTGCTTTGTGAGTACTACTGTCATACATGACAAGCCAGCTGGACAACCCTATCTATGTTCTATATTAGAGCATACGGGCATCATCCCTGCTCAGGGCCACACCACCCTATTAGTCACAGACGTCAGAAAATCACCCGTGACATGACTGTAATGTGTGAATACATCCTAATCGTGCCACGAATCACAGATTCTCATTAGCTTTGTTTCAATGTGTGAAAATATTAACGTCACTGCATGATATTCATCTTCTATTGTAGCCAACCAGTGGTGCAAAAAGTGTTCCGGCACGAGGCCATGGATTCCTTGTCCAGGTAGGACTGGTCTGGTGCTTTATTCTTTGTAACAATGGGGCCTACAGCTTAGGCGATAAACCAAACACACCCGCCGCCACTGTACATTATAACAATAGCCAAAGTCACAGAGTGTTCTGTGGTCATATAAAAGAACAGGGCTGCAGGCTGGGAACGTTCAGGCAGGTCAAACATTTGTGATCTGGCTCCTAGTGTTCTTAATAAGTATACTGTAGCAGGGGGTAGATTTTGCCTTATAATATACATATTAGCTGCTGAAAAGAACTGAGGCGTGTATTAGGATTATTCTCACCAAGTATACATTCAGCAAAGAGACCAAACATACTAGGCACTAGACCTTTTGGCCAGAGAAAATAAATAAATCAACTGGTATCAAAATGGTATGCAGTACTTATCAGCTGCTGTATGTCCTGCAGGAAGTGATGTATTCTTTCCAGTCTGAGACAGTGCTCTCTGCTGCCACCTCTGTCCATGTCAGGAACTGTCCAGAGCAGGAGACGTTTCCTACAGGTATTTTCTACTGCTCTGGACAGTTCCTGACATGGACAGAGGTGGCAGCAGAGAGCACTGTGTCAGACTGGAAAAAATACACCACTTTCTGCAGGACAAACAGCAGCTGATCTTTACTTAAAGGAATGAATTTTACTTTGAATAGAATCTACAAATTTAGATAACTTTCTGAGACCAGTTTTCTTCTTCTGTAGCTCCCAATGCCGGTTCACAACTTCACCGGTGGTGGAAATGCAGCCATAGGCTATGATCACACAGTGTATCAATAACGTTTGCTTTTTGACATGTTAGCGATATCGGCCACAGGAACATAATTTTATTTTAATTTGATTGCGGACACATTTGGGTGTGCCTGCACTCCAATTAATAGAGATGAGCGAACCTGGAGCATGCTCGAGTCGATCCGAACCCGAACTTTCGGCATTTGATTAGCGGTGGCTGCTGAAGTTGGATAAAGCCCTAAGGCTATGTGGAAATCATGGGTATAGTCATTGGCTGTATCCATGTTTTCCAGACAACCTTAGAGCTTTATCCAAGTTCAGCAGCCCCAGCTAATCAAATACCAAACGTTCGGGTTCGGATCGACTCGAACCCAAACCCGGTTCGCTCATCTCTAACAATTAACCATTGAAGTCCATGCAATATACGGCCATCAGAACGGCCATACATTGTGTGAACAAAGTGAGAACAACAGCAGTTGTTCCTGCATTACCGGCCACAAATAACTGACTAAGTCAATTTTTTGTGCGGCCGTAAGGGAATAATGACCATTGTTCAATACAGTGTGTGAACAACAGCTGTTGTTCCCATAGAGTGCAATGCAGTGCATTATTTTAAGGCAAGAACGGACATTGTTTTAATTGCCTATAAAGCTTGCATGAAAAACATACCCTTAGACTTGCATTGAGAGTCTGTTCAGGTCATGTAACAGAGCCTGGCTCATTCTCGGGATCGGTCAGGTTCTGAATGTGATGTGATATTCTGCCTTATTTAGGCTTCCGGCAATACTCTGATCATTCTGTCCTGACATACACAGTAAAGCTCATAAGTGGTTAGCTTCCTTTTAAAAAAAAAAATACATTTACAAAAAGAATTTGAATAACATCATATTCCACTGGTACATCTTCTATCATTCTTTTGCAGACAATAGAGTTTGCTGAGCAAAGAATACCCGTGCTAAATGAGTACTGCGTGGTTTGTGATGAACCGCATGTATTTCAAAATGGACCAATGCTGAGGGTGAGTGTCTATACATCATGGATCTAATGCATGTCAATGTTGTTTAACATTCAGTTCTGTCATTTCTGAGGGAGGGATAGCTGCAGTGGTGGAGATATAAGGCTGTGGTAGTAGTAGTTGTACCCACGTCTTGGTGTCTTTGGGCGTCCAAATGCCTCTCATGAGAAGACATTAATATTATAAATGGCACATGGTAGGTGAAGGGAAGTTACAACCAATATGAACCCGTTTGTACAGTAGCTGGTGCTCAGACATGAGGGACTTTGGTGGTGCTAAGTGTAAACTGTTCAGGTTCAGCAACGTTCTCTGAACCAGAACACTCGCTGTTTGACTCCTGTCGGCTGGAGAAGTTAGATGCTGCCCTAAAGACTCCTGGAAAACATGAACACATCCATAGGCTGTCTATGTTTTCCTGGCAGCCCCAAGTGTGGCAAATTCTGCAGCCGCCAGGGCATCAGATGCAGATCTCTTGGGACCTTCACCTATCAGGTTCAATTTATAATACTAATGTTTTCTGGTGAGAGACATTTGGACGCCCAAGGACACCAAGACTTAGGTGAAATTTCTACTACCACATCCTTGTAACTCCACCACTACAGGGTTATTGTTAAAGGGGTTGTCTGGACAGGAGTCTTAAGCTATGTTCAGACTACGTAAGAGACTGGCCGTTTCGTGACCCGGCGGGAACCCACCCGGAGTGTATACCCTGTGTAGGTTCCTCCTGTCCCTGGTGCCCATGCTGCCACCGGTACTATGCCGCTTTGGTCCTGGTTCTGCAGCCGCTTTTGGGTTTGGGGATGTAACAGTTTGTAGCCAAAGTCATAAACAGAAGGTTCAGAATAGAGGAGCTGCTTTATATACCCGGTGATTGAAGGTGATTGGAAGGGTGTGAGCTGACGATGGGCAGAACTCGGGTTGACAGCAGCAGTGAGAGGATGGCGGAAACGCAATGCAGAGAAGGTAATCCAGCAGCCATGCCACCCAGAAGAAGCAGTACACAAACAGACATACACCTCTTAACAGGAGTCCCTGCTCCACTTCAAGACGAATCCTGAAAAATTTTAATTTGGACAAATTTACTTAATTCTGATTGATGGTGCCTATTAAAATGAATGGCCAACCGTATAATAAATATCACCCTAGTCCTCCAAAGTGGACTCTTTGCGGCGGGTGGCTGCTCTGGCTTATAGAGGAAGCACCATATCCCCTTTGGTAGAATAGCGCCATTGTTTATAACCTTCATTGGCGGACACAGAAGGGAATGAAGGAAAGGTAAATGACGGCCTTCTTGCACTCAGCTTTGATGTTAGATTATGGGCAGGGATCTAATCTGCTGTGTATGCTGCATTATTCATACGTTGTAGCCTTTTGATTATGGGATGAAATAGGTTTGTGCCAGATGATAATGAGTTCATTAGCTTTACGTCTGCTCCTCCTGTCCTGAGATGTGAATGGGAGAACATTCATTACTTTCCTGGCTTGTAAACAGCTCTTTTGTTTCTATTATATCTTTGTTTGATGTAATTATGATTAAGGTCAGAAAGTATCAATGCGTTTCCCCATTAATAGGATGCTAAGCACAACATGAGATCGTAAATTCAGGCCGTTCATGTAATGAATTGTATGCAGAGCCTTGTCTTGGTTGATGTACTGACTGTGCCGTAGCAGCAGGAAATTATGCTGAAGCATCTGTACTTAGGGCCCCATTGGACCATGCGAGCAGCCCTGTAAGCGATCGCCGATCTCATAGATTGGCATATTTTTACACAGCTCGGTAATCGTCCAGATAGGGCTGCAGAGACGATCCAGTGATCAGCCATCTGCTGCACATCCCTGATTACACAAGGAAATGTGTGATCAACCATAACGAAGGTCCAGAACAAGTGTTTGCTGATCAGGATTTGTTGCTAAATCCACATTTACACATCTACATTTACCTGACAGATTTTGGAAAATTCTCCTCTTGAATTCCAAAAAGAAATCCAATGCATAGCCTCAGATTTGTGATGCATATTTTGGTATTTGGCATTTTAGGTAATCTGGAGAGTTTTTTTTTTCTTATATCAACTGTAGTCTGAAAGTTATACAGCCTTCCAGTACTCAGCTGCTATTCTTCCTGCAGGAAGTGGTGTATTCTTTCCAGTCTGCTGCCATCTCTGTCCATGTCAGGAACTGTCCAGAGCAGGAGTGGGTTTTCTATGGTGATTTGCCACTGCTCCGGACCGTTTCTGACATGGACAGAGATGGCAGCAGAGAGAACTGTCTCTGTCTGGAGAGAATACATGACTTCCTGTAGGAAATATAGCAGCTGATAAGTACTGGAAGACTGGAGATTTTTTTATAGAAGTAATTTACTAATCTGTATAATTTTCTGACACCAGTTGATTTAAAAGATTTTTTTCCTCCAGAGTACCCCTTAGAGCAGTGATTTTTAACTAGTGTGCCACGACACATGGTCGTGTGTGCCGCGGGGAAAGTTCCCCAAACTATGGTGCCCTTGCAGATCGCCCCGCTGCTGCTGTCCACCTCACCTACTGGCCGCCTGTAGCGCCCGGACGTGCTCCTCCTATCCAATCAGCGGAGACCGGGAGCGTGGTGCGCTGCGGCGGGCCGTGATGCACGCATCCAATCAACGTGTGCGCTACGGCCCGCCGCAGCGCACCACGCTCGCGGTCTCCGCTGATTGGAGGAGCACGTCCGGGCCTTACGGGCGTCCAGTAGGTGAGGCGGACAGCAGCGGCGACCATCTCGGAGGAGGTGAGGAGGAAGGGGGGGGAGAGAAACAGGAGAAAACAATGAGGGAGAGAAAGCTGGGGATGGGGGAGAGAAACATGGGGATGGGGGAGAAACAGGGGAGAGAAGCAGGGGGGAGAGAAACATGGGGATGGGGGAGAGAAACAGCGGAGAGAAGCAGGGGGGAGAGAAGTTTGGGGGAGAGAAGTATGGTGGAGAGAAGCACAGGAGAGAGAAGCACAGGAGAGAAGCATGGGGGAGAGAAGCACAGGAGAGAAGCATGGGGGAGAGAAGCACAGGAGAGAAGCAGGGGGGAGAAGTATGGTGGAGAGAAGCACAGGAGAGAAGTAGGGGGGAGAAGTATGGTGGAGAGAAGCACAGGAGAGAAGTAGGGGGGAGAAGTATGGTGGAGAGAAGCACGGGGGAGAAGAAAACAGGCCCAGGTTTCACACTGAGTGAGTATAAATACATTTAGAATCTATATTATTAACTATATGTATAATATGTGCTGTCTTAGTGTCATTTTGTGCCATTTTGGTTGGTGGTGTGCCCCGGGATTTTTTAAGTATAAAAAGTGTGCCGCGGCTCCAAAAAGGTTGAAAATCACTGCCTTAGAGCTATGTTCCCACACAGTAGTTTGCTCAGTATTTTGCAACCAAAACTTGGAGTGGATTGAAAACACAGAAAGGCTATGTTCCCACACTGTTGAATTTGAGTGGATGGCCGTCATTTAAAGGAGAAGTCAGGCGAAAATTTAAAGTATTGTATTGCCCCCCAAAAGTTATACAAATCACCAATATACTCTTATTATGGGAAATGCACATAAAGTGTTTTTTTTCCCTGCACTTACTACTGCATCAAGGCTTCACTTCCTGGATGACATGGTGATGTCACTTCCTGGATAACATGGTGATGTCACTTCCTGGATAACATGGTGATGTCACGACCCGACTCCCAGAGCTGTGTGGGCTGTGGCTGCTGGAGAGGATCATGGCAGAGGGATGCTCAGTGTCCCTCCAGTGTCCTGTGTCCCTCAGTGTCCCTCTGCCATCATCCTCTCCAGCAACCACAGCCCGCACAGCTCTGGGAGTCAGGTCGTGACATCACCATTTTATCCAGGAAGTGACATCACCATGTTATCCAGGAGGTGACATCACCATGTTATCCAGGAAGTGAAGCCTTGATGCAGTAGTTAGTGCAGGGAAAAAAGCACTTTATAAGCATTTCCCACAATAAGTATATTGGTGATTTGTATAACTTTTAATGGAACAATACAATACTTTAATAAAAATTTTTGCAGGACTTCTCCTTTGATAGCAAATAATTGCCCTTATATTAAAACAAAGGCTTTTATTTGTCATTAAGTGGCTGCCATCCACTCAATAGCCTTTCTGTGTTTTTAATCCACTCCTGGTTTTGGTTGCAAAAATACTGTACTTTGCAACAACGACCGTTGTTTATTGATAGGGATTGATCACATGAAAGTGTATGGAATAATGGCCATAGTGTATACACCCTTTATACACTACGGCCATTGTTCCCTGCGGCCGTGCAAAATAATTGACAAGTCTATTTTGTACGGCATAAAAAATAGGCTGCGCATATAGAGGGAGATTTATCAAACATGGTGTAAAGTGAAAATGGCTCAGTTGCCATTGGTTGCTAGGGGCATTGCTGATTGGTTGCTAGGGGCATAGCAACCAATCAGATTCCACCTTTCATTTTCCAAAGAGTGTGAGGAATGAAAAGTGTAATCTGATTGGTTGCTAGGGGCAACTGAGCCAGTTTCACTTTACACCATGTTTGATAAATCTTCCCCATAGTGTAAAGTACGGCTCCCGGCTGTACCTTACACTGTGTTCTATGGCAAATTGGAGTGGGGGCACACCTGAATGTGTGTGCATTCCAATTAAAATAATGTGATGATCATCCGGTTGATACTGCAATATCGGCCGATAAAACATGTCAGACACAGACACATTGTTTTACACAGCCATGTCAAACAACGGCCGATGTTCTAACAGCGCGTAACCATGGCGTAAAACAGTATTTACCTGCTGATCCAGATGATTTTTTTTCAGAGGTAAATTGCCTTCTTTTACTACGCAGAATCATCCTTCTGTACCAAGATAGCAGGGTCGTCCTGGAAATTAACCCTTCTCTTGTTATCTGTCTGTTGAAATTACAGCATTGCTCTACCCCACTATTATTATGGGGGGCTACATGGATAAGCATTGCTGTTGGCAGATAGCTTTTACCAGTGTAGCCGAATTTATTTCCCACTGCCATAACGTTTCCTTTTGAGACGCAAAGGATGATACACCCTAATGCACAAAGCCGCGCATTCAGATTTTATAATGAAATTAGGCCGCGCTCCTTCGTTCTCATTCGAAGCAATGAAGCAAAGCCCATTGTGCGGTGCTTTACTGTACATCAACTTATTTGACATCTCATTTCACAACTGCTGAGCAATGTAGAAGCATTTCATGAATTAAAACATGGAGAGCCTGCAGGAGCTATTTAAATACCGCCGTGTGTGCTATTTGTCTTGTTATAGCAGCGCCATCTGGTGGCCAGTGATTGTTATTGACCAGCTTTTGTGTTTGTTTTTTATTCTTTATAATCTACTGTATATTATCCCATTTAATTTTAACTAATGCAAAAAAAAAAAAAAAATTACCAATAAAGATGTAATAAACCCCCGGCTGTACATTTTATTTGCCATATAAACTGATGTTTGTCGTCTTTCTTTTCTCCACAGCCTACCGTATGTGAACGAGAGCTGTGTGTATTCGCTTTTCAGACACTGGGTGTTATGAATGAAGCTGCAGATGAAATTGCAACCGGTGCTCAGGTATATAGAGTAACGTCATAGACAAATATGTGTAACTTCTCACAAAATCCTCTGTTCTATTATTGATATTGTGTTCTATGTGGGCTACTTTGCCCCTGTAGTGCTAGAAGTGATATGGGGTACATCCATCCTTCATAGGAATAATAGATTAGTGGATAGTAGCCAATTGAACATTGACAGCAGCACAGAGTATTTCAGCTCATGGGAACAGCTGGGAATTTTAGCATATAAATACCATTTTTTTTTTTTCGTGTCCATTTACTAAGGAGCTATTCCAGCGTCTACCAAAAAACTGGTATAGTACTGGTATAGTTGCCATTATGGGGCCCAGATTGCTGGTAATTGCATCTATGGAAGCTGCGTCACTTAAAATATCTGTAATAAAGGGTTTGATGAGTTACGAAAAGGGCAGGAACACTGGATGAAAGAAGTTGGATGTCATGTGGTTGCATGGGATCTAAAAATGTTGTCAAGCTTCTCTCAAGATTCTTTTCAGGTTTGAGTTTGTAAGTTGGTCAGATTTATCAAATTTGGATGACAAATTGGACGTGGATGTGCCCTAGATGGATTACCCTTTTATGTACAGGAGCAGGGACACCTGTCAAAGGCAACTGTCCCTGCTCCTGTATAGTACATTGACAGATAGAGTATCCAATCCAGTAAACACAGTTAGCAAAAGCTACATACAGCATTGCTGCCTACCTATGGGACTCTTACTGTACAGTTGCAGAGACACCTGTCAAAGGCAACTGTCCCTGCTCCTGTATAGTACATTGACAGAGAGAGTATGCAATCCAGTAAATATAGTCAGCAGAAGCTATGATACATACAGCATTGCTGCCTACCTCTGGTCTTCTTATTGTACAGGAGCAGGGATAAAACATGCTCCAAACAAATTATAAGAGTTTGGATTATAACTAATCCATATTGTGTATGTGATCCACACTGAATCCAGGTCCTGGCCAATTGATTTACTCATCTCTAGTTGCACGCGACATACCGCAACCGTGTGATGGACATAGTGAATGTGGCACGTTAACATGCGGTCATACTATACACATGCAGTATTTCGAATATTTTCTGTTGTGTGACGCTTCCAGGTGGTCGATCTCCTTGTGTCAATGTGTCGTTCTGCTTTGGAATCTCCAAGGAAAGTTGTTATATTTGAGCCATATCCTTCAGTGGTAGACCCCAATGATCCTCAGACCCTGGCCTTTAATCCACGGGTAAGTACTTTTCCTTTTAATTCTTTATTTAGGTCTTTATTAGAGATGAGTGAACCTGGAGCATGCTCGAGTCGATCCGAACCCGAACTTTCGGCATTTGATTAGCGGTGGCTGCTGAACTTGGATAAAGCCCTAAGGCTATGTGGAAATCATGGATATAGTCATTGACTAAATCCATGTTTTCCAGACAACCTTAGAGCTTTATCCAAGTTCAGCAGCCCCAGCTAATCAAATGCCGAATGTTCGGGTTTGGATCAACTCGATCCTGAACCCGGTTCGCTCATCTCTAGTCTTTATCTACTAGTAGGAAACCCCCTGGACTAAATAAGTCCCAGTCCCTCCCAGTAATGAGTTATGCCACCACCGTTAGGCTGACATGACATATACGTAGCTTGTGCAGTGGCAAAACATAGGTCCTTTGTGCAAAAAAAAAAAAAAAAAACAGTGCCACACCTCAGGTTGTGTGTGATATTACAACTTGGCTCTGTTCACTTCAATGGAATTAAGCTGCAATACCAAACACAATCTGTGGACAAAAGTGGCACTGCTTCTTCTAATTCTTGATAACCCCTTGAAAATAAATTTCTCTGTCTCTGTCGCCCATATCAGCCAATCACAGAGCAGCTTCTATTTTCCAGTTGTACTGTAGGATATAAAAGTTGGTCTGTGATTGGTTGCTACTAGTGTTGAGTGAGCACTTAATGCGATTGTATCATCGTTTTTGTTTTTTTTTATGCTAATACATCTGCGCCGGGATGCCCGAGGTGCAGTCCTTTTTTTGAACCGCCGCCTGGTTCCCCTGCGGCGGTCTATTCCCAAACACTGGCCCAGCTTGAAGCACTAGGGGCAGGTCCGCAGTATGGCAACCCCCCCCCCCCTCTATGACACGGATTCATTGATTTTAATGGAGCCGCATCACAGAGGGGAGGGGAGATCGTCATGCTGGGGGCTGGCGGGCCTGCCCCCAGTGCTCCATGCCGGACCGGCGCCGTGCGGGGGAATTGGGCGGTGGTTTAAAAATAGGACAGTGCCACCAGAACCCCCGCGCTGTTGCCAATCCGTTAACCTAAAAAACCCAAAGCGATTTACCTGATGGCACATTCGCTTGTCACGCTTGTTATGCATTCGATCGCTCAAACGTTAGTTATTGAAGGTGTTCGGCCACTTTTACCCTGATGCTCGGTCAAGCACTATTCTCGACCGAACATGCTCGCTTATCACTAGGTGCTATGGGTAAAAAAGATGTTTGTTTTTTTTTCTTTTTATTGATTTTTCAAATTAGTGTAAGAGATTTAACGGGACATTTATACAAAGCTTCTCGACATTTTATGTAAATTTTAACCTTTACTTTGGCATTTTGGTATTGTTTTTCCTAACATAACTTTATTTTCTCCCGACAGAAAAAGAACTACGACAGAGTGATGAAAGCGTTAGACAGTATCACTTCCATCAGAGAGATGACGCAAGTGAGCCCATTTATTTTTATATGACAATTAGTTTCATGCTATCTTGTTATACACTGACATAGATGAGACACGACTGATAAATATAGCCGATACAATGGTTGCCTGGAAACGGCCGCCACGCCACTGAGGTCTCCAAATACATGACTGATATCAGAGACTATGGGAACGGATCGCTGCCGTGACTATAAGCATAAAAACTGTGGGGGAACTTACATCCCCGATCCCAGCTGAGCGGCCGTTTGCAGCCAATTCGTGTACAACAAGTCTGCAGAACAAGCGGCATCCTGGTGCCCCATTGTTCTGGTAGTCTTTCTATAGGGGTCTATGGAGCTCCGGGACTCTTGTTCATGAGATCATAGGGTGGCCTAGTGATTCCAGGTCCTGTCGGTAGGGCATATATGTCGGTTGTATGACAACTTCTCTAATACCCTAATGCTTCCATGCGGCCGTTATTTTATACATTGTGTGAACCAATGGCTGTTGTTTCCATAGACTTTAATGGAAATCATTGAGGCATGAAAACAATGGGGGAGATTTATCAAACATGGTATAAAGTGAAACTGGCTCAGTTGCCCCTAGCAACCAATCAGATTCCACCTTTCATTCCTCACAGACTCTTTGGAAAATGAAAGGTGGAATCTGATTGGTTGCTAGGGGCAACTGAGCCAGTTTACCTTTACACCATGTTTAATAAATCTCCGCCAATGGCCGTTTTTTGTTGTTTTTTTTTTATTCAAATGGCGGCCGTTAAATAGGGGGTACTCTGGCGAAAATCTTTTTCTTTCAATATAAATGGTATCAGAAAGTTATATAGATTTGTAATTTACTTCTACTTAAAAATCTTAAGTCTTCCAGTACTTATCAGCTACTGTCCTACAGGAAGTGGTGTACCCTTTTTAGTCTGACACAGCGCTCTCTGCTGCCACCTCTGTCCATGTCAGGAACTGTCCACAGCAGGAGATGTTTTCTATGGGTATTTGCTACTGCTCTGGACAGTTCCTGAAATGGACAGAGGTGGCAATAGAGAGCACTGTGTCAGTCTGGAAGGAGTACACCACTGCATACAGCATACAGCAGCTGATAAGTATTGGACGGCTCGAGATTTTTAAATAGAAATAAATTACAAATCTATATAACTTTCTGACAGAAATTGATTTGAAAGATTTTTTTTCTGCCTTTAAGTATTGTGTAGCTGGTCACTATACACTTGTATTATATGAGCACAGCACTGCTACCTAGTATATTGGTCTTGTAGTGTATGGCAATAGTGGCACCATATAATTTTATGTGTAATACAATACATATAGTATTACTTGGGTACCATACTGCATTGTAAGGTATAGTTATTTGTACACTATAGGGTCATGTATCATAGTTGCCATCGTACAGGACATCAACCAGCATATGGCCGTCCCTTCTTATATGGGCAATTACAAAGGCTTTAAGAAACCATACCGTGCTGCGGAGAGTATCTGTTGGATTTATTGATAAAAAGCAGGTGTTGTCGTCCGCTGACATAAGTGATGGCTTGGAGGAGTCTTATGTTCTTAGGAGGAGGAAGCTTGTCCTCATGTCACCCCAGCATATCACTTTGCATTACAGTCACAGCTACTACAGCAAGTTCTTCCCATGTCAGTCCTTTATGTGTTACAGCAATGATTAACTCATTGTACGCCAGGTCTGCATCGCCTGCACCATCATATACCTAGTAACACCGCGTCTGTTTCTTCTAGGCACCTTATTTGGAAATCAAGAAGCAGATGGATAAGCAAGATCCCCTAGCCCATCCTTTGCTGCAATGGTTGGTGATGCTATTTATAAGCCAAACAGTCTACGTAGCTTCCTGAGAAATACATTATTTCCCAAATCAAATCTGCTGCTGCCAAGATATTGGGAAATAGGAACGATATCCTCAGCGAAAGATGACAAATAACAGGAGCCCAACCCGAATGCATTATACCATATTCATCATCTCATGTGACCATACTGTGGCAGGATGATGGAATAAAAAAAAATTCTTAATACACAGAGGTCATTTTGGAAGGAAATTCTTAAAGTGTCACTGTCGCTTAATTTATTTTTTTATTTTTTTTTGCAGAAATCAATAGTACAGGTGATTTTAAGAAACTTTGTAATTGGGTTTATTAACGAAAAAAATGCATTTTTATCATGAAAAAGCAGTTTGAAGCTTTCCCCCCTGTCTTCATGGTTTTCTATGAAGAAGGGGAGGGGTGGAGGGAGATGTGGCAACAAAACAGGACAATAAAGAGTTAA
This sequence comes from Dendropsophus ebraccatus, assembly GCF_027789765.1. Taxonomy (NCBI): domain Eukaryota; kingdom Metazoa; phylum Chordata; class Amphibia; order Anura; family Hylidae; genus Dendropsophus; species Dendropsophus ebraccatus. The sequence continues at coordinate 164,780,181 of NC_091456.1, read as the reverse complement.
TTTACAGCTACATCACCGGCTCCTCTGAAGTGCGCACTGACCTCTCTGACCTCTGATTACCGACTTTCACACAGGTCCCGCTGTGTAATCCTTTGTTCTCTGCTCTCTGCTGCCGACCAATCTCCCTCCTCCCCCTCCCCTCTCCATAGATTACACAGGGCTCGACTGATGTAAAGTTTCCTGATAATGAGCAGTGAATGAGAGAGAGGAAGGAAGGGGAGGACCTGGGGAAAGTCTTTTTGAATGCAGATAATGGCAGATTTGTCTAATAAACCCAATTACAAAGTTTCTTAAAATTGCCTGTACTATTGATTTCTGCAAAAAAAACCAAACGAGTGACAAGCAACACACATGCCGAACAAAGTGAACGAGAACCTTTAGGTTATCATTACACACAGAAAAATACAGACGTCATTTTGAGGGAAAAATATTGCCATATTTTCAATGTAATAATACCCTTAATTGAAGTCAAAGGGTAATTAGCCAGCAGTGTATACACAGTATAGAAAAATGGCTGGATTTGATAACGACCGTCCATATAATATATATATAATATGTTATTTACCCCCTGCTGTTGAAAAATACATCCGTTTTTTTTCACCTGTTCACACACTGTTTTGTTTTTACTCAAAATCACAGCCATATTTTGGTATTATTTTACTGTATGTGAACATAAGCTTAATGTTTAGTTTGTAGTGGTATACATTTGTCCTGGTTGTCTGATGGACTCTCAGATATATGGCTTGTTACAATACGTCTTAGGCCTCGTTCACACTATGTATTTTATCATTAAACAACAGCCATTGTTGCAGGTTGCAATAACGGCCGTTGCTTAATGACAGTGGCAGATTACGTTGCAGCCTATGGAATCACGGCCGTAGTGTATACACTACAGCCAGAGTTCTCTGTGGCCACAAAAAATAATGGACAGGTCTATTTTGTGTGGCCGCTATACATTGAACAGCGGACGTACAAGATAGCCTGTGCTCACAGTGTAAAGTACGTCTCCCGGCCGTACTTCACACTGTAATCTATGGCAAAATAGACCCGAATGTGCCCGCATTCAAATTCAAATAAAGCGATGTTCACCCAGCCCATACCATCTTCTGAGAGTACACGGCATAGGTTCCCATTCAGTGACTACAAGAAAACATGAAGAAATATAGGATTGTATTGAGTACATTATTGGGCTATGTTCACACATTGTAAGTTCTGTGGGAATCACGGCCATTGTTACAACAGCCGTGATTCCCACAGAACTTACATAGTGCTGCCTTCCGAGGGAATTCCAGTCAGAGTGTATACACATAGTATACACTCCAGCCAGAATCCCTAGCAGCGCCATAAAAAATGAAATGTCAGTTTTCTGCGGCCGCTATTCATTGAAAACCCTGTCAGTGCTCACAATGGAGCGAGCGGCTCCGACCACATGCTCCATAGTGTGCTGTGGGGAGTTCTGATGCGGGCGCGCACAGATGCGCCTGCATCAGAACTAAGCGGCACTAAAGATCATCCGACCGGTACTGCAGTATTGGCCGGGATGATCTTTTCAGAGACCGGCAGTTCCGTGACCGAACGCCCGGTCTCTTACAGTGTGTGAACACAGCCTTGTAATGTATGCTATATACTTTATAGGGGAGAATGTATATGTGGTACCTTATAGAATGGTATGGTACTTAATAGAACATCAGATTTTTTTTCTATGTAGTTTACTGTAAGAGACCATCATAATTTTCATGATTTATTGGCGGCCATCATTATTATAATATTCTATATACCCAGACGGCTGCCTTCCCCCAATATGTACCCGAAGTGGGAACATAGCCTAATAGTACTTATCCATAACAATATATATCCAGCTTGTAAACACCTTATTAGTTCCCATCAGTGCAATACGATAAGAAAAAAAAAGTTCCGCCCATTGCTCCAGCAGATTGTCATTGCATGGAACAATAAAGCGTTATGGAAATAAAGATGTAGATAATGGAGCCAATATATTATGTCACCTTATGATTGAGAGCGGCCGGCTTTCTGCCGTGGCTTATTACTTTCATCACAGTTTTTATCTTTGGCGTCGAGCCGACAGTGTTTGTCACTGTAACCGAGACCATTTCCTTTCCACTTTGTTACCTCGCACATTAAAGATTTCGACAGTAAAGCCAATAAGAGAGGAGGCTGGAGAGCGGATATGTGCGGATATGTGCCATTCTCCACGCAATTACCATGCAAATCTCCAACACATACTGAGATTTAGGAACTAAGTAAAGGAGAACATCTGTTTATTCTTTGCTTATTTTTTTTCGCAGGGTTATTTCAAGTAATAGATCTCATATAGTGAAACTGCCAGTTAACAGGGTAAGTTGGTTCTCCTATATAACCAATGGAATCTTTGGAGTTGATTATATGGTGTGTTACTTTATGTGTTATACGCTGCATGATTTTGTTCTCTTTTATTCTTTATTCTTGTCACTATATATTTTATACTGTGGATCAAAGTTTTACAGCCTAACGCACCATATTTTTCCTAATAACCCGGCATATTGGGGCTTCTTTTCCTTGTGGCCCGCTGGGATCACTCTTCTCATGTCCTTGGTTGCCCAACTGGATAAATGGGGAAATAAAGCGTGTCGCCAGTGGTTCATGGGAATGACTTACTACTAATGCAGTAGTTTTATCTGGTGGCCCAGTGGAATTAACCGAGTTTCTTTATTTTTGCTTGTGTCTCCAGAATTATAAATTGGCTGTACAGTATATCCAACATACATTATACTATATAATGGAAAACAGATCACCGATATCAGGGAGACCAGTCAAAGATAACACTGCCGGCTGCTTGTTAAAGCACTCAATGCAGTGACATCCTAGGTGCATTGCTCCCTGCTAAACATGAATCTGTAAAACGGGCTCTTTTTTTGCATATACTATATAATGGCTGTTCGATCTAGTGCAGAAGTTGAATTACGATATATACTGTATATACTATATATAGTCTTATAGACGCTAGAGTTGAGTGGAACTTGAGCATGGTTGAGTCTGATCATTGAGTATATGAATATCGGAGGCTGAAGAAGTTAGATGCAGCCGTAAGGAGTCTGGAAAAACATGGATATGGCCTATGGCTGTATTCATGTTTTCCCAGACTTTCTAGACGTCATACAACTTCTTCAAGCACCTATATTCAAAAGCATGCTCAAGTGGCACTCAACTCTAATACAAACCCGTCAGCTACAATATGGCCCAATGTGATGTACTGTATGGTATAGGTCCCCCTTGAACTAGCAAAGTAGCTCAGATCGGATGGCATAGATCAGAGTTCAAATGCCCTGTGTTATCCGGCGACACCTTAACATCAGATCCTTTAATGGGTAAATATATTCTCACATAGGCAGCAGAATCCTACAGCAAATTTCAGCCAATTCTATGCCGCTAAAAGGAGTGAAATACAGATTTGCCAGATGTCCCAAAGACTTGCATTGCAATGCACTTGCAATACAAGTCTATGGAACTAACTGCAATTCTGTATACCACTTGCTTTAGTGGCGGAGAACACAGTTGCCAGGAGTTTGCTATGGGATTCTACTGTCTGGGTACTCTATGTATAAAATGTCCTTCTTATTATGAAAAACTGACCACTAAACGTAAGCAAAATACATTATTGTTAGAGATGAGCGCAACTTGAATCTGAGTGTTTGGCTTTTAAATATTAGTGGCTAAAAAAAGCTGCTGGAAAACGTGGAAATAGCCTTAAGCTTTATCCGTATTTTCCCAAACTCCCTAGGGCTGCATCCATTTTCTTCAGCCACCGGTAATCCAATGCCAATTGAATGGACTTGAACTGGAGCATGCTCTAGCTGCACTCATCTCTAACTATTGTATATTAGGCTGGGTCCATACTACGTTTTTGAAATCCGTTTTTTTCCATCTGTTTTTGGATTATAAAAAAAAACAGATCAAAACGCAGGTCGGCCACATTTTTGTGTACCTTAAAAAAAAAACAGATGCGTTTTGATCCTTTTTTTTATAATGGAAGTCAATTGAAAAACGGATCAAAACAGATACACACACATGCATCGCTTTTTTTCAACCGTTTTTCATCAGTTTTTTGCAAAAATTGGATGAAAAAATCTGATTGCAAAAACGTAGTGTGAACCCAGCCTAAGGCTATGTTCATGCTATGTAAGAGATCGGCCGTTCCGGGACCCGGCTGGGTCACGGAACGGCCGGTCTCCGAAAAGATCAGCCCGGCCGGGACTGCAGTACCGGCCAAATGATCTTTCGGGCTGCAGAGTTCTGATGCGGGCGTGCACGGATGCGCCCGCATCAGAACTCTGCAGCCCGAAAGATCATCTGGCCGGTACTGCAGTCCCGGCCGGGATGTTCTTTGCAGAGACCGGCCGTTCCATGACCCAGCCTCCCCACAGCGCACTATGAAACTTGCAGCCGCAGCCGCTCGCTCCACAGGGTGCACTGACAGGGTTTTCTGCGCCCGTTATTCACTGAATAGCGGCTGCAGAAAACTGACATGTCAGTTATTTGCGACGGCGCAAGAGATCCTGGCTGGAGCGTATACTATGTGTATACGATCCGGCCGGGATCCCATAGAGGCAAGGTATATTTTCGTAATAATCATAGCCGCTGTACAACGTCTGTGGTTTTATGAAAATATACGTTGTCTGAACATAGCCTAAATTACAAAGCGACTACTCATTTTATAGAGGCCGTCTCCGTACAGCCCCCAAGATTTACAATGCTATGCACATTAATATTGGTGGTTATACTTTGTGGTTGGCAGCAATATACAGAGATTCTACCCAGGGCCGCCGATAGGGCAGTACAAGTGGTACTGCCGTATGGGGCCCGGACCCTAAGAGACACGGGGGGGGGCCCGGCGGGCCCGCCGGCCGCCGCCCCCCGCCCGCTACGCTAGGGGGGTCCGCACGGCCCCCCTTGCCAACTGTTTTTGAGCATCCCGAAAAGCTGCGGCCACGCAGCTTCTCGGGATGCACTGATCGCTTTAATGTTCCGCCCGCACAGCGGGCGGAACATTAAAGCGATCAGAATACAGGAGAAGGACCTGTCAGTGTCCTCCTCCTGTATTCTCTCCCATAGGCTGCCGGCACTTCATACCAGCAGCCTATGGGAGGCCGGGCCGTGATCATGTGCCCCTCCGGCAGGCGTGATGATGTGACGTCATCACGCCTGCCGGAAGTCCCGTCCCTGCGGCTCGCAAGATGGAGCCCGAAGAGGAGGAGGAAGAGTTGCTGCCTGCACAGCGCGGATTAGGTGAGTAGGATGTTTGTTTTTTTTAGGGGCACCTCTGGGGGCGTTATTAGTGTATGGGGGCACCTCTGGGGGCATTATTAGTGTATGGGGGCACCTCTGGGGGCATTATTAGTGTATGGGGGCATCTCTGGGGGCATTATTGGTCTACAGGGGCATTATTAGTATATGGGGGCACCTCTGGGGGCATTATTGGTGTATGGGGGCACCTCTGGGGGCATTATTGGTCTACGGGGGCACCTCTGGGGGCATTATTAGTATATGGGGGCACCTCTGGGGGCATTATTGGTGTATGGGGGCACCTCTGGAGGCATTATTGGTGTATGGGGGCACCTCTGGGGGCATTATTGGTGTATGGGGGCACCTCTGGGGGCATTATTAGTGTATGGGGGCACCTCTGGGGGCATTATTGGTGTATGGGGGCACCTCTGGGGGCATTAGTAGTGTATGGGGGCACCTCTGGGGGCATTATTAGTGTATGGGGGCACCTCTGGGGGCATTAGTAGTGTATGGGGGCACCTCTGGGGGCATTATTAGTGTATGGGGGGCACCTCTGGGGGCATTATTAGTGTATGGGGGCACCTCTGGGGGCATTATTAGTATATGGGGGCACCTCTGGGGGCATTATTAGTATATGGGGGGCACCTCTGGGGGCATTATTAGTGTATGGGGGCACCTCTGGGGGCATTATTAGTGTATGGGGGCACCTCTGGGGGCATTATTAGTGTATGGGGGCACCTCTGGGGGCATTATTAGTATATGGGGGCACCTCTGGGGGCATTATTAGTATATGGGGGCACCTCTGGGGGCATTATTAGTGTATGGGCGCACCTCTGGGGGCATTATTAGTATATGGGGGGCACCTCTGGGGGCATTATTAGCTCATGGGGGCACCTCTGGGGGCATTATTAGTATATGGGGCGCACCTCTGGGGGCATTATTAGTTCATGGGGGCACCTCTGGGGGCATTATTAGTATATGGGGCCACCTCTGGGGGCATTATTAGTATATGGGGGCACCTCTGGGGGCATTATTAGTATATGGGGGCACCTCTGGGGGCATTATTAGTATATGGGGGCACCTCTGGGGGCATTATTAGCTCATGGGGGAACCTCTGGGGGCATTATTAGTATATGGGGGCACCTCTGGGGGCATTATTCGTTCATGGGGGCACCTCTGGGGGCATTATTAACTCATGGGGGCATCTCTGGGGGCATTATTAGTGCATGGGGGTACCTCTGGGGGCATTATTAGTTCATGGGGGCACAGCAGGGAATCCTACATACAGGGGGCACAGCAGGGGATCCTACATACAGGGGGCATCCCACACAGCGCAGTTACTATGGGAGCCTACAGGGGGGAGAAAGGAAAGGAAGTTGCTAGAAATGTGCGGAGCCTAAATTGTTTGTCTCGCAGGTTCTAAGGGGATGAAACGTATCTGGAAGAAATCATCATGGAGGTCTGGGCCGGATGGAGAGGAAAAGGGAAAGTGACGCCTCAGATCAAAGAAGACGTCACCTGTGAGTCCCTGTATGACACTTTTCTTATTTTGTAGAACATCATTTAGTAGGGGTGCCCTGAGGTGACAGCTACTACATTATCTGTACTCAGAGATATCACTGTGTTATCTGTTGTGTTACATAGGACTGCAGGTGACTACTACATTATCTGTACTCAGAGATATCACTGTGTTATCTGTAGTGTTACATAGGACTGCAGGTGACAGCTACTACATTATCTGTACTCAAGAGATATCACTGTGTTATCTGTGGTGTTACATAGGACTGCAGGTGACTACTACATTATCTGTACTCAGAGATATCACTGTGTTATCTGTGGTGTTACATAGGACTGCAGGTGACATCTACATTATCTGTACTCAGAGGGATATCACTGTGTTATCTGTGCTGTTACATAGGACTGCAGGTGACATCTACTACATGATCTATACTCAGAGGTATCACTGTGTTATCTGTGCTGTTACATAGGACTGCAGGTGAAATCTACTACATTATCTGTACTCAGAGATACCACTGTGTTATGTGGTGTTACATAGGACTGCAGGTGATATCAGGTGATTTCTCCAGGTTGCAGAAGTTCAAACTTCATCGTGCCCTGGTGTGCTGGTGTCTGTATGTGTGTATACATGTGTGCTGGTGTCTGTATACATGTGTGCTGGTGTCTGTGTGTGAGATCAATTCTAGAGAACTGGCTCATATATCCCATTTTCCCCAGTGGCTTAAAATGTAACCTCTGTTATACAGTTATAAAATTGTAGAAATTAAATGTGAACAAGGTGCAATTCAAATAGACACTTACTTGTATAGCTGCCTCTTGTGCTCTGTATGCAGTGCATTATATTCACCCTTGCAACGTACAATTTATAGCGTGTCTACAAGCCCAGCGGGGCTCATTATGATGGAGACTAAAACTTATACAAGAGTGGGGTAGGGGTTCCCCTGTATTCAGAATGCTGTTGAGTGCTAGGCAATGCCCCGTCTGGGATTATTGAATTTCGAGGGTCTATGCAGAGCAGGATAAAGACACCTCTGCTGCACAAACAGGATCTCCTAGAAAGCGTTCTCACCGCCATGTATTCGCTATCACTGGCTTGGGTGAGCTAAACTAGTCTGCCTGGGGGGGGGGGGGGTGATTTGTATATGCTCACTAACATGGAACAGCCTCATTATATTAGCCTTATCAACATATTCTATGTTAGTGAGCATACCGGGGGGGGGGATATTGGTGAACATATACAAATCAAACAGCCCCCCAGACCCTCGAAATTCAATAACCCCAAACGGGGCATTGCCTAGTACTCAACAGCATTCTGAATACAGGGGAACCCCTACCCCACTCTTATATAAGTTTTAGTCTCCATCATAATGAGCCCCGCTGGGCTTGTAGACACGCTATAAATTGTACGTTGCAAGGGTGAATATAATGCACTGCATACAGAGCACAAGAGGCAGCTATACAAGTAAGTGTCTATTTGAATTGCACCTTGTTCACATTTAATTTCTACAATTTTATAACTGTATAACAGAGGTTACATTTTAAGCCACTGGGGAAAATGGGGAATATGAGCCAGTTCTCTAGAATTAATCTGAACCAAATTATACCTCCCAGCAAGGCGTGGGTCAAACACACAATTTTTTTTTTTTTTATTAATGTGGGGGGCCCAGACACTTTGGTTGTATGGGGCCCCGAAATTCCTGATGGCGGCCCTGATTCTACCTATACTAGTAGGTGAACTCACCTGACTATCTGGATTGTAGCTAAATCTGATAACCGACTCTGAAAATAAAGTCCGTGCCCATGGCTGCCAACATAGACCCCCTAATGTAGATATAGAACAGAATGCACATAGCAAGTTTATAACCGTCTGTCAAGCTGTGAGCTAGCTTCCACCGCTTTATACTGCATATTCTAGCCTGCGCTATCCCATGTGTCCCCCCCTCCCGCCTGTTTATTTGTATTCACTACAGAACTGGGATCATTTTCAGATACATATTTTATGTTTTGCAGCAACTGAAATTTATGCACACCCCTCACCAGTTCCTACTACTCAGCAGTCCACCAGCCAAAGAAGCGAATTTCAGAGCTGCTAAAAAACTTTTCGGAAGCACATTTGCATTTCAGTAGGTTCTAGCATTTTCTGCTATTTCATAGTAACATAGTGCAGATAGAATAGTACACTAGGGTAAGCTGTAGGTTTTGGAATTTATCTCTTCTTTTGTATTTGTTGTAGTTATTGTGCTTTTTGCTTCTCATAATAAGTTAACATGTTCCAGCTAGGAATAATGAATTTTATTATTGTGACTAAGGGTTTGTTCACACTGTGCTTTTTTTTTCTGTTTCAGTCATTTCATTCATTTGATTACCAGTGGCTGAAGAAGTAGGATGCAGCCCTAGGGCTGCCTGGAACACATGGATAAAACCATTGGCCATAAGCTATATCCATGTTGTCCAGGACTTCCTACAGCTTCAACCACCGGTAATCAAATGCTGAACATTCAAACTCGAGCATATTCCTCTTGAGTGAGTCACTGAGAAACAGATTCATCCCCTCTTAGCACCTAATAACATGTATGTTTTTTCCCATAACAAGTATATAAAATGTATACAGTAAATGCAAACAGCGGTGCAATGTGAACCCAGGTTTTAAACTTGCTTGGATCCAGCTTGGATTAATATCATCATGTGAGGATCCATAACAGGGGCATAACTCAAGTGCTCCAGTCAGTAACAGGGCCCTCCACCAGCAATACTAGTGGTCTTTGGGCTAGTACCCTGGGACTATTGTCTCATTTCTGTACCCACCATAAGCATACCCCTGAAAACAGAGTGTCCCTCTAGTTTCGTTTAACCACATGTAACAACATAGTTCATGTGGATTTCTATATTTTTGGTTCCTGTTTTAGATATTTATGGCCACGAATTTTATAATTCACCAAAATATCCACTAAGCTACTGTACTTGGGAGATATTGTTAAGTGAGCTTTCTAGGTCAAGCTAAGTGCTTGATTGAACATTAGGATGCTCGACTAAGCTAGATTCTTGACCGAGCATTATGTGGTGCACAGGTAAAGGTGGCCATACACCTTTAAAAACTGTCAGTTATATCCCCCAGAGTAACCTATTGCATTTTTTTCTTCATTCAAATTTTTGGTTATTTTGGATAGCGTTCAGGAATTAAGGGCGCTCTATCTATCTATCTATCTATCTATCTATCTATCTATCTATCTATCTATCTATCTGTCTATCTATAAATAAATAATAATAATAAAATTAAAAAGGGGAAAAAAAAGAATAAAAAAAAAAAAGATAGGCTTCTGCAATTGCCAGCATACCACCAGAGTTCTAATGTGTCTTTCAGAAACCAATCACATTTTTTCATTCTAAATTTTGTATATTTCGAATAAACTCCCCTTGAAGGGACAAATATACAAAAATTCAAACAAACAAAAAAATTAAAAGGTGAACTTGGAACCCTCCGCTCTGCCAAGCTGAGGGTACCTGGTCGATTGCTGGAGTTTCCCATCGATTTAAGTGCTCGCTCAACAGTAATGGGAGAGTTTTCTAGGCATACTTTGTGACCTGTACAGAGGTCATTCTACAGGGAGGTGGAGGCTAAAGGCTTACTTGGCTGATAATCGTTTAGTGTAATAGCGCACGTTGAAAGGTAACAATCAGCCGACATGCACGATGTAGGTTAATCGTGATCTTTTAACATGCTGAATGATCACGATGTGTGCAGTGACGGTCTGCTGCGCGTCACTCCGTATAATAGGATCAGTGGCAGCAGACCATCTCTGACTTCAGTGGGAAGCCCGAAGAATCTAAGGATTGTTTGTATGTCCCCTCCTGCTCCTCCCCGCTTCCTGCCTGTGTGTGTAATAGCACAGGTAGTAAGCAGGGAACGAAGGGGAAGCCAGCACTGAACTGACAGGTCAGCGCTCTCTTCCCTCCCGGAAAATCGTGCCCTGTAATATAGCCTCGAGCTGTAAACATAGTAAATACATAGTAATCCTGTTGGTGATGATAAGAAGTAAAGTGTTCGAAAGTGATCTCTATAGAACAGGATGAATCGGCTTAGCTTTAGGCCTAGTCACCAGAAAACAGTAGTAAATGGCATTTTAGTAAAACATTACCAAACACCATAAAAACTTGATTTAAACAATAGTAATCTTTCTAGAGCATGTGTTTTAGAATTGGAGTGGTTGATATGGAAACCATAGAGACTTAAAGGTACTGGTCTACAGGGTGTAAAACTACTGCTGCAAATGGAACGCCTATTATGTTCTCTATTCCAGTGGCTCGCACATTGAAAATTGGCACTCTATTCTGAGGAACGGATTAGTAGTTGCTTCCAATACAAGACTGCAGGTAATGTCAAGAATTTTAGAAAAGTTACCTACAGGTGAAACCTTCAAAGAGTTTCCTCTGGTCACCAAGCAGTGGCATCCTTAAAGTAAAGGATTGCCCATAGGAAAGATCAAAGTGTCAGAAGGTTTTAGTGTTTGTGTTCCTTCCCCTTCTTGCCATGGCCATAACTAGAGATGAGCGAACTTACGGAAAGTTTGGGCAAACCAGAACCTGATCGCTCGGCTGTTTAATAACGCCTGGAAAAGATGTATACAGGTAGGGCTGCCTGGAAAACATGGATACAGTCCTAGCAAACCTATATCTATCTCTTCCAGGCTGCTTACTGAAGCGATCAACAGGCAAGCGGTCATTCTCGGGTTCTGCCAAACTTACTCTAAGTTCCCTCATCTCTAGTCATAACCATTCAATCTCCTGTCATCTTGTTTGTTAATGTTGGCAAGAAGTACAACACAAGCTCTTGCCACTCAGGAGCCCAAAACAGCCACATGATCTATTTCTATGTATGTTTGTGCTACAGAGACATTGGCATTACTGTTAATCTCAATGCAGACAATGTGTCTCCATGGTTACAGACTACAAACAAAACTTATGTAGTCCCATCTTGGGTTTCACTCTTGCATCTGCCACTTTTACTATTGTCTGTTGGTTGGCAAGGAGATAAATCAAAGGGGGTGGAGTAATGCATGACTGCAGGATCCGGCTACCTATAGGGTCTGTTTGTAACTATGGACACACATAGCTCTGCATTGGAACTGTTTGCTCAAAATGCTAGATTATTTTACCTCTCCAGTTTTTTCTGAGTCTGTTAGCCACCTAATGAGAGAACTTTTAAAAGTTTGGTTTGGCCGGGTGCTGCAAACTTTGAAGAAAATTCCAGGTTCGTCCGAACCAAACCGAACTTTAAACAAACCACAATAAAACAGCTAAACAATTGCAGACGTTTAGCTGTTTTAGCACATTCACTTATCAATACTTACCTGTCTGAGCTCTCCCGATTTCCCCCACTGATCACAGCCGACTCCCATTCCTGACTAAGATAAGCGTGACAACCCCCTCAGCCAAACACTGACCATGGCGCTATCCCATCTCACTCAGTAAGTGATTGGCAGAGCGGGCTGTCACTCTGGTCTCTGGAATGAAAGCCTGCTCAGCCAATCACTGAGACCGAACTATACTTTTTGCAAAGATCGTAATAAATCTTGGTTCCTGAAGTTTGGTTCACTCATCTGTTCGAGTGACCCCAATTGGGGTAACGCGCATTATAGTCTCATTGCGTCTTAGTATCCATGGAGATATGAACTTCCAGATTGACAGAGGAACCCGCCATTTATCCGGCAGCAGCCTGTTGTGACAGATTGTGACACTTTAACACAAGTATGGTTCTCCAAAACAGGACTCTATTAGACACTTGGGGGGAGATTTATCAAACATGGTGTAAAGTGAAACTGGCTCAGTTGCCCCTAGCAACCAATCAGATTCCACCTTTCATTCCTCACAGACTCTTTGGAAAATGAAAGGTGGAATCTTATTGGTTGCTAGGGGCAACTGAGCCAGTTTCACTTTACACCAAATCTCCCCCTTGGAGCTTATCCTGTCAGTGGAAATGCCCCTTTAAGGAAGACTTTTATAGGCTATATGTGGAAAAATGTAGGTTAGAGTTGGAATGGAGCTGTCAGGAGGTATATACTGACCATATCAGGCACTGTCACAAGGGGCCATATAATATTTTTGCACAGGGTCCCTCAGTGTTCACAATCCAGAGAAATTACATTATTTTGAACCCACAAACTATTTTTTCAAGTAAAACCTAATCCTGGAAGAAGTCACAGAAACTGAATTTACCAACTAATAGCATTTTTTTTGTGTGACTTCAACACTACACCTTTCCAAATACAATAATCTTCATTCATTCATATATTATATATATATATATATATATATATATATATATATATATATATATATATATATATATATATATATATATATGCAAACAGTCTGTTGTAGGCCAGCTCACCTGCCGTGGTATTGCCCTTGGTGCACGGTAAGACCCGGAGTCAGGGTCACAGCATACAAAAAGGAAAAGTCCAGCACCAAAATAATAACCAATTTATTTTGGTGCTGGACTTTTCCTTTTTGTGTATATAATATATATATATATATATATATATATATATATATATATATATATATAATTTTATTTTATTTTTTTTAATTCTTTTATTTATTTATTTTATCACATCAAGCCGCATGAACTTCTCAAATCAATGAACCAGTGAAGTGACCATGGAGCGTCTGCAGATTACAGCTATAGATTTTTTGTTTGTTCTTTGTAAATGTGTTTTCACTCCTGACCCTTACATAGTGTTGAACAAAGTTAAGGTATTGAATAGTGATGTAAACTCTTTATGTGATGCAAATCTCTCTTGCTATTGATTTAGCTTCATGGTGCCATGTACGGAAGTGGAATATATCTAAGTCCATTAGCAAGCATATCATTTGGCTACTCAGGTAAGTGACAAGTTTCAAGGGGATTATCCAGGATTAGACAAAAACAAAGCTAGTTTCTTGCTAGAACAGCACCACCCCTGTCCTAAGGTTGTGTGTGGTATTACAATTAAGTTTCATTCACTGACCTGCAATACCACACCCAAACTGAGCATAAGAGTGGTGCTGTTCTAAAAGAAAGCTGCCTATTTTTCCTAAGCCTGAATAACCCCCTTAGAGCTACCACAAAATTACTAAAACATTGATCTACTAATCTCTTTTTGCAAAATTAGATGAGAATGTTAACTAGCTGACTGCGCTCTGACAGACTCTCACCAATCATGTGAATAGAGGCCTCTTATTTCCTGGGTTAGTGGAGCTGTAGTGCACAAGCTTAACTACAGCTCCATTAAAGGGGTACTCTGGGGAAAATCTATTTCTTTTAACTTAAAGAGGATGTACCATCAGGTACATCCTCTTTAATCTGACCCACGGATCGAACGGCGCCTTCACAGGGAAGGCGGTGCCGCAGTCCGTTTTTGGAACCGCGGCCCGGTTCCCGTGTATGGAGCCATTCTATGCATCGGTCCCGGGCCAGTGCTGAAGGAAATTCCCTCCCAGTTGGGGCGGGCCACGTGAACTGGGCCACGGTTTCAAAAACGGACCGCGGCACCGGTTTCCCCGGGATTGCACCATTCTATCCACGGGTCAGATTAAAGAGGATGTACCTGATGGTACATCCTCTTTAACTGGTTTCAGAAAGTTATATAGATTTGTAATTTACTTCTATTTTAAAATAGCAAGTCTTCCCATACTTATCAGCTGCTGTATGTCCTGCAGGAAGGGGTGTTTTCTTTTCAGTATGGTACAGTGCCCTCTTCTGCCACCTCTGTCCGAGACAGGAACTGTCCAGTGCAGGCAAGGTTTTCTATGGGGATTTGCTGCTGCTTTGAACAGTTCCTGACATGGACATAGGTGGCAGCAGAGAGCACTGTGTCAGTGCAGTGAAAAGAAAACACCACTTCCTGCAGGACATACAGCAGCTGATAAGTATGGGACTTGAGATTTTTTTTTTTTAGTACAAGTAAATTACAAATCAATATAACTTTCTGAAACCAGTTAGTTTAAAAGAAAAACATTTTCGCCAGAGTACCCACTTTAACTCTGTATGGGATATTCAACGGGAGCTAAGCCCAGCACTCGGCTATGTTTGGAAGCCCCATCGAGCATGAATGGGGAATCAAGACCAAGCATGTGCACTGCCACACAATTCACACGGGAGACAAGGCAGTATCTATGTACTGCACCAGCTGTGGATTAGGAACTGTCATGAGTGCTGTGGGAAGGGAATAGGCATGGTGGGTGGCCTGTGGTAAAGAAAACAATGCATCATGGAGTTGTAGATCTAAACAACGGAGAGGAGTACAAACCCACAAAACGAATACATTAAGCAATGCAATATACTTCTGCAGTGCATATATTTTACCTGATATTGGAGTACCCCTGTATCACAATGCGGGAGATGCAGTATACTAGTATACATAGATATTTGTCTGTATATTTCTCACACAGAGACATGTTATCCATCATTCATTTATCATGACAAGAACATGGCCCTACAGTGAACTATATACAGTAACTAGCGGCACATAGAGGTCCAAAGTGTGCTACAAACACCATATGTGTGATCTGTATGATAGGAAGGCTATACACTGCCATGTGCATAGGGCCCTTACATCATTTTACTTTTTCATTTCTATACAGGGATGAACAAGAAGCAACAGAAAGTATCAGCCAAGGACGACCCCCCAAGCAACAAGAGCAGCAGTACATCACAGGTATTGTCTCCTGTAAGGCCAGATATGACCAGATACTGTAATTTATCCTCTTCATATCTATATTGTGGCGATGAGGAGTTGTTGTTGTTGCTGTCACCATATATTACAGCTGTGTGTATATCTATCTATTTATCTATCTATCATCTATCTATCTATCTATCTATCTATCTATCTGAAATTCGGCTGCAGCACATCCAGACTTAAAGGTGAAAAACATGTGAAAAATTTATTCCATACGTGATACACAAGGAAAAAACAGCGACGTTTCGCTCTTCCAATAGGAGCTTTTTCAAGCCAGTGAATACACACATAAAACACAGGTGTTATATACATACGTGATAAGTCAATTAATGACGTGTACTAAAGTGGGAGTGATCAAATTAGCAAAGTCCAATACTATTGGTGTTCCTTGTAGGGGAAATTCATTCCAAATAAAGTGAATAATCTAATACATAGTAGTGAAATCCATCGATTGAATAAGTAATAAAGATTATAGTTCGATATAGGGCAATAGTGGATTCCTCACGGACAGTCTCCTTCCATGTGTTAGGCATGGACCGCACACTCACTTGGAACGCACGGACATGTTTGCGAGTATGAAGCGTCTCAGTATCCAGGCAACCAGTTGTGACGTCAGATGAAAACTTTATATTTAGATTTGCATGTTATCAAGCCTATCTATTGGGGCTAATTTTGTGGAAACTTACCGGCAGTGACGGATTGCCGCATCTTCCTAAACCTATCTCTCAATATGTTATCATGATCAGTATGAACAGCAACCTTGGTGAATCACCGTTATTTGTCTACATGGCCGATTCCTGATGAGCCCCCACAGAAGACTTTAGATCCTCAGGATTTGCATCCCTGGGAGAGAGGGACGCTACCTGAATGAGTTCGTTCTCTGCTTGCGGAGGGTTATGGACTTCTGTGATAATCGGTAGGTCTCATCGGCAGGGCTGAATACGGGAACCAGTGGTTCCAGTCGGTGTTTTCATCTGACGTCACAACTGGTTGCCTGGATACTGAGACGCTTCATACTCGCAAACATGTCCGTGCGTTCCAAGTGAGCGTGCGGTCCACACCTAACACATGGAAGGAGAAGCCGATGCTGTGACTGTCCGTGAGGAATCCACTATTGCCCTATATTGAACTATAATCTTTATTACTTATTCAATCGATGGATTTCACTACTATGTATTAGATTATTCACTTTATTTGGAATGAATTTCCCCTACAAGGAACACAAATAGTATTGGACTTTGTTAATTTGATCACTCCCACTTTAGTACACGTCATTAATTGACTTATCACGTATGTATATAACACCTGTGTTTTATGTGTGTATTCACTGGCTTGAAAAAACTCCTATTGGAAGAGCGAAACGTCACTGTTTTTTCCTTGTGTATCACATCTCCTATTATCTATCTCCTATCTATCTATCTCCTATCTATCTATCTATCTCCTATCTATCTCCTATCTATCTATCTATCTATCTATCTCCTATCTATCTGTCTGTCTATCTATCTATCTATCTATCTATCTATCTATCTATCTATTTAGCAACAGAAATCCAGCATCTTATATTTGAAGGGCTGAAATGCCTACTTGTAAGGACTAAGATGGTGCACCCTGTTCCTAATAGAGGTAGGGAGAAGATAAAAAAAAGTCATAGTTTTGCACAAAGAGATGACTGAACTGTGATTTTGAATATTATGAAGACAATATTTTCATAGATTATTTTACTAATATTGATCCTTCCGTGAATCTTCTGTTCTGCATTTTAGTCACAGAAAAAAGGACAACAATCCCAATTTTTGCAAAGCCGTAACTTGAAATGTATAGCCTTATGCGAAGGTAAGACGTTCAGTTTATAGTTTATTATTTCATTGATTGTTTTAGCTTTGTTTTTTTGTTAGAGGTTACTGCACTGTACTAACGTTATGACAACCTACCTAAGGGTGCCTTCACACCTACCGTATCGCAGTAGAAAACCTGCTGCGGATCCGCAGCAGATCCGCAGCGGATTTAACTAAATGAATGAACACAGCACTAAATCCGCACTTACAAATCTGCTGCGGATCCGCAGCGGATTTGACAGTGCGTATTTAATGCTGTGTTCATTCATTTAGTTAAATCTGCTGCGGATCAGCTGCGGATCCGCAGCGGATTTTCTGCTGCGATACGGTAGGTGTGAAGGCACCCTAAATCTGTGAAAACTACCTAGATTTGGGGCAGAGTGTCACCTAACCCTCCCTTCACCACACCGAATGGCTGAGAGGGTGCTCATGGGGAGGAAATTGCCCCCTTAACTTAAAGTGGTAGTACCACGAAGCATAAAAATCACCCGAAGGCACAGGAACATAATAAAGAATGTATACTTACCTATCCTGTGCCTCCGTACCACTGATCTCTGGTCTCTCCGACAATTGCCCAATGCCATTATGGGCCAGGATCCAGGTATGTCACATACCCGGCTTCAGCTTCTAAAACATCACGGCTCTGCTAATGGATTGCCCGACAGCAATGTCTCCCGTCACTGATTGGCTGGCTAGCCAATCCATCAACTGAGTATGTGACGTTTCAGCAGAGGGTGGGGTGAAATTGGTAAGGCAGCACTAGGGTGGCACAGAGATGGGTAAGTATACTTTCTATATTATGATCTCGGACACCCCTGTTTTCTGTTGATTTTTACGTTTCGTGGGACTTCTCCTTTAAGAGCTATCATTTACTCAGCCAGTCTGCAGCAAGATTTCATTCTTTTAAATGGATATGTACTTCATGTCCAGGAGCCCTACCTTCATTCTCTGGACTGATGGGGTTCCTGGGAGAAATACGTGCATGGTTGGATGGCATTAACCTGGATTACTAGTCAAAAGTTTTATTGTAAAGCCCAATATTATGATCTATTTCTCCAAAAATTCATAAGAATTTTTTTCTATAATGTCTGGAGACTCTACGTCTGGAGACCCTACGTAATACACAGCAAATAAAATGTCCTATCAAGTACATTAAAGGAGAAGTCCGGTGTCGGACATTTTATTAAAAGAGCCGAGGAGGAGGAAGTGGCTGAACATAAAACATGTCACCCGCTCCGGTTCTTGGCCCCTGGCCGGTTCCTGATCTGAGCAGGGACCCAGGTTGTGACATGTCAACCCTGCTTAGCCAGTCAGCGGCCTAGGCATTACCCCGCTACGGCCGCTGACTGGCTGAGCGGGGCAGGCTCTTTTGAAAAAAAAATTCTGACACCAGACTTCCCCTTTAAACTACCCCATTAGGTAAATATATAACAGAGATAAAAGGGCAAATCGTTTACTGCTCAGCCCCTCTGCCTCTTCATTCTAGAGGTTGGTGGGCATCTCAGCACCGATACAAACCTCTGACATTCTACCATAATATATATATATATCTACAATCTGCTCAGGTCACCCTCCTCTATATCATGCTGCATTTCACAGATCGGGCAGCATTTTCCACAAGACATGTTGCAAATATATATATATAAAATCTCTTGTGCTTTTGTTTAAGTGATCACTTCACCCGAATTGCACAAACATGGAGAGATCTGGGTTGTTCCCAATACGGATCATGTCTGTACACGGTTCTTTTTTGTGTAAGTATCAAACCTTTACTTTAGAGTCTTGTAAACCTGCAATGTTCTTCATTTACTGTACAATGGTGCAGCGCTAGAGGAAGATCACATCTACTTTAGCCATTCCTCCTGACACCGCTGCCCTTTCTGCGGTAGACAGCATTTATTACTTTCCTGTACACAATGGACTCACAAGAGCATTTATAGTGGATGTTTGTGTACTTAGCGGAGTACCGCTCATCCAGCTCTAACTATAATTGCTGGAGACTTTGTCTATTTAGTCGCCCTAAAGCTTGTGTACTGTTTGTTCATATCCTATCGCCACCATTAACCCCTTCAAGACTGAGCCCTTTGATGCACAAAAGTCCGGGTCAGATTAATGCAATGTTCCTCCCCGCCTTCTAAGAGCCATAGCGCTTTTATTTTTCCACCTACAGGGCTGGTTGGGGTGTAAGTTTTTGCGCCATGATCTCTAGTTTTTATTAATATTATATTGGTGTAACAGAAAAATTTTGATTGCTTTTTATACATTTTTTAGTGATATATAATTTAATAAAATAAGCAATCCTGGTGCGTTTTTTTCCCCCCCGTTTACGATGTTCACCATGCGGTAGCAATAATATTATATTTTAATAGATCGGACAATTCCGCACGCTATGATATGTAATATGTTTATTTATTTATTTTTTATATTTTTATTTTGATAATGGATAAGGGGTCTTTTAAACTTTTATTGGGAGGGGGTTTATAGGGGTTTTTTAATACATTTAAAAACTTTTTTTACTAGCATAGCATAGATCAGTGTTATCGGCGATCTATGTATAGAGCCTGCCTGAGAGAAGACTGTACACATAGATCAGGACGGAGGTATGGAACTTACCCCTGCCTGTCGGCACATGCTATCGAGACCCCCACAGCTGCGGGGGTCTCGATCACTCAGTGAAAGATGCTTCATCTGTTACTGAGCCCCTTAAACGCAGCGATCGCTGTAGATCACGGCGTTTAAGGGGTTAATGAGTCGGCTGCGGGATTGCAGCTGACTCTCATTACCTGCGACCCAGGACACGGATGTGAGCGGCATCGCTCTCACTGCAGCGATCCCGCTCACAACAGGAAGCCCCGACAGTACAGGGAACGTATATATACATTCCTACTACACGTGGTATGTACAGTAGGAAAGGTATATATACAGATTACTGCTGGGAAGGGGTTAAAAACCAGAGGATTCAATGTCTGCCGTTAAAACTTTAAAGGAGTACTCCAGCGAAAATCTTTTTCTTTTAAATCAACTGCTTTCAGAAAGTTACAGTATATAGATTTGTAAATCTCCAGTCTTCCTCTACAGTGAAGTAGGAAGCTTAGCAAAAGATATCTTGAATAAAATTATTGTTATCAATGGAGCCTCAAACAGCTTAGACATTAAAGGGGTTATCCAGCGAAAATATTTTTCTTATAAATCAACTGTTTTCAGAAAGTTATATAAATTTGTAATTTACTTCTATTTAAAAATCTCAAGTTTTCTAAGTACTTATCAGCTGCTGTATGTCCTTCGGTGTATTCTTTCCAGTCTGAGGGCCCTTGCACACGGAGCAATTCTCGAGGAATTGTAGCTGAAAAATTTCTGCTTGAAATTCCTCGCCTATTCTGCTCTGGCGGAATTCGAGCGGAATTTGAGCGGAATTCGAGCGGAATCCGCACGGAAATCAAGCGGAATTACCAGCAGAATTCAAACCCCATTGACTTCTATAAGATTCCTCTAGCGGAATCCACCCAAAGAATTGACATGTACATTCTTCGGGCGGAATGCGGATTCTGCGCGGAATCCGCGCGGAATTCCGGACGGAAATTTACTCTGTGTGCACGGGCAGTCGGAAATCCCATTGTTCTCTATGGAAAGAGCAATGTTGCATTTACACGGGCGGAATTCCACGCGGATTCCGCCCGCTTTTTATGGCGGAATTCGGGCGGAATTCCGCGAGAATTGCTCCGTGTGCACATACCCTGACACAGTGCTCTCTGCTACCCTCTCTGTCCATGTCAGGAACTGTCCAGAGAAGTAGCAAAAACCCATAGAAAACATCTCCTGCTCTGGACAGTTCCTGTCTCGGAGAGAAGTGACAGCAGAGATCAGTGTTTCAGACTGGAAAGAATATACCACTTCCTGCAGGACATGCAGCAACTTATAAGTATGGGGAGACTTGAGATTTTTAAATAAAACTAAATCACCAATCCATAAAACTGTCTGAAACCAGTTGATTTGAAAGAAAAATATTTTTACCAGATTACCCCTTTAATGTCTGAGCTGTTTGAGGCTCCATTAATAAAAATAATTGTATTCAAGATATCTTTTGCTAAGCTTCCTATTTAACTGTAGTGGAACTATCTAGTGACAAAGTTTCACTCCCAAAAGTTTGCTCTACTGCCTTTCCCATAATACCTAGTAAAATAAAATATATAATATGTAAAAAAAAAATGAAATACAAGATCTATAGTACAGCATTAAAAGTGGTTAGGGTTTGGTATCGGCTATGGAGGCATAACTATGAGCCAGCAACAGTACTAGTAAATCACTCGCCGGTATAGTGCTCCATGTCTACACATGGATGTGATTTATTAATATTAGGTCTAGGGCAGTGTGGTGTTCATTTCATTATAAACCTGTCATGAACTAAGAATGATGTGTTGTTTGCCCAATCTACTGAGGCAAGAAGCCATTGCTTCAATTATTTTTTTTCTGAATCAAACCTGCGGGACGGCAATTCTGATGTTACTTACCAATGGATCCCTGATGAGTAGGTAGGTAAAAAGTGCAAGAGGAGAGAATAATAGCCAAAAGGGATTTAAAGTGTACCTAAAAAACATTACAAAACATACAAAAAAAGGTCAGCACAGGATAGACCGGGAGATTATACAGGTTTCTGTTATGATGAACCATCTGTAACCTGTGCTTAAAAAACCCTAATAAGAACTTAAAGGGAAACTGACACCAGGGTGTTACTTACCAACCTGCCGGTATAGCCTTCTAGTGCTCCTAAGCCTGCTTCCAACTCTTTGTCAAATCAGGTAGACATGTGAATAAGGGCATTGAAATCTATTGGTTCTATGATCTGTCCACAAACTACGGACAGAACTATGGACGTGTGAATAGGTCCTTAGTAATGATGTGACTGGCCACTGACAGTACCAGCACCAGGCCAGTGTCACGGAACAGCCAGTCTCCAAAAAGATCATCCCGGCCGGAACTGCCAGATGATCTTTAGCACCGTTGAGTTCTGATTCGGGCACATCTGTGCGCGCCCACATCAGAACTCCCCACTGCACACAATGGAGCGTGCGGCCAGAGTCGCACGCTCCTTAATGTGCACTGACAGGGTTATCTGCAGCCGCTATTCATTAAATAGGGGCCGCAGAAAACTGACGTGTTTCTTGCGGCGCCGCTAGGAATCCTGGCCGGAGTGTATACTATGTGTATACACTCTGGCCGGGATTCCCTCAGCCTGCAGCACAACGTAAGTTCCTAAGTACTAATCGTAAGTTCGGAAGTACTAATCACATACGTTGCAACAACAGCCGTGATTACTGCAGAATTTACGTTGTGTGAACATGGCCTAAGGGGTATCTCAGGTTGTAAGGTTTTATCTAAAAATGTGCTTTGAACACTCCAAACACAAGAAGCTCTTTGCAATGGGACTGGCTTAGAGAGAATAGTAACCGTGCAGTGAAGTGAGGAAGGTAAGTATAAGTTTTTAATGTTTTATACTAAGCTAAGAACGTGTGTAGATAAAACGTAAACTTCGGAATGTCCCTTTAAAGGGTCAATCCTAAAATGGGGTCCCACATGCTCTTTGCAGTTCAACGTGGAGTGGTGCCAGGCAGTTGGGTGGCCAAAGAAGATGAATGATGGCCAACAGGTTTCATGCCACTAGAATATGGTGGCAAAATTTTGGTGCGTGATATTTTTTAGGCCACATCAAATTTGTTATGACACCTTGTCTCTTTCCATATATGCTATATGGAAGTCATGTAAGATGGTATTTGGTACAAGTGCACTCGCAGTAGCAAATCTAGCCTAGCGTGTGTTTTTGTTTTTGTTTTGTTTTTTGCATCCATACACCTACTTTTATATGCTTTCTCTTTTTCTCCAGCTATGAAGACGGTCAAGTGGGCGACACAAGCATCAACACACAAGAACCAAGTAGCTATAAAGAAATCCTTCGAGTTATAGGCAACCAAACGGCTACTGGTTAAACACAACATCTATGGAATGTGGGGTTTTCTCAGTACCAAAGCTGGACTTTGTACTGAAGAACTTTGGGGATCTCTTTATTACTCCTCTTATTATTGTTATTATTATTATTATTATTATCATTATAAAAGCTCCTTTTATTTCTGCTTTTTAATGTTTGACCTGATGATACTTATTGATTCCAATGGATTATTTAATATGAAATTAATATATTGTGGTGTCGACATGACAGCCAGGCTTATATCCTAGAGCGTAACTGGAGGAGATTAGTACCATTCTCAGTTCTACATCGACGTTACAAGCAACGACTATGGTTTTATCTTGCAATAAATGAAACCACCAAGTGTTTTATGGATTTTATGCTGAAGATAATTGGAATATGAAAACATTACTGTAATGCGTTCCGTGCGGATCTGGAGGTTAGACCCAAATTTCACCACTGGTGGTATATATATATATAACAATGGCATTTTTATTTCTCTGGCTACATATGGTATAGTAATAAAAAAAATGTCAAGTTTTATTCTTACAAGACATCTGTTAAAGCATAGCTTGATTTTTATAGAGCTTAAACGGCAATAGGCAGACATTTTATAAACTTCAAATACCGAACTTCCATATTTCTTACTTTTTGGCTCCTTCTGTTGTTTATATGTGGAGACACAAAATTGGCATCAAGTAGGCGTAGACTTTGTATCTGATGCTGTAGTCATGGGACTGGATATAACAATATAACAATTACAGATACAATGCCCTACACCAAGGGAGTAGCCTGGTGCTTGAGGTGCCTTTCTCTTGGCTGTATGAAAATTTTTGTTTTTAGCAGGGCATACCCTCCAGCTGCCCATTTTATGCATCACAGATGAAATTTCCTACTGGTAATCTCCAAAAAAAAAACTTGGAACATAATGTCTTTCTGTCTCAGTTCAAGTTAACGCGTAATACAACAGGTTGCAATCAGTAACTGGTACCAAGGGTGGCATGATTACCAACCAAAGTCTGGGCAGATGGCAGAGATGACTGGGCTGGACACTGGGTAGACAGAACGCCCACTATGACTCTGACCGAGGGTCCGTGTCCACCCCGTGCTAGTCTTGATACATACACTGAAAAATAAGAAGTAACCAGGGCACCAGTGTCTGTTGTTTTTTTCCAAGTCAAAAAAACATGGGTCCAAAAAAAAATACAACAGGAAACAGACCCTAAATAACTCTCTGCACCAGCGGGGTCTGAATATGTGGCATTATAGTGATATATAGAAATGGACCAATATAGTACTGTTTTTCTTCTAGAAACTGCCAGAACTGCCATCACATGTCTACAAACAGTAATACATAGTCATTCTTAGTTGAAATGTATCCTCTTTTAACAAGCCTGAAAAGTAGTCAACTAGACGTGCGGGTAACGGAAGGTTCTCATGGTAAAGATAAACCCAACAACAAGTATTTACTCCTCCTACAGCACCTCCGCAGGCGAAATGGAGCATTACATGGCATCCATTGAAATTGATAGTGCTGGGTCCTTCATCTGCAGAAGAGCTCTTTCTTAGCCTGTCTTTGCCACTGGGTAATTGACTGAAGTGTTATCTTGCAATGTAGACCAATACAGTACCTTAAAAAGAATTTGGGAGAACAAAGCGTAGAGAGAGAGGGTTCTCCAGTCTGCCGTGGTGTAAATGCATTAAATATTGCTTTGGAAAGTTTTTTTGTAGAAGTAAGGCGGATGGGAAGGAACGTTGAGTTAAAGGGGTTATCCAGCACTACAAAAACATGGACACTTTCCCCCTCTCTTGTCTCCAGATTGGGTGGGGTTTAGAAACTCAGTTCCATTGAAGTAAATGGAGCTTAATTGCAACCCGCACCTGAACTGGAGACAACAGTAGGGGGATGTAGCAGTGGCCATGTTTTTGTAGCGCTGGATAAACCCTTTAAAGTAGATATATTTGGGTCCTTGGTGAATGTCCATAATCTTTTTTCTAAACCATTAATGTTGCATATAAATTTGTACTATGTGGACTGTATAGACACTCCAGCCAAATTCTTTAGCCATATAGGAATGTACAAATTTGGTTGAACATGTATAATTCTTCCCAGTAACCCTCCTTGGTTCATTTTCAACAAGCTCTATAAGGCTGCTTACCTTCATAAGTAACCATAGGATGTAGGAGCCATTCATACTTAGCTGCCCTCCTTGATTGAGCATTGCATATAGGTAGGGGATGTCAATGTAACAAATTAGAAACTGCTGACTATGTATATTGTATGTTTTCTATACATTTTCAATAATCACAGCAACATGAACAAAAATTGTATCTGCACTATATATAGGAATCTATCAGCTGTTATACATTTTGTAAATTCTAGGGAAAGAAAATTGCAAATCAATAACTAATAATGTCCTGGATGATATGGGAAAAAAACCCTCATATAAAAAATATACAGCAATCCTCGTTTTGCCGCTACCATCACATTTCATGCATTCCCCACTGTTCACTGATTGCAAGCTATCTGTATACACACCCATGCACAGAGAGCTGTCACTCACTGATTAGGACCTCCCCCTTGACCACTTATCTCAGAATTTGCAGAGATTTAAATGAATAAATTGCTATATATATTACTATATTATATATATTTATGTGATAATCTCTTTCTACTCTATAACATGCTGTGATAGGAAACGGTAATACTTTAAATACAGCAAAACAAAAATTATATGTTCCATACAAGATATCATATTTTACAGCAATTTCCTCTTGCCTAATAATCAACCGAGTATTGATAGGTTCATTCTAAGGCCTCGACCACACACACCATGTTTGACGGGTGTTTTGTGGACGGCCATCACTCTGCGTCCAAATAACGGCCGTTATTTCAAAACAACAGCCTTTATTCTACAAACAACGGCCGTTGTTTTGAAATACCTGTTGTTATTTGGACTCGAACTGATGTACATCCAAAGAAAATTGTCAAAAAAGATGTGTATTTTGGTCATAGCCTTAGACTTTGGTGCTATATATAGTCTAATATGAACATACTAATTGTTTCCATATATATATATATATATATATATATATATATATATATATAGATAGATAGATAGATAGATGCCGCTGACTTCCTGTGTTATCTGGAGGTTCTTGTTTGTACAATGTAATTGGACTTAGGATAATGTATGTTTACTTGAAGTCCTAGGTAAAATCACAGAACATAATATTCTGTAGTATTTAATATAATCTGTGCCAAAACAAAGTGACAAACTCAGCTCCTCTACACCCATACTACTTTCCCGTAGCCAAACCAATATGCCAAGATCATTCTAAACCCCCAACCATCATTTTTATCCAAATAATACATTTAGATTTTAAAAAAGTCAGTATTTTGAGTACATTTCATTTGATTTCTTATGTTTTATCCATAGAGCACAGTATATTTGGTAAATGATAAGTCAGCCTTGGTATAATGGATGTATATTATTAGGCTATGTTCCCACAGCATGAGAGACCGTCCGGAACGGCCGGTTTTGAAAAGATCATCCCGCCTGTGGCTGCTGGAGAGGATGATGGCAGGGGGACACTGAGGGACACAGGGCACTGGAGGAACACTGAGCATCCCCCTTCCATCATTCATTGGCTGATCACTCAATTCTGACATGTTAAAAAAAATTGCCACTGTGTATTAAGCCAAGTAACCCCTTCCCACACGAGGGCGTAACTGTACGTCCTCGCGCGGGTGGGGGAGTTCAGAGCGGGGCTGCGTGGCAACCCCGCTCTGAACCACCGCGGTCCCGGGTGTGGCATGTAGCCCGGGACCGTGGCTATTAGCGGGCATGGTCTCATTGCCGTGTCTGCTAATTAAGTCTTCAGATGCATGACAGCTGCATCTGA
This sequence comes from Dendropsophus ebraccatus, assembly GCF_027789765.1. Lineage (NCBI taxonomy): Eukaryota > Metazoa > Chordata > Amphibia > Anura > Hylidae > Dendropsophus > Dendropsophus ebraccatus. The sequence continues at coordinate 164,752,966 of NC_091456.1, read as the reverse complement.
AGACTTACTGCAGCCGTTCCCTGGTGGTCTATTGGGGAGATCGCCTCCCCCCCCCCCCCCCCCGGTGACGTTGTCACGGAAGTGCGATCCCCGTGTCTGATGCCGGCTGGGGTCTGCGCCATAATGGACATTGATCTCATCGATCTCATCTATAACTATACAGCATAGGTCTCAATGAGAGATCAGTGTACATATACTAAAAGTCCCCCAGGGGGGCTTCTAGTATATGTGTAAAAAAAAAAAAAAAAAAAAGTTGTATTATTAATAAATAATCCCCTCCCCTAATAAAAGTTTGAATCACCCCCTTTTCCCATTTTATAAATAAATAAACATGTTTGGTATCGCCGCCTGCGTAATTGCCCGCACAATTAATTTATCACGTTCCTGATCTCACACGGTAAACGGTGTAAGCGCAAAAAAATCACAAAGTGCCGAATTGCGCATTTGTAGTCGCAGCAAATCCAGAAAAATTGTAATAAAAAGCGATCAAAAAGTTGCATATGCGCAATCAAGGTACCGATAGAAAGAGAAAATCATGGCGCAAAAAATGACACCTGACACAGCCCCATAGACCAAAGGATAAAAGAGCTATAAGCCTGGGAATGGATTGATTTTAAGGAACATATATTTGTTAACAATAGTTAGAATTTTTTACAGGCCATCACATAATATAAAAGTTATGCATGTTACATATAGTTTTAATCGTACCGACTTGAGGAACATATATAACATGTCAGTTTTTCCATAGGAAAAATGAATCCCCCCCAAAGAAAAAGAATTGCATTTTTTTTCAATTTCACCGCGCATATAATTTTTTTCTGGTTTCGCAGCATATTTTATGCAAAAATTCAGGCTGTCATTGCAAGTACAATTAGTGACGCAAAAAAAATAAGGGCTCATGTGGGTCTGTAGGTGTAAAAATGCAACTGCTATGGCCTTTAAGCAGAAGGAGGAAAAAACGAAAACGCAAAAACGAAAATTAGCCCGGTCCAGAAGGGGTTAAAGGAGAACTCCGGCCAAATCTGTAAATCTGATGCAGGCAGGGGGTTGGGGAGGGCATAATAAAGAATCTATACTTACCTGTCTCTGCGCCCCCGCAGTGCTGTGTCAACAGGTTCCTGACAGCCACTAGGCTCCAGTTTCTCACCAGGTGACAGCCAGGTGACATGGCAGGAGCTGCAGAAGGCTGGTGGCTGTCAGAGAGCTAGTGATGCTGCGCTGCACAGGTACGGAGACAGGTAAGTATACATTTTTTATTGTGTTCCCCTACCCCCTGTCCATACCAGATTTATAAATTTGACTGGAGATCAAAGGCTGCAGGAATGATCTAGTCATCCTTTGAGCAACCCTGGCCAAGTAATAGTCTCAGTAAACATGCACCAATCAGCAAGATTGGAGCTCTTTACTAGGCAAATCGGGTCCTTACAGGACTTATAAAACTTAATTTGTGTTGTAAAAAATAACATAAAAAAAACCTGAACGATACGACTGTGAAAACCAATCTGAGGGTGAATGCTGAGAGCGCTACTGATCCATTACTACCAACGCTGTAGGAGGCTCTTGAAAAATGTTTTGATTCTAATTTCAGGGTCATTTTCTAAAAACCTCTTTTCCATTCAGCCTAATTCAAACAGCACAATTTATCGATGCAGAAAATGCTTTACAAACTGCTTTTTTTGTAAAGGGCTACTTGATAGAAATGCAATTTACAGCATGGTCAATAACAATACCGTAGGTAAATGTCACTGGCAGAGCAAAACACGAATTACGACTTGAAACTTGCACCTCCTGGTTCAGCGCATTACCGTCTGGTCTGCAAGTCAATAAAGCATTGGTGGGCTTCTGATTGGTAGTGCAAGTTATCCCCTCCCATTGCCCCACCGACTTGACAGAAAACAGAGTAGAATCTAGGAAGCATTGAGTTTGGCTTGAATTATTTACTACAGTAAAACTGATACAAAATAAAAATTAAAGCAATGAATTGCCACAATAGTAAAAATGGCTGTCTGGTGATTGCCAACGCCACAGATAAACGTATATATATAAAAAAAAAGACTAGCGAACTCTCTCTCCAGTCCTAATAGCCATGTCTAATAACAGTCTGCTCTAAAGGATTTTATTGCGACCTGTTTACTTATTCCAAACTTTTTGATACTTGTATTTTTCTGACTCTTTACTGATACTGTACAATAGCACTTTTAATTTTTTAGTCATTGGTACAATAAGTGATTCTGTTAAATAAAGCTAAGCTTCGACATTTCCTTTTAAAGTTGTTAAAAATGATAAACTGTGTGCTGATGGTCAAATGTAATACATTTGTAATCCTTTTTTTGTACTATAAATGGGTCTGCTCCTCTCCTTGTCATGGGCAGGGAAGGAGGATGAACTGGGAATAAAACGGAATATTTGAAATGATCTATGTCGGCTCTTGAGTTATTCTCTTTGTAGTTATAGATTATAAGCAGGTATGGGAGTGCACGGTATTGTAAATACTCTATTCTTATTGGGGAAGTCTAGGTGCATGCACGAAGGAAAAAAAAATCACATGGTCAAATTGGAATACCCCTTTAAGTTTCCTCTCCCTCATGTCTATGACTCTTAAAGGGGTACTCCGGGCTAGGGTCATTTTTATTGTACAGCCAGGGAGGGGATTGATATAGAAGGCGCCGGTCACTTACCTCCCCGGTTCCAGTGCTGGGTCCCGGATTTCCCCACCCCGTTCTCCTGTCAGACTGCCGCTTCCTGGTCTGAGCTGCGACTTGAGACGTGACTTCACTACAGCCGCTAAATGGCTGAGCTGCCTTGAGGAGTCCCGCCTCGGCCGCTAAATGGCTGAGCTGCCTTCAGATGCTGCCTTGAGAGCCAGGGAAACAGCGTGGCGCTGCGGGGGGGGGGGGGGGGGGGGGGGCGCCCAGGTGAACGCTAGATCATCTGGGCAGCCCATAGAAGGAAGCAGCTGTCTGCTGCTGCTGCTCTTATTACACAGGGCGATTACACAGGCCGCCCCATACCCCTCGTGCTTAAAAGACACGCCGGCTGGCACAGCATCCAGACGCACATCCGCCGGCTGGACCGATTCACCGGACACCATCCCCTTTCATCATATAAGTAAGTGTGACTTGTTATTCTTATTCTCAGGCCTCCCGATATCTGTGTACATACTACCCACTATCTGTGCATAGCACATCCATACTATACCTCCTTTTTCTTGCCATTTTAGGGGGTCTGACATCTAGCCTGCATCACTTTTCCTGCAATTATGAATAGCCTGCATCCCCTTTTTTTGAAATTTTTATCTCCACCACGAGGGATTAATAAGGGACCATAATGCAGGTATTACCCTGTTCATATAACATCATCCTTGCCCCTGCATTTGGGACTAGGGTTTATATGTCCCCCATATATATTTCACAGGCTAGAGACTCCGTGCTCCCGGGCATCTTCCAGAGGCTACTATCCATCAGTGCACACCAGTATTACAGTTAACACATCTACCTAACTATGAAGTTCTATCCACACCGGCCAGATCCATCTGAGAGGTAGCATTCTGACTATACATCACATGACTGGCGCTCTTTATGTTAATTTGATGTGACTGACACTATCCGTACTTACCTTTACCAGACTCTTATGACGTATAACTTCTTGGCTGAAAAACCACACGCATCCCTGATGAACCCAGATATCCTTACCAGGAAGAAGGGGGAAAGGCGTCGGATGACTAGTGGAATCACCATAACTTTGTTCTAAAGAACAGCCTATTTACCGGTCAATAGAAGAGTACATACTGCATAACCTAGCAGACACCTGTTCACCAACAACCAAGCATATACTATATGACATTCCCCACATCTTCAGAGTGACGGCAAGACTTACTTCACTTGACTGTCTCTCCTATCAAGTGGTAGGGAAAGTCCACCACTTGGTACTGGGGACGCTCAATCCAAGCAGTTCCCTAAGAGTAAGGCAGGGTGAAATAGCCTATCTAGACTTATACCCACCGGCAGTGTGCATCGAACATTGCGATTGCTAATCATGTGTATATTTGTGTACTAAATTTTACTGTATATATGGAACACTACCCTTCACCAAATAAATATCTTTGTTACACTGCAACTTCCAGTGTTGAGTCCACCACTTATTCCACTCCTATGTAATATTGTTCTACAGAGGGGGATGGCAGCAGATTGTTGCTTTCTTAGTCAATTGTCTTTCAACATGTTGAAAGACGGCGACAGACAGCGATCAGCCGACATCATTCATCGCAACGGCCGATATGAGCCGAATAAAGCCAATAATTGTTTTGTGTAATAGGGCCTTTAGTATTCATGACAATATCTCTCCATTGTATGCTGTTCTCTAGTCTTTGTTCTATAAGTACTGACAGTTCCTTTTCTACCAGTGACTTCACATTTAACCGTGTTTGCCAAGTGAATGCCCAGTCATCTTCCATTGACTGACTGTACTGTACTACAAAGCTTAGTGTCATCTGCACACATAGAAACTACATATTTAGAAGACCTAGAGATCACAGATAGGCACCACAGTATTGGTGGTATCCATACACATAGGTTAGTTGTCAGTTTATCTGGCAGATAACCGTATCCTATTCTGTCCATATACATACTGTACATGAAAGTTCTGCTCTGCCAGGCCTTCATATGGTTTCGAATGGAAAGGGTTGCGGCAAAAGAATTTGCAGCTGAAATCCACCAGATCATGTCCAGAAGACATTGCTGGGTTTGGCTTAATTTTTTTCTAATGTGTTTGGGAATTTTTATAATAGGAGTATTAAATGGTAACGCCTACATCTTTTAAAGGGGTTATCTGGAGAGCAGAAAAGCCCCTACCCATTCTGCTCTCTTGTGCTGCACTTCCTCCCTCTAACCATCTCGGAGGTTATTTTTCCAGATGAGATAGGGGCTGGTGCATGTTACTTGCAATATTCTATAGCTGCCAGATGTTACTGATGTCATGAAACATCGGGCAGCTATTGGACATGTGTGAGGGCGTAGCTTTACACCAACGCAATGATCGTAACGTGCACCTGCTGGTCCAAGGAGAGAGACATGGCTACTAGAGATGAGTCTGAACATGCCCAATTCAGTCTGATTCAAGTCCAATGGTTCTGCATTTACACCCGCCCCTCTCTCATTTGGCATGTGAATAGCAGAGGCTGAAAAAGTTGGATGCAGCCTTAGGGCCCTTGCACACTAAGGACTCCACTTGCAACGGATTCCAGGCGTGCTCCCGCTTGACCCTCTGCCCGTCCCATAAACTCCATTCTATGCTCGGGCAGATTCCGCCGTCTGCCGTTGGGTGGACAACAGAATCCGCCTGACCATAGAATGGAGCCTATGGGACCGGTGGAACTTCAAGCTAGAGTGGGGATGGGGTAGGGGAGTTGGATGATGCTGAGCGACAAAATCTGTTGCAAGTTATTTGCGTGATTTCCATAGTGTGCAAGGGCCCATAGGCTGTATCCTTGTTCCAGTACTCCCTAGGGCTGCATTCAACTTCTTCAACCACCGGTATTCAAATGCCGATCCATAGGACTCAAACATGCTTGAGTTGCGCCCTTCTTTAATGGCTATTAAAGCATCAATGAATATACATAAGTAAGAGGGATGACCATCTGGTGAGCAGGTGGGATAGTATACAGTATACTTAGGGCCTAAGTGCACCAAATGGACTGATTTACATAGTGGCTTTGAATTTAACCACTCAGGAATAGGGAAATAAGAAGATCTGTTCAGGAATCAGCAGCTCTGCTGGCACAGAGGGAAATAAGAAGACCTGTGCCGGAATCAGCAGCTCAGCCGCCATAGAGGGAAATAAGAAGACCTGTGCCAGAATCAGCAGCTCTGCCGGCACAGAGGGAAATAAGAAGACCTGTGCCAGAATCAGCAGCTCTGCCGGCACAGAGGGAAATAAGAAGACCTGTGCCAGAATCAGCAGCTCTGCTGGCACAGAGGGAAATAAGAAGACCTGTGCCAGAATCAGCAGCTCTGCCGGCATAGAGGGAAATAAGAAGACCTGTGCCAGAATCAGCAGCTCTGCCGGCACAGAGGGAAATAAGAAGACCTGTGCCAGAATCAGCAGCTCTGCCGGCACAGAGGGAAATAAGAAGACCTGTGCCAGAATCAGCAGCTCTGCCGGCACAGAGGGAAATAAGAAGACCTGTGCCAGAATCAGCAGCTCTGCCAGGACAGAGGGAAATAAGAAGACCTGTGCCGGAATCAGCAGCTCTGCCGGCACAGAGGGAAATAAGAAGACCTGTGTCGGAATCAGCCGTCGCAGGCACATGTACGTGTTTGTATGTACCAACCTGCTGATAGTATCCCTATAAGATAGACATGCACAAACAATGAACGTGCAATGCATCCTGCAAACACCTACACTATTTTCCTCATTTTTGTAAGGAAAGACGGTCAGGCACCATAAACGCTTTATTCACCCCTGGGCAGATGTAAACCCTCCATCTTTAGTAGTGTAATCGGTCAACATGGACTTCTAAATAGCCAATTACAGCTTCATATAATGCAGGATTCTGTCAAATTTAATAGTAACCATTAATATGAGTTGCAGATTTTCCGATAGGTGTTTCTCCATTGACAGAACGTCCCGGAGTCTGAGAACGCGGCAGACTAATCTGTGTAATAAAGTCAATTAACAGAACAAAGGTCTCCGCTCCAGATCTCATTTTCATTTTTAATGCTGAAGGAATACAGAGGATATTGAATAGTTTTATTATTACAAAGGCAATAACTTCAGAATTAAATTGCGTTTCTTTTACTGGAAATGTGGGTTTTCTGGGTCAGGGACTATAAAGCCTATTCCTGGTTTATCACAGCTGCATATATTTAAAGATACGATTTCTGCCATTTTTCTGCCTCCAAATCATATAAATTTATGGCCTTTTATATGATTGTTTCTCTTTCTACATACTGCTAAGGCCACATTTCTCACTTGGGTCATAAAATTGTGAAAGGTGTAGTAGCAATATACAGTGCAGATTTCCTTGCACCTTATTGTTGATAGATGCTCGGGAAGAAGAGGAGAAGTAATTTCCTGGGGCTGTTAATCACACTAATGCTGGCATGTCAGAAAGCTATCTGTAGGCTTTGTCCTACCGGCCACAATCTCACTGGCTCTACCACTGCTGGGAAACCGCTTACGTACTATGGTGCCTTTCGTTTAATCATGGGGGAGAAGAGTATTTCATAGCCGCTCACTCCATCCAGATTATGTGCAATACATCATCCTGCTATAAGATAAAGTTTGGATCTTTCCTCCTTATTGCCGGCAAAGTCAACACAATGTTGTCTCTTCCTATACCCTTTCCTTGAGATGATCTAAGATTGCAACCTGTGTTATAGGTGTATTTTCATCTGGGTATGTTATCCCCTATTCACAATATAGCAGGGGTAACATAGGGGTCCGAGCAGTCAGGTAAGGAATAACATGCTCTCTGAACTGTTCTCACGGAATTGCAATCCCCGAATATATCAGACACAACAACAGCCGGCCACAGTACATTTACTCTGGGTAAATAAATTACAGTGGCAAATGGAAATCATATATAAATGTATTAAAAACCATAACAACTTGAGCCATTGCCAACAAAGATGTCCTCCCAGTAAGACCTGGGATACATGACCCCCTATCGAGAGGAAGCCAGTTAAAAAGGCAGGAGGTGGAGGATGTCTGACCACCCGAGCCCTAAAACCTTTCCTTTATCCACTTCTAGGGTTCCCACCTAAAGATCCTTAATCTCAAGTGATGTACCCTGAATTTCTGCTTGCGAATAGAAATCTCCAGAACACACAAACCACTTGTAGGAAAAGAAGGCAGGGGGAGGGGGACTGCAAATTCTAGAACAAACCAAACGCTTATAGAAATGATTAAAAAATAACAATGGGGACGCAAATTTGTGTGTCCCCCTTTTATAAAAGGGTGCAGGGGTGGGGGCTGCTAGAGCGAATGGTGTGCAGCGCATGTATGCAGCCACTGTTCTATCCATTCTCTCTACAGAACTTGGAAATGTTTGATGGCCCCAAGGAAAATGAATGGAGCCCTGGACGTGCACATGAAGTGCTCATCTTCCTTGTCCTCATTCTATCCTTGGGTAGAACATAACAAACAGCCTTTCCTTACTTTTCCGTGCTCCCCCGGTGTCCCCTGACATCATCTTCGGGTCTCGGCGAAATGATCCTGCCTGTACTTTTGAGTTGAACTCGCCTGGGCAGTGACAACCTGACAGGACAGTACAATGGCCAGTGATTGGCTGAGTGACTGCCGAGCCAGAGACTCAAAGATGACATAGGAGGACACCGGAGGAGAGCGGGAAGGTAAGAATAGGCTATTTGGTATGTCCTCCCCAAGTAAGCAACATATTAAAAGTTTTGTTTGAGTGGAATACCCCTTTAAAGAACTCCTCTACACAGGTTTGTTGATGATAAGCAATAAGATATATTCAGTGATTCATTGATTTCTGATCTGCCGCTTGTATAGAAACATTTGCCCACTTAGCATTGTGTAAGCTGTATGTACAAACCATGTGGTGATTACCCAGCTGTCCCAGACTCAGATAGGCTATGTTCACACAACGCAAGAGACCGGCCGTTCCGTGACCCGTCCGAGTCACAGAACAGCCTGTTTCTGAAAAGGACATCCTGGCCCGTACTGCAGGACCTTTGGCGCCACAGAGCACACTACAGCACACTATGGAGCAGGTAGCCGCAGCCGCTCGCTCCATAGTGTGCACTGACATGGTTTTCTGCGGCCGCTATTCACTGAATAGCGGCTGCAGAAAACTGACATGTCAGTTGTTTGCGGCACCGCTAGGGATCCTGGCTGGAGTGTATATTATGTGTATATGCACCGGCCCGGATCCCATGTACAACAGCCGTGGTTTTACGAAAATATACGTTGTGTGAACATAGCCATATACTGTATCGGAGAAATAGATGAAGGGAACTGAATGCGGTTGTGTGGTGTAGAAAACCCATTTTCCTGTAGAATCTAAGTTACAGAAAGTGCAGTTTGTCTCTGGAAGAAAGTGGCCATGTTTTGGTAGCACTGGATAACCCCTTTAAGGCTCAGAGTACACCAGTGGCTTTGGTATTTTAGGAGGCTTCCTGCACATGTGCTCTGCCTTTGTGTCAAGGTCCTATGGTCCTGCAAGGGTGTTCTTGTGTTTTCTTTGCAAAGAATCATATGCTCAATAGAGATGAGAAAACTTCTAGCATGCTCACATTTGTCCAAACCCGAACCCTCTGCATTTGGCCAGTGGCAGAAAAAGTTAGATACAGCCCTAAGGCTGCCTGAAAGGCATGGATACAGCCATAGGCAATAGGCCATATCCATGCTTTCCAGGACTCCCCCCGGGATGCATCCAACTTCTTCAGCCACTGATATTCAAATGCAAAGTGTTCGGATTTAGACAGTTTTCTCATCTCTGATGCTCAGCTCTTCCTGCTCTATAACATGCTGCCTACAGATTGAACTGCATGTTCAAAGTGACAGGTTCTCTTTAAAGAGCATTTCTGTATTCAGGACCCTCATCTATTAACCTGAGGGCTGCAAATAACATGTCTTCTTCCCAGAAACCCTGCACACGCTAGGTCGGTACATAAATATCAATGGTAATGTTGTAATACTTCATTGCTCTGTGGTGGTGCTAGAGCTCCATGTTAGAGAAATATTCTGGGAATCTCAATAAGCTTCTTTTTTAGGTAAAAAAGTACAAGTGCTTCACCACACAATGTCATTTAAAAGACATGAAAAGCTCACGTTAAAAACCCCAACTTTTGCTATGTGGTGTGATGTGTTTTTCGTGCAGTTTAGCTGTTTGTTTTAGTTTTTTTAGTTTAGCGCTTTGTGCTATTGACAACATGGAAAGGTGTGGAAAACTAGTCTAAATAAACCCTTCCACACTCAGTTTTTTGCCATTCTCTTGGGTCTGATTCTATTTCTGATCTAATACAGTGTAAGACCTTGTTCACACGTTGTAAGACACCGGCCGTTCCGTGACCCGGCTGGGTCACGGAACGACCGGTGTCAGAAAAGATAATCTCGGCCGGCAATGCAGTACCAGCCAGATGATCTTCACTGCCACAGGATTCCCTGCTGCTCACAATGGAGCATGCGGCCAATGCCGCATGCTCCATTGTGTGAACTGACAGGGTTTTCTGCGGCACCGCTAGGGATCCCGGCCGGAGTGTATGCATAGAGTATACATCCCTAGCGGCAGCATTACGTAAGTAAACACAGTCGAGATCAAGAACAGTCGTGATCAACAACGGCCATGATCACTACGGTACCTACGTAGTGTGAACATAGCCTAATAATATAACATACATACATACATACATATTATAGTATAATTTCTTTGGATACTATCCCCTTCTGATGCTACCTAGAAATGAAACTATTTGATGATTAAACAAAACTATATATATATATCAGTTAAAAAGTACTCCCTGGGAAGGCCTCCTCCCACCCCTAAATTATTGCTGTTTACCCCTGCTCACAGGCAGAAATCTACATCTGCTCTGGAGCAGATGTGGTTGCTTCCGCCTGCCATGCGGCATACATAGCAGCCAGATTTACCGAAGAGATGTGCATTTGAGACTGGTTTACGAACGTACAGGTCTCAAAAAATGCCCCCTTCAGGCTGCATTCACACGTTCCGGGAAGTTGTCCGTGCTCACGGATCCGTGCGCACAGACAATTTTACAGCCCACTGCTTTCTATGGGGCTATTCAGATGTTCCGTGATTTCACGGATCCGTGATCCGTTCCGTTAAAAAATAGGACATGTCATTACTCGGAACGGATGCACGGAAAGGATTCCCCATAGAAATCAATGAGATCCGTGTTTTTCACGGATGTACACGGATGTGACATCCGTGTTCATCCGTGAAAAACACGGATGTGATGTAATCAATGTCATTTAAAATGCTGTAAGACAGATCCGTAAAAAAAACGGACACGGATACAAAACAGATGCAAAACGGACTGTTTTGCACGGATCACGGAGGTAGCTGCCGGACCACAATCACGGACCGGGAAAATCACTGAACGTGTGAATGCAGCCTTAGTCTTTGCCGGCGTAATATCTTTGGTTCTTAAGTGATTGATGCCAATGTTATATTTGTCCACTGTGGATCCAGCAAAGATTGACAAATCTTGGCTAGACCCACCATCAGACTGGTGTCACCATACAACTACCACTCCCAATGATATCAGACTTACAGCTGGAGAGTTCCAGGTTGTAAACCTCTGATTTAGGATCCATTTACACAGAAAGATTATCTGACAGATTATCTGCCAAAGATTTGAAGCCAAAGCCAGGAATGGATTTGAAATCTCAGGCTTTCCTTTATGACCTGTTCTCTGTTTATAGTCTGTTTCTGGCTTTGGCTTCAAATCTTTGACAGATAATCTGTCAGATAATATTTCTGTGTAAATGGACCCTTATGCTGGGTTTACACAGAGTGATAAGTCGCCCAATCGTACGATTAACGATTTCGAAAGAACGATTTTTCTTTTATAATGATCAGCGTTTAGATGGAACGATATATCGTACAGAAAATTCGTTTTGCGAATATGTCGTTCGATCGTTCGCTGCGTTTACATGTACGATTATCGTTCGAATTCAATCGTTATTGTGCAAATTCGCACGATAATCGTTCCGTGTAAACCCAGCATTAGGGGAACTCATTACGGCTTTCAAACCCTGCAATGTTGGACTTGAAGCACACTGGACAATCTGACCCTTAACTCTCATCCGGTCTATGCTGTAGATCCATATGTCCACACATATAAAAAAGTAGCGACACTCACCAGCGTAAATAAAACGATCTGGGTCTGTAAAAGTGCCGAAGCACAAAACAGCTGTCGCAATCAGCAAGGGGGTGTTGGCACGGAAAGCTGTCCCATGTACCATGCAATAGAACTTTGATGTTTTTATTGTTTGATACAAGAAAAAAAAAGATGAAGTGAACTTCAATGGTGAGTGTCCTCTTCTTATTTTCTTCCTATACTATATTGGCTATTAGACTTGCTTTTACTAGAGTAAGGTGCACCTTTGTTCACACTATTCCGTCATCCTACTTACCTCCAGCAGTATACATGATTACACTGCTCTCTCCAGCCTGTACGCCCGTAGTGCCAGTCGCAGTTTCTCATCTGGTACCTTAAATAAAACGATGCTTTATTCGGACATATAGACAGGACGTACAAGTGCGTTCTACAAATCAATAAGTGGCGCCTCTTCTGTCTTGAACGCGAAACTTGTACGTCCTGCCTATATGACTGAATAAAGCGTTTTATTAAGTTGGTGAGTGCCGCTACTTTCTTCTCTGCTTGTCGTGGAAATTGCCTGAAATAGCAGAGTACAAGATTGAGTCCGGATGTCTGAGTATTACACTAAAGCCACATTCACAGGTCAGTATATTTTCAAGGATAAAATTTGTGATCCGCAATCCACAAAAAATCCTCTGTAGTGCATCCATAGTGTGCACCGCATTGTGCTTCGTAATTGCGAATCTTTTTTTTTTTGTGTTGCGGATTGTGGATTCGCAAATTTAGAGGAAGGAATGTATAAATTGCACTATAGAAATCAATAAGTTGCAAAGGATTCAGTATTTTCTACTCAGCAAATACTAATGAAAAATACTGACGTGTGAATGAGGCCCAAGGCCCTGACATGATGCCCATTGAACCGGCCTGAGCTGTGCCAGCATTCTATGTGCTGGATCCACATATCCTTAAATAAACTTTTTTTTTTTTTTTTAGCTGACACATTACGGACACCTCCTATATAGTTTAACTTGTTTCATACATTCTTCATTGTTAACATGAAATATTCTTAGGGGGCAAAGGACGAATGTCAGCTTAGGTGAATAATGGAAATCCAGGCTCCGCGCGCCCCGCCGTAATTAATATAATAGAGCTCTGGGCCATCAGAGGCCGGTGTTATAATACACAAGAGAAAATCATACAGTTTAATACTCATCACAATGTAAAATAATGGCGCCGACATTGAGGGACAGCCTAAAAGAGATCATTATAGTGTTAAACTATGAAGAAACAGCAAGCGCACCTTGTTGAGATTGAGAATGCCAATTCATACAACATGGTTTACCCTGATTTTGATCAGGCTATTGCAAAGTGTTTTAAGTAGCGGCATTTCACAGTACAGCGGCACGCTACAGGGTGCTGATAGCAGAGCAACGGCTGAAGGAGGCTCTTTCCTTCTCCACTACTGCATCATGTTACCCCCCTGCTGCTGCTCGGCCCCCAGCCCCTCACTATCAAACACTTGCATTTCCAAAGGCAGTAATTGGAGGGGACTGTGATCAATAGGGTCTGTCTGAAAAGAACGGCCGGCTCATGGCTTCCATTGTCTGCTTCATCCAGCCCTCTAATAATCAATACGTCATTTGTGTGTCATTTTCTTTGGCTTTTTACTTGCATCTATTCATATATTATTATAGGGATGGGAAGTCATAATATTTTTAGTCTGTTTCCTTTCTTCATAAATAATGCACATTACAGGCTAATCTATGAGTATTATTGTGTTACTGTATGGTATTATACAGTGTATAGGCTTCATTATTGTGTTACTGTATGGTATTATACAGTGTATAGGCTTCATTATTGTGTTACTGTATGGTATTATACAGTGTATAGGCTTCATTATTGTGTTACTGTATGGTATTATACAGTGTATAGGCTTCATTATTGTGTTACTGTATGGTATTATACAGTGTATAGGCTTCATTATTGTGTTACTGTATGGTATTATACAGTGTATAGGCTTCATTATTGTGTTACTGTATGGTATTATACAGTGTATAGACTACATTATTGTGTTACTGTATGGTATTATACAGTGTATAGGCTTCATTATTGTGTTACTGTATGGTATTATACAGTGTATAGGCTTCATTATTGTGTTACTATATGGTATTATACAGTGTATAGACTACATTATTGTATTACTATATGGTATTATGCAGTGTATAGGCTACATTATTGTGTTACTGTATGGTATTATACAGTGTATAGGCTTCATTATTGTGTTACTGTATGGTATTATACAGTGTATAGACTACATTATTGTGTTACTGTATGGTATTATACAGTGTATAGGCTTCATTATTGTGTTACTGTATGGTATTATACAGTGTATAGGCTTCATTATTGTGTTACTATATGGTATTATACAGTGTATAGACTACATTATTGTATTACTATATGGTATTATGCAGTGTATAGGCTACATTATTGTGTTACTGTATGGTATTATACAGTGTATAGGCTTCATTATTGTGTTACTGTATGGTATTATACAGTGTATAGGCTTCATTATTGTGTTACTGTATGGTATTATACAGTGTATAGACTACATTATTGTGTTACTGTATGGTATTATACAGTGTATAGACTACATTATTGTGTTACTATATGGTATTATACAGTGTATAGACTACATTATTGTGTTACTGTATGGTATTATACAGTGTATAGACTACATTATTGTGTTACTGTATGGTATTCTACAGTGTATAGACTACATTATTGTGTTTCTATCAGGGGCAGATTAACTTTACCATAGGCCCCGGGCTGTTCACCAAGCCTGGGCCCCCCACCCCACTGTAACTATGGCAGCACTAGCCTGGCGTTCATAGTACAGTATAGATAATGGCATGATGTCCTGATTTGTGCAAAATTGCCATAAAAAAAACTGTGATTTTTTTTGCAAATCATGGCGGAAGTGTAGCCAGGAGACAGTACACCACTGAAAGTATAAGTCTTTTTGGGTGGTCATGGGCCCCCCAGGAGCTCAGGGCCCCGGGCTGCCGCCCAGAACGCCCCTGTTATAATCCACTACTGGTTTCTATATGGTATTATATAGGGTATTACAGTGCATAAACTAGTGTATTAGAGTGTATAGACTACATTCTTGTGTTACTATATGGTATTACATAGGTATAGACTACATTATTGTGTTACTATATGGTAATATATATATATATATAAAAGGCAG
This sequence comes from Dendropsophus ebraccatus, assembly GCF_027789765.1. Classification (NCBI taxonomy): domain Eukaryota; kingdom Metazoa; phylum Chordata; class Amphibia; order Anura; family Hylidae; genus Dendropsophus; species Dendropsophus ebraccatus. The sequence continues at coordinate 164,737,906 of NC_091456.1, read as the reverse complement.
CATACTTACCTCCCCTGCTCCCCCACTGCTGTCCCTGTCATCTCTTCTGCCCTTTTCAGGCGGTAGCCCAGGGCCTTGAGCTCCTGGGGGGCCCATGGCCACCCAAAAAGACTTATACTTTCAGTGGTGTACTTTCTCCAGGCTACAGGTCTGTCATGATTTGCAAAGAAATTGCTGCTTTTTTTAACCGCAATTTTGCACAAATCAGGGCATTATGATATTATCTATCCTGTACTATGAGCACCACGGATAGATAGATAGATAGATAGATAGATAGATAGATAGATAGATAGAAGATAGATAGATAGATAGATAGATAGATAGACGGATAGATAGGAGATAGATAGGAGATAGATAGAAAGGAGATAGATAGATAGATAGATAGATAGATAGATAGACGGATAGATAGATAGATAGATAGGAGATAGATAGAAAGGAGATAGATAGATAGATAGATAGATAGATAGATAGATGATAGATAGAAGATAGATAGATAGATAGATAGATAGATAGATAGATAGGAGATAGATAGAAGATAGATAGATAGATAGATAGATAGATAGATAGATATATGATGGATAGATAGATAGATAAATAGATAGATAGATAGATATATGATGGATAGATAGATAGATAAATAGATAGATAGATAGATAGATAGATAGATAGATATATGATGGATAGATAGATAGATAGATAGATAGATAGGAGATAGATAGAAGATAGATAGATAGATAGATAGATAGATAGATAGATAGATATGATGGATAGATAGATAGATAAATAGATAGATAGATAGAAGATAGATAGATAGATAGATAGATAGATAGATAGATAGGAGATAGATAGATAGATAGATAGATAGATAGATAATGGATAGGAGATAGATAGATAGATAGATAGATAGATAGATATATGATGGATAGATAGATAGATAGATAGATAGATAGATAGAAAGATAGATAGATAGATAGATAGATATATGATGGATAGATAGATAGATAGATAGATAGATGATGGATAGGTAGATAGGAGATAGATAGATAGATAGATAGATAGATAGATAGATAGATAGATAGATAGATAATGGATAGGAGATAGATAGATAGATAGATAGATAGATAGATAGATAGATAGATGATGGATAGATAGATAGATAGATAGATAGATAGATAGATAGAAGATAGATAGATAGATAGATGATGGATAGGTAGATAGGAGATAGATAGATAGATAGATAGATAGATAGATAGATAGAAAGATAGATAGATAGATAGATAGAAGATAGATAGATAGATATATGATGGATAGATAGATAGATAGATAGATAGATAGATAGATAGATAGATAGATGATGGATAGGTAGATAGGAGATAGATAGATAGATAGATAGATAGATAGATAGATAGATAGATGATGGATAGGGTGCGTTTACACAGAAAGATTTATCTGACAGATTTTGGAAGCCAAAGCCAGGAATGGATTTAAAAAGAGGATAGATCCCAGTCTTTCCTTTAAGACCTGATCCCTGTTTATAGTCTGTTTCTGGTTTTGGCTTCAAAGATCTGTCAGATAAATCTGTCTGTGTAAACGCACCAATAGATAGATAGATAATAGATAGATAGACAGACAGATAATCATTATTAGTATATCATAGCATTATTACATCTCTATGCAAATGCCATGAGAAGTCATAGTACAGCCACACAGTTCACATGTAGTGCTGCTGGTGTTTAAATAGTTAAAAACTGTTTTCCAATCAACTGGTGTCAGAAAGTTATTTACATCCAATACAAAAGAAAAAACCTCTGGCATTACTCCCAATATACAGGAAACTATATATCAAGTCCAACAGGTGATGAATATGAGCAGTTCACGTGGTGCTCAGCGGTCTGCAGCAAGCAAGCAAAATGATAGGCACAGCTGAATATAGAAAGAGAAAAAAACACGGTACACTCACCAAACTTCTGGGTGCTCCTTCTTTATTAGTTATCCAATTTGCAGGATACAAAAGGGGTAATGGAGGACAAACAGAGCCAGATAAAGTGAGCGTGTCTCACGAAACAATTGTCGTTGATTTTATACACACATGGGGGAGATTTAGATTGTAAGTCCTGGGGGTATCTGAGTACTGGGGCCACAGTTGTAATTCAGGAAAGGCAACTGCTAGAGAAGAATCCTAGTTGTGCCATCCAGTGATCATCCAGCGTCATTACACTCTGTAGGACCAAGCATGTTCACACTGTGATGTAAAACACCAAGTTTAACCCCTTTGTCACTAAGTAATTTTCTAAATTTTTTCAGGGTTGTCTTCAAAGTGCCATAACCTTTCCATTTGTTAGTCAACATACCTGTATGAGGGCTTGTATTGGCAGGTTTTGTGTGGTTTACGATTTTAGTAATAGTAATTGATGTCACGATGGGAGTCGTGGATCAGATGAAGCGCTACTAGCGAAAGTGTAAGCCGCACCAGAAAGCGGAATCTAAGGGGCCGCTGGTCTTTACCAATGCCCATGGCAAGGTGGTTTGGATTTGCTACCCCTGGTTTGGCTTGCTTACGGAGGCAGTCAAGGTGCTTGCAGGCAGAAAGACTGGCAGGAACTCAGCAGAACTCACGGCTGGAACAAAAACTGGAACCACAGGCAGCAGACACGGTGCAGGAACCATGGACAGGAATCACGGGCAAGCTGGGACCACACGCAATAGGAAGCATGCAGAAGCTCCACCAGGGGGGTCAGGCAGGTGCAGACATTTTTAGGAGAGTACTGCTCCTCTGAATTTCACTTAGGGTGTGTTTGTGAACAGGCATCAAGAATGGGAAGCAAGAGTGTGGCTGGGTAAGAGACAGTGGGGGGAAAGGGGGGGGGCAGGTGCAGGTGGACCCACTTCCCTGCATTGGAAATGCAGTGTCCACTGCAGGACAAGAACAGGAGCAGCGTTGGCGGCCGCAGCTTGAGATGTGGGTCGTGGCCATGACAACTGAGTAGTAGTCCCACTTTAGAAACCATATTTAGACACCTAAGGGTTGTCCGTTTCCTTCTTCCATTTTGAAAATAAAAGGGGAAAAAAAATTCAAATCTCAAGAAATTGTTAGTGAAATTTTAAGTTTACTAAATTGTTTCCAAATAAATTTTGGGTACTAAAATAGTTATTCTTTTTTTATTATTTTTTTTTTTTTACATTGGCTATTATTTGTTTTATTCTTTTAGGCAGAGAGACAGTGTAGGAGATGACAGGAGTTGAAGTGATATCCTCTCAGTACAATTCCAGTCACGCTACTTTTGTATTTTTGACAGATGATCTAGTTCTTGTGGCTTCTCAATTTTTATTTCATGTGCCCATGATGAAATAATCTATAAGAATAGGTAGATGATGAAGCTGAATAGAGCAGTTCTGTGATTGACCATAGCAGTGGCCAAAATTTAGAGTATCAATCAACTAACTGTGGTGAGGATTAGCGCCTCTACCAGACCGTTGATTGATGAGCACCTCCTGACCTTACAATGCGACACAACACGCACATCCTCTAGCCGCTGCAATTGAAATAAGAGAAGTGAGAGAAAATCGTATATATTTATATGAAATTAAGGCGCTCTCCTGGGGACGTCGAAATTAGCAAGAAAAAGATTTGATTATAACTCTGATTTGGATCTTAGTGCTGAGAGCTGTCGAAAGAAAAGTTTTGCCCATGGATACAAAACCGAAATCAAAGGACACTTGCACATATACAAGGAGTGTAGGTAGAACTGGAAAAACTGAAAAAAGTTACTAGCCAGGAGTAAAAGAAAAAAAAGTGCCGGACACCCACTGACCTAATATTACATTACCTGCCTGATGAAAATCGTTCCTTTTCCACAGATGATGGGTGATTGTCAGACATCCTGATTCAGGAACTTTTAACCCCTTAAAAAGACGGGAGTTTTTTTGCTCGTTTTTTTTCATGCCCGGTAAAAAACTTTTATTTTACTGCCAATATAACTGCATGAAGGATTGTTGTTTTTTTTGCAGGTTGTATTTATTTAATTTTTTGCCTTTCTAACCATTGAGATTCCTGCAGTGTCATCTGCTCATCCCAGCTCTGCTGAATCCCTAGGTTTCATTGCTGAGCCACTGAGCCTTTGAGCCCCACCATCTTGCCTTTCAGATTTCGAACTGCATTCTATCCATTTCAAACTTTAAAATTTGCTATCCCATGATGCATCAGCAGAGCATCACATGGGCAACTTAAAGTGTACCTGTTATATAGAAAAACCTTTGATGTGTCATAGAGACATACAAAAACAGGAAAGTGCAACAGCAACCTGCAAGTGCTAGGACTTACTGTATATACTCCCCCCGTCCTACACACACTAAAAAACTCCACTAAAGATTTTTTTGAAAAAATTAGGTTCTTAGCAAACCATTTGATCCAATACAGTGAACCATCTCACCACGTTAAGGTGACCTCAGAGAGATGGTTCCTAACTCTTGAGCTAACATTAAGTCTACAAAACTAGTCATGAATGATCGAACTAAACTCTGTTTAAAACACCCACAGGAGATGGGTAGAGTGCAAGCCAGAAGGAAGTAGCCACAGCCCTCACATACAACACAATAAAACACAAAAAACGTCCAGCACACCAGGTTGCACGCTGCTATGGCTAATAAACTGCAGTGTGCAGCCTATGCGGTGAGGCGCTAGCCGGGTAGGATACCAGGGAAGCTCTGGCAATGTGGTGGCAGCTGGGTGGGTGAGGGTCACTTGAGCACTTGTTATGGTAGTATAAATAGGTTTCTGCTTTAATAAAAACTGGGGTAGAGAGGAGAACGAAGATGTGTTAGTCTGTGAATCGGAAGAGAGTGGAGTAGTGTAGCGTCTTGAGGACCCTGCCCAATGGAGTACTGTACTCTACCTGGGATAGCGTTACTGGGTGTAGTTGAGGAGAAGATGAGAAGATGATCGTACTCACGTTTACTGAACCGCCTAAAGCCCTAGAGTATTGAGGTACCCGTCCTGTGAGGGTAGTACAAGGCCCCAGGTCCCGGCACTGGGTTGAGCAGACTTCCCAAAGCTTTCCAGAATAGCTGCGCATTATACAGTGGAATACGTAGGCTAACTGCAGCTTTGTTCCACTGGGGTCAGTGCCTAACTGGATCCGGCAACAGAATCCTCCACTCCACAATTGGGCCCAATGGGCGCAGGTCCAAGAAAAAAAAGCAAGGCAAAATAAAGTACTAAAAATTTAATAAAAAACAAGACAACGCATTTGAGATTGCACTGATCCCTTTCTCAAGTGTCTGACACTTGAGAAAGGGATTGGTGTGATCTCGAAACCCATTGTGTCCTTTTTTATTAAATCTTTTTTACTTAATTTTGCCTTGCTATTTTTACTTTGACCTGCGCCCATTGGACCCAGTTGTGAAGTGGAGGATCCTGTTGCTGTTACTATCTCGTTATGGTGGCCTGGGAGTGGCTGTGGTTCATATGCCTGCTATGGTATGTGCCTGCTATGTGCCTTGAATTTGCACAACACCATCAGGTGAGAATCTCCATTTTCTCTTTTTTCCTGATGCCCTTTTGCCTGATTTCTACACTATGGAGCGCTGTTCATTTTTATGTAACTGGATCCAGGTCACTGCCCTGTACTGTGTGGCTAGTATCCCTGGTATGGGCAAGGTGTTCCTCAGAGGATGCCTTTTTCCTCCTGAGGGGGTCTAGCAGTGCATGCTAGTGGTTGCTTGCTTAAAAAAAGAAACAAATCAAGGGTCCTGGCCAGAGCTAGGCCCTGGCTTCACTGCAGCAGGAACTGTGTCTGGTCTTGCTCTCTCTGACTAGACTGAACTGAACTCCTCACTCCTCCCACCAGTAAACTATGGGTTTACTTTGCTTCCCTGTGAATGATGGGGGTTCAAAGCTCTGGGAGTTGGGCCGCGACATCACCATTTTATCCATTTTGCCATTCACTGGCCTCCAATGACCAGATATTCTTGCCCTCAGCAAGACTCCTATTCCATTCATGCCCTCTTATTTCTTGCTGATCTCTGTTTCTACAACTATCAAATTATATAATTTTTGTTATTTTTTTACTATATTGCAGAATACCAAAATATAAAAACTTTTTTAAAATAAAAATGGTTGGCACATAAACTTTTTTTTTTAAATTGTGGATTTTGACTTTGCCATTAAGGTTTATTTGGAAAATTGTTAACATATCATCAACATATCCGCCGCATAAACTGACATGCTTTGAATTTATAATCATTTATAAACATTGTTATATGCTGCAAATTTCACCATGAAATCCCTTACAGAAAATCTGCCAAGCGAGAATATACTCTAAACACATTTTTGCAATGTACTTTATTAAATAAGTAGTGATGAGCGAACTGACAGAACGCTTGGCACTTGACTGTTGTCTGGAGAAGTTGGATTCAGCCATAAGGAGTCCTGGAAAACATGGATACAGCCACAGGCCACAGGCTATATCCATACTTGCCTCACAGCCCTAGGGCGGGCATTGGAGATTAGGGGGGGGGGGATTTATCAAACATGGTGTAAAAGTGAAACTGGCTCAGTTGCCCCTAGCAACCAATCAGATTCCACCTTTCATTTTCCAAAGAATCTGTGAGGAATGAAAAGTGAAATCTGATTGGTTGCTAGGGGCAACTGAGCCAGTTTCACTTTACACCATGTTTGATAAATCCCAGTGCAATCTTGATACCATATACATAGAAACAAAAGAAGACCACCTGGTCCATCTAATCTGCCCTTTTAGTACTTGCTTTCTTATTATCTAAGGATAGATATATGTTTACCCCAGGCAGGTTTACATTCAGTTATTGTAGATTTGCCTACCACATCTGCTTAAAGTTTGTTCCACACATCTACTTCTCTCACATTGCTCCTGATCTATCCCCCAACTAATCTCTCATCTTTTTTTTTTATTATTAAAAACTCTTCCCTCCTGAACCCCTTTTTCGTCCTTTAACATATTTAAGGTTTCAATCGTCCCCCTTTCCCTTCTTTCCTCCAGACTATACAGGTTTAGATACTTAAGGGTGTTATCCAGCGAAAATCTTTTTCTTTCAAATCAACGGGTTTCAGAAAGTTATATAGATTTGTAATTAGCTTCTATTTGAAAATCTTAAAGCGTAACTGTCATATTTTTTTAATTGCAGAAATCAGTAGTATAAGCGATTTTAAGAAACTCTGTAATAGGTTTCATTAGCCAAAAAAGCCTCCTTCTGTACTCAAGAAGCAATTTCCCAGCCTCCCCCCCTGACTTCTAAGGCTGGGTTTACATATATAAGTTTGCATCAGTTGCGTTTTTTTTTTCTAAAAACTTACCACAACTGATGCCACAACTGATGCCAAAAATGCAGTTTTTCTATCCTTCTTTTCATTAAAAACCATCAGTTGCCATCAGTTACCACAAGTTGCTCTCATCAGTTGACATTTTTTCCCCAGTATGTTTTCCTGTCATTCTCAATGGGATGTGCGGAGGAGCGCACAGGGGGGTATACACTAGTTGGGGCAGCTCACAGGGGGCTATATACTACAAGGGGAGAGCGCACAGGGGGGCTATATACTACTGGGGGAGAGCACACAGCGGGGCTATATAGTACTGGGAGAGAGCGCACAGGGGGGCTCTATACTACTGGAGGAGCAACAGGGGGAACTATAGGGGAGGGAGAGAGCACACAGGGGGAGAGGTATGTACTGTGCTACTCTTTGGCTGAACGCCGGATGCCAAAGCCGAACAGCATGCATCCTGCCCGACGAGGCATCCGGCGCTCTATTTGTTTGAATGAGTGCAGCGCCGCATCACCAGAGCGGCGGTGCATTAGGACGCTGCAAGACACGTCCTGACGCACCGACGGTCCGGCGATGCGGCGACCACTAGTTCACCACCACATATTTTGAACTGTCCCATTTAAAAGAATGGGATCAGTTCAGTGATGCATTTCCCTCCGGCCGGAGGGAAACGCCACCGCACCGACGCATATATGTAAACCCGGCCTTATCTGTGCATTATCAGGCAAACACGTCTTCATTACAGAGAAGCCAGTGAAGACGGGCTCTGCTCTCTCCATTGTAAGCCTATGAAGGGGGGAGGGGCCGAGGGAGATGAGGGAGCAGGAAGAGGTGACATGAAGGTCAGCTGTTTGTAGACTGTCTGGGCACCTAAAACGCTAATTTCAGGGGTCAGAAAGGTCAGTGCTTATCTATGAACTTACTGAGAGAAGATTGCAGGGTGTTGTGCTTTGCAAGACTGCTCCGTGCTCAGCTACTCCTAACAGCCCCTCCCCTCTCCATAGCCACATAATGGAGACAGAAATCCTGCTTCTTCTGAAGTGAGGGGGGGGGAGGCTGGGAGATTGCTTTTTCAGTCCAGAAGGAAACCTATTACAGAGTTTCTTAAAATCGCTTGAACTGTTGATATTTAATGTTTTAAAAAAAATGACCCTGAAATGACAGTTACGCTTTAAGTCTTCCCATACTTATCAGCTGCTGTATGTCTGAAATGTTGTTTTCTTTTCAGTCTTACACAGTGCTCTCTGCTGCCACCTCTATCCCAGACAGGAACTTTCCAGAGCAGGAAAGATTTTCTATGGGGATTTGCTACTGCTCTGGACAGTTCATGTCTAGAGATGAGCGAACTGTTCAAAAGTTTGTTACGACCGGACTTCCGGATTTTTTTGGTAAGTTCGGTTTGACCAAATTTCGGATTTTTTTTAGACTTCAATATTCACCATTACAGGGTCTATGCAGGAAACTCCCCATTACAGGGTCTATGCAGGAAATTCACCATTACAGGGTCTATGCAGGAAACTCCCCATTACAGGGTCTATGCAGGAAATTCACCATTACAGGGTCTATGCAGGAAAAAGGTCACAAATGCAGTGAAGGAGCAGCAGTAGTCATTGGAGGCCAGTGGAGGTCCAGCAATAGTCATTTGAGGCCAGTACAGGAGCAGCAGTAGTCAACATGGAGGCAAGGGCAGGCACACCAGTAGTCAACCTGGATGCCAGTTAAGGCCCTGCACCAGTTATTTTTGTCTCTCAGGATAAGACGGATGTGATATACACACTATCAAAAGGGTCTAAGTATAGAAATTGTCTATATGTATACCCCTTTTTAAACACTTTTATGCTATACACCTGCACCAGGTATTTTTGTCTCTCAAGATAAGACGGATGTGATATACACACTATCAGAAGTATAGGACTTGTATATCTGTACAGCACGTTTTTGTTCTGTGCACCCTTTGCTGTCCTATGCCTTCTCTATCTTTCTTCTCTCAATCACTAGATGTTTCTCCTCTTCGCTTTCCTAATCTTTCCTTTCCATTCCGTAGTACACAACAGCAGCACCAGCAGCGTTCTGATATTCACGAGCTGTGTGCACTGCAGCCAGTAACAACCTCCTTCCTCTCTTTGTGCAGAATGCGTGGTGCGGTCATGTGACCGCTCCTCTTAAAGCAATACCGACGTCATACAGGGGGTGGGCTAGTGCAAGATCCCTGCTGATTGGATGTGTTCTGGGCATCATGGGAAAGCGCTTTTCCCACCCGGAACACTTCCTGCTTTCTAGAATGGTGGCTGACATTTTAGAAAGCAAGAAAAAAAAATTGGAACGGATTTCCAAAAATCCGAATCCAATCGGACTCGGATTTCCAAAAATCCGAATCCAATCGGACTCGGATTTTTGGAAAAATCCGAACCGGATCCCATACCGGCTGAACCGGTTCACTCATCTTTATTCATGTCACAGACAGCAATGTTAGCAGAGAGCGCTGTCAGACTGAATAGAAACCATTTCCTGCAGGGCATATAGCAGCTGATAAGTATGGGAAGATGTGAGATTTTTGAATAGACGTAAATTCCAAATCTATATACTGTAACTTTCTGAAACCAGTTGATTTGAAAGAATAATATTTTCGCTGGATAACCCCTTTAAGTCTTTCCTGATATGTTTTATACCTGACACTCTCTACCGTTTTTGTAGCCCTTCTTACACTAGTTCTATTTTATCAATATCCTTATGTAGATGAGGTCTCCAGAACTGGACACAGTTTTCCAGATGTGATGTCACTAGAGCTCTATACAGCGGGATCACAATCTCCCTCTATATACAGAAACCATAATAAAGATCAGGATCACTTAACCAGCTCCCATGAAGAATGTCACCATAGGGCACCTTAGGGTTTAGAGACTATTACAAGTGTATTACTTTCATAGATATAGTGCAATGGAAGCGGGTTATAGGACTCTCTTAAATACTTATTTTTTCCTCATGTGGATAGAGTCTTCATATATTTGATGTTCTTTGTGATACAATACAGTTTCCTATCATGAATCAACGCAGAAATGTCAATGATCCCTCAGCTTCCGCCTCCTTGTAGTCCGTCTACAAGCCACAGTGATTGTTATAGAGTTTATAGGAAGGAGCCTTGAAGGAGGGATTTTATAACCTTATTAAGACACCCAGCCTCCAATCTATATGAATGGTTAAACAATGGCCTGCTGACAGGAGTACAGCTCTGGGTGACAGTCTTCTGCTCCATCTGCCAGGACACTATGTTAAAGTACACGGCCTGACCTCTCCCACATTTCTTAACCTCCATCTGATCAGAATGTTCTCAAGATCCTCCCCACAACAACTGTTCTCCTTCTAGTGACAAATGCCATTCCTTCACTCATGGATAGGGTTCAAGAACCTTTTATTGATATGTGAAAGACATTTGACCTTGTGAACCGCCAACTGCTCCTGGGATACATAAACCCTAATGAGAGACCATGATATAGGATAGCCCATGGCCACCTAGGTCACCAGCACACAAAGGATACCCCAATGAACAGAGGTTGTGGATAGAACATAACTCATGTATGTCAATACGGCCATCTCGGATCACTGGCACAGGCCTGGCCTGACTTGCTGTGGGATTCTTTTTACTAGCTGTGCTGGAATTGACAAAGATATCAGGTTCAATGGAGCAATGAAAACATCTATGATGTGTATACAGGGCAGCTTTATTATAGTAATGTGCATTGTAGTCAGTTACATTGTGCAAATCTGCATATTTATCTATTGCTATCAATTTACTGTCAGCCAATCTAGTCTATCTATCTATCTTTCTATCTATCTCCTATCTATCTATCTATCTATCTATCTATCTCCTATCTATCTGTCATCTATCTATATATTATCTATCATCTATCTCTGTTATCTATCTATCTCACATCTATCTATCTATCTATCTATCTATCTATTATCTATCTATATCCTATGTATTTATTTATTTATCTATTATCTATCTTCTATCTATTATCTATCTATCTATCTCCTATCTATCTTGCTATCTATCTATCTATCTATCTAAACGGCAGAACGGAGTGCACTCTCAGGAATAAGTGCTCGGAGTGCCAGCAACGGAGACTGGATCCACGTCTCCTCTTCAAATAATCGTAAGAAATTGCAGCACTTCCAAAATATTTTGGAAGTGCTGCAATTTCTTACGATTATCTATCTATCTATCTATCTATCTATCTATCTATCTATCTATGTATCTATCTATCTCCTATCTATCTTGCTATCTATCTATCTATCTCCTATCTATCTATCTATCTATCTATCTATCTATCTCCTATCTATCTTGCTGTCTATCTATCTATCTACTTGCAGATGGGGGCAGCACTACTATCGATGATTGTTGGTGCTAACAGGTAAGACCTTGCAATCGGGTCCACAACTATGTTAGGATAAACCAGCAGCAATCCGTTCTTCAAAAAAAGAGTGCTGCTGGTTTATCCTAACATATCTATCAATCTATCTATCTTTTCACATACGCACTCCTTACCCACTCACAGCATACCTTACATGCGCTGTAGGAAGGAAGTCACATGGCTAGAGGAAGTGTAGGGTCTTTTGTCTTTAGACTCTGTAGAGGAAGGACACAAGCCAGAACGCTCTCTACAGTGGTCCAGTTGGGTCTTGCCCCTGCCAGGTCCCCAGTCTAAGGTGTGATCTAGATGCAGAACACCTTAATCTAGACACAGTTTTTTCTCCAGTAACTCCACTCAACACTATGCAGTGTTAAGCCTTCACTAGAGAGGACAAGTCAGGGATCATCCTAACCCATGCCGTGGACAAGGAGAGACACAGTGCAGGAGAGTAACCATAGAAAGTGAAGGAACTGTTCCGGATAGAGCAAAGTTGCTAGAAGCCTATAAACTTTATCTCACAGCGGGGGTGTAAGCAAGAGAGCCTCAGCATTCAGCTCATCCCAGGTAACAAGGTCTGTGGCTTGTGTTACCCTCTAGGACGGGTCACTCGACACTGGTGGGCAATAGGTGGTGCCAAGACCAAAGAGTCAAAACACAGGCACATGTATTCTCTCTACTCTCAAGTATTCTCCTTATTCTACCTCTGAAGTTCAGGCAAAGCACAGTACTACTTGGGTTGAAACTCTCTAGACATCCTTCTCTCTACTCTTCTGATCCTCTGTTTTACTTCTCATCACGCAACTCAGTCGGCACGACTGTACTACTCTCACTACTTTCAGTGCAGATCTGGTTACTAAAGTAAATAAGATTATATTTATGCCAAAGAGACTCTGTGATTCCTCGTCAAGCACTGACACAGTACACACACACTCCTTGGGTCATCTCCTCTTTCTGTGGGTGGCAGTGCCAATAGTCCGAATGGGTCACTGCTCCACTCCGGACCACCGTGATAAGTACTCAAGGGACCCCGCAACAGCCCGGCAGGTCACTGACCACAGGGGAACATGGTATAGCCGGCCCATTAAAATAAAAGCAAGTGTGCCACAATACCTGTGTGCCCAACCGTCACTTGCATCAGAACATAACATCACTGAGCACGGTTATATCTCGGCCATCCACCATAGAACTGGCATCACACCTAACCATCTGGCAAGTAACCAGCCATGCCTCCACTCCGGGGGGTGTATACCACAGAATCGCCACCCACAGAAAGGGAACAGTGACCCAAAGTATATAGCTAATGTGTATAGGTGCTGGTGCAGGTCCCAGTGTCCCAGTGAGATAAATATAATGGCTTTACTGAACACTCTCTGAGTATACAGGATATCTTGGCAATAAATAACTTTTTGGTACAGACTTGTGTTCACTGGATCTGTGCTGGGACATACTTTAAGTGCTGAGATAGAATATAGATAGGTATAGCAGTGCTTGTGTAGAAGGGGAGATGAGTTTGTTGTGAGGGTCCCAACCCAAGGAAGTTATGTGATCTGACGGAACTTTGGAAAGAAAAATACTTGAGAGGGAGATACTTGTAAGAGATACTTGTGCCTGTTTTTCGACTTTACTGTCGCTCACCGAGGCCCTGGCTAACTTCAGCAGGGATGCCTACCCTGTGTGTGTCCTCCGCCCAAGAAAATCGGAGGGAAACTGACGCTACACTTCCTCCCACCAAGTCACTACTTCCTACCAGGATGTGTGGTGAAAAGAAAGTGTGCAGAGAAAGAAGCATAGGGATAGGTAGAAGAGAAAAAAGTATCTCCCTTTGGACCACAAGATCACACAATACAGAAAAACAGTAACCCTGTGTTCACTATGCACAGAATAGGAGATATCTAGCTGATTGTTGGGACCCCCAATAATTACGAGGATGAAACATAGGGCACATGCTTAGCTGCACCTACATTCAGTGCCGGACTGGCCCACCAGCAGACCGGAAGATCCTCCGGTGGGCCCCCAGCTTTAGAATCTGCACAAACACTGACTGAAATGTCTTTTCTCACTGGTTCCTCTTTGGTGGACCCCCAGGATCATTTCCCCTGGTGGGCCCCAGTCCAACACTGCCTCCATTCATTATTTTAGAAATGAGCTGAAGCCCAATAGACAATAAATGCAGTAATGCTGCTGCTCCATTCACTCATGAGACAATTGACCTATCTTCAATGTGATCCATGGAGGTCCCAACAGTCAGGATCCCCTCCGATCAGGTAGTTATTCCCTATCCCAATTTTTAATATTGGGACGACTCACTTAACCCCATTATCATTCTACAAAGTTACCCCTAGCCACTTTTCTGGCACAAAAAGTACAAGTACAAGCTGCAGTCAGAGAAGGAACAATCCTACTTTTAGTGGTGAAAGAAAGTCAGTGGCGTAGCTACCATAGAGGCAGGGAAGGCGGTTTCTATGGGGCCCCTGGAGGGAAGGGGCCCAGTGAAGATAAGAGCCTCCTGTATCCTTTTGCTTAACCCCTCATTTACTGCAGTGTGTAAGTGACCCAGTGTTCTCTAACATGCTGCAAAACAAAAAAGGGTTAATACAGACAACAATTAGCTCTCTGCCTGACTACTCTGATAACCTCTGACCTCTGAGTTCCAGCAGAGGTCAGGGGTTATCAGTGCAGGAGTAGCCAATGAGAGAGCTAATTGTCTTCTGTATTAACCCCTTTTTTGTGTTGCAGCATGTAAGAGAACACTGGGTCACTTACGCACTGCAGTAAATAAAGGGTTAAGCAAAAGGTAGTCTGTTCCTGCACCTATGTATATAACCATAGGATTCTGCCTCTGGCCACAAGAGAATATATATATATTAGTGTGTAGGGGAGGGGGGCCCCAAAGAGTTTCTTGCTATGGGGCCCCATGAATCCTAGCTACGCCCCTGAAGAAAGTATATACACTATGCTGCCCCCTATCTTATGCAGCTTAGGCATCTGCCCTGTCGACCCAAATGGGAACTAAGCGTCTGCCAGCAGTTTCTGTCTGCACTCGGCGGTGTGAGTGTGCCCCCATTCTATCTGTTCCCGGACATTTTGGAATGTCACATACTAACAATAACGAAGGTTACATCAGTGCAAAGTTGTATGTTTTATTTGTGTTGGAGACAGCTGGCTGATATTGTAAGATAAACACGTCTTAGTTTTATACATTCGCACTCACCAGTATAGTAAAACAAAGCTTTCACTGCCAAGTGCGAATCTGTTTTTCAAAGCTCTTTCCTAGCATGTAATTCAGCATATCTGTAATTATTGTAAATATTTAACTATCACAAACCGGGGGACAGACAATAAAGATAATGGCGAGTGCTTTTTGCATTCAGCAGTTTATACTTATGCAGATTTCTTTTCTAAGGGTAGTGAACCAGTCATCATTGCTTTACTGGCAGACATTAAAACCACCTTTCAATTGCCGCCTGAACAAAACGCATACAAACATATCTAAGTGGCATTATATGTATGGCTGATTCTAAAAGAACCTTTGAAATGCAAAATTAAATGTGTATTTCATTTAATTAAGAACAAAAAAAAAATAATTCTTGCTTTCAATGAGGTGTTTTTTCCTTACAACTCCACCAAGGGACAGCATGAGACCATTGCAAAAGCTCCAAGAAAGAATCAAGCGCATTTACGTTCTTCACCACTAGATGGCGCCCGCGCAATGGATTTTACTCCTCAAACCTATTTCTATGTATTTGCATTTTTTGCTATGAAGATTTTAATAATAGCAAGGAAAGAAAAAAACAATAAAAGCTAGACGCCCAGGTTTCCCTTTTGCATAATTAAATTCTAGCTCGGTTATATTTAAACCCATAGACTGCAAGTGTAGTTTATCTAAACTAATACACTACTAGCTGATGGCTGCTCACATCCTCCACACTTCCAGGCAACATGTATTTTAGCCATAACTGCAAGACAACCTTATAATCCACACAAGAGGAGCAACATCATAAGAAAGATGCATGCAATGTAAAGAATGCCAATAAGTTTAGGGAGAAAATTGCATCTGCTATACAATGCTATGTGTATGTCAATGGGAGGATGCAGATCCCTGGCCCTGATGGACAACACTTGAACATCATTACTGCATTGCCCCTTTTCTATGTAAATACAGAGCCTCTCGTGATAGATCTGGAAGAGTTTGCTCCTACATTGAATCTAGTTTTTTTTTTTTTTTGCTAAAGCAGAGGCTAAAAAACAGTGTTTAAATAAATGTTAATAAGCATTAGAGGCCTTCTCCACATTAATCTTGTGTAATTAGGGATATAACACTTGGCAGTTCAACAATCACTATAGAGGAAAGCTGTATGCAAATGGACTCTTCACATCTCCCGTCTTTGTCATGCTGTTTGGACTGCGGTTTTTTTTTTATTTTTAATTTTTTTTTTTTTAATGATATGGTGCAACGGGTAACTTCAAATTAATTACAAGGTTCTTGACTAAAATGGGGGGGAGGCAGCGCTATTAAGAGGGGCTAGGATCCAGAGTACCACCTGCGCTTGGCACTAGTCCTCAGTCAATGGTAGACTGCAATGGCTGAGGCTGGAGGAGGCTGGAGGAGGCTGGAGGAGGCATCCTTACTGCACCGGGACCTGGGACTACTGGATCATCTACTATGGAGGAGAAGAGCAAGTCATATACCTGAGGGGGACAATGGCTGACCTGCTGCTGCTGGAAGGTAGAGTATATGCCTGCACACAGTACAAGGCTGAACTGCTGAGATTATGGGATCATAATAGTATATATATATATATATATATATATATATATATATATATATTAGATAGATAGATAGATAGATAGATAGATGAAAAAATACAGACAGATATGAGATACATACAGTAGATATGAAATAGATAGGAGAGACAGACAGATAAATGGATGGATAAAAAGGTAGATAGATAGATAGATAGATAGACAGACAGGTAGGAGATAGATAGATAGATAGATAGATGACATTTATAGTTATACAATTATTAGGTTACTATCTATAATATCTGTAAGCATTATATTTAATATGCTATAGGTACATACATACAAACATATGTATATATAGATAGATAGATAGATAGATAGATAGATAGATAGATAGATAGATATACGGTGTATAGTCAAAATATTTAAACACAAAAAAATAAACAAACAATTAAAATAATGTAAACACGGAAGTCAGTGAAATGTTTCCAAATCTTTCTCTAAAAAAAAAAAAAAAAAATCTTATTTCCTGTATCCTGTCTGTTTCGTTTTCTATATTGTCACCTTTATTTTAGGAACTGTGACACGTTTATGTTCTTGTATTATAATGATTAGTAATAGTATACATGTTGTTTTTGTATTATTTTCATTTTTATCTTTCCAACACCGGTAGCTCCTCCACTGCACTATTTTTATTTATTTATTTAGTTTATTAGTTCTATTTATTTATTTAGCTTTGGGTAGAATATATATAAATATATAATTTTTTTATGTGAGGATATTATTAATGAGAAGATTTCCCTGTCATTAAGGAGAGCACTTAACAATAAATGGCATGTATACAAAGGTATTCATTTTTTGAAGCTGAAGTGGATGGAGTTTACTCAGCAGTCAGTTCATTTAAACAGTATCTATCTCCCTGCAGATAGTCGCCCTGGGTATCTCCACTGGTGGGTTTGTTGTAACAAAGCTCGTGTGATTTATTCTGCTCTATCAGTGATTAATGTAGGGAAAGGAGCCAATCTCACCTCTATTATTTACAGCTAAAGGTGGGCAAGGGGAGAACCCTACAGATCGCTGGGGTCAAGAGAGAAATAGCTTCATTTTAGTCTAGTTTCACTATGGATGAGGTTGTGTTCTCTCTTTTTTGCACCCTAAAATAATATATATATATATATATATATATATATATATATATATATATATATATATATATATTATATCATATATGTATATCTCTTTTTACTCTTCCTTCTACACAGAATGCAGAACAAAACAGAGTCTATGTATACACTCAGAAAATTTCCTTGGTCTTAATAAATATATATATATATATATATATATAGATATATATATATATATATATATATATATATATATATATGTTCAAACACCACACACAAATTGGCTATAGAATGCGATTTTTAAAAGGTAACGCAAGGTAAACGCGTTGTAACGCATGGTGACTGGTGACGCACAAAAGATCTCAGCGGAACAGGCCCTTTATTTACAAAAAAAAAAAAAAAATCATGAAAAGCTGTAATAAAGAATCAGGAATAAATCCTTAATTGACACGTTAAACACACTGTACAGTATGGGCTGAAAACAAAATGACAATCTTTGGGTCTTTTATGTAAAATACAGGCTTCCTGTAAATTCCCTTTAGTGACCCTTAACACCACTCAGCGCCCCTGAACAGAGGCAGTAAATTAACCCTTGGCTGTATATTATCAGTCCATAGGAAGGACTATAATGTCACCAAACCATAAAACGTGGAGTGTTTAGAAAAAGAAGGAAAAAAAAAAAAAAAAAAAAAGCTTTCATTTCCCACCAAGAAGAGTGCTGGAGCTTTTCAATGATATCACTTGTTACCAGACAAATGATGATTATTATTATTTTTTGATGAATGCTTTTTAAAACTATAAAGCTTTAACAAAATTATTTATTTAACAAAAAAAATTCTTTCTTTAATTAATTGTTCAAAAAAAAAAAGTCGCAGAATCTTTATGGCTGGATTGTATGTGAACAGATTATTAATCTCGTCTTTATTCCATTGGGGGGAAACAATAGATTAGGAGTGTTATCAAGGATTATTTTTTTATGTCAGACAGATGGAGCTGTACTGTAAAAATACACACTTGTTTAGCAGGTCTTTTTTTTTTTTTTTTTCTATTGATTTATTTGAAGCTTTTATTGTTTGTATTAATTGTTATGCAGGTCTTGTGTTATATTGTTTGTACAAATAAATACATTTCTCAAACTATATGAAATCTGTTGTGTCTGGTTTAATGATAAGGGATACATTGTAATTATGTATCTAATTATCTATTATCTATCTATCTATCTATCTATATATCTATCCATCTATTATCTATCTCCTATCTATCTTGCTATCTATCTATCTATCTATCTATCTATCTATCTATCTATCTATCTCCTATCTATCTATCTATCTATCTATCTATCTATCTCCTATTTATCTATCTATCTATCTATCTATCTATCTATCTATCTCCTATCTATCTATCTATCTATCTATCTATCATCTATCTATCTATCTATCTCCTATCTATCTATCTATCTATTTATCTCTCTATCTATCCATCTATTATCGATCTATCTATCTATCTATTAGCTATCCATCTCCTATTTATCTATCTATCTATCCCATATCAATTTATATCTATCACTTTCTAGCTATGTTTCTATAATAATGCAGATTTTCCAGTTGTGACGTCATGAATCGGTGACGTCACGCCCTGGCTGCAGTCTGTTTGGTCTGTCAGGCTGCTGAGTCGCCGGAATTTGGCCATTTATTTGCAGATATTGACACGACTATTAATGGTTTGTTTACTTATGGATAAGGGCTGTACAAACGACAGGGAGACAGTGTGTGTGTGTGTGTGTGTGTGTGTTTGTGTGTGTGTGTGTGTGTGTGTGTGTGTGTGTGTGTGTGGGGTGTGTGTGGTGTGTGTTTGTGTGTGTGTTTGGTGTGTGTGTGTGTGTGTGTGTGTGTTTGTGTATCGATTGAAATAATAGACGCATTATTTTGATTTGTCCTGACATAATGGTTGACTTATAGATCTCCACTGCATTGATCTTGCCTGTTGTCCAGCCACATGAAAATGATAGAATTTCTCTTGCGTTCATCGAGAAGGCTACATTCACATTACAAGCAAAAAAAATCTTAAAGGAGGTTTAATTTATAACTCAGGCTGGCCATGGGGGCCATAGTGAGAGCCATGGACTGGGTCCTGGGGGCATGTGTTTCCACTTTACACATTGGAGAAACTGCAGCAGACAATAGTGCCAGAGACATTTGGAAATATAAGGAGACAGAGGAGCATATGTGTTTCATTTTTTTTTTTTTTTTTTTTTTGGTTGGTAAAGACAGAGAAGGGAAAGAAGAGAGGAGAAGCTGCAGGAATAGACGCAGTCAAGTTCAAGGCTTTAAAGAAAGACAAAAGGAAGGAAGTAAAATCCTGCTGCCTGGATGGATGAGTGGTGTCCCAGTGCAGCAGGGTGGGATGGGGGTCACAGCTCACAGGGCACCACTGGCACGGGACTGAAGACAGGGGGCGCTAAAGAGACGGCTTCATCCACATCGTACAGAAAAAAACTGCCTGCAGGTAAGTAGCAGTATCTGGGACCTGTCTGCTGGGAGAAGACTGTGAGGACCTTGTGCACTATGAAGTATCCCTCTGCCTGCAGGTAAGTAGCAGTATCTGGAGTCTGCTGGGAGAAGACTGTGAGGACCTTGTGCACTATGAAGATTCCCTCTGCCTGCAGGTAAGTAGCAGTATCTGGAGTCTGCTGGGAGAAGACTGTGAGGACCTTGTGCACTATGAAGATTCCCTCTGCCTGCAGGTAAGTAGCAGTATCTGGGACCTGTCTGCTGGGAGAAGACTGTGAGGACATTGTGCACTATGAATATCCCATCTGCCTGCAGGCAAGTAGCAGTATCTGGAGTCTGCTGGGAGAAGACTGTGTGGACCTTGTGCACTATAAAGATTCCCTCTGCCTGCAGGTAAGAAGCAGTATCTGGAGTCTGCTGGGAGAAGACAGTGTGAACCTTGTGCACTATGAAGATTCCCTCTGCCTGTAGGTAAGTACAGTAGTAGTATCTGGAGTCTGCTGGGAGAAGACTGTGTGGACCTTGTGCACTATGAAGATCCTCTCAGCCTGCAGGTAAGTAGCAGTATCTGGGACCTGTCTGCTGGGAGAAGACTGTGAGGACATTGTGCACTATGAAGATCCTCTCAGCCTGCAGGTAAGTAGCAGTATCTGGATTCTGCTGGGATAAGACTGTGAGGACATTGTGCACTATGAAGATTCCCTCTGCCTGCAGGTAAGTAGCAGTATCTGGAGTCTGCTGGGAGAAGACTGTGAGGACATTGTGCACTATGAATATCCCCTCTGCCTGCAGGTAAGTAGCAGTATCTGGAGTCTGCTGGGACAAGACTGTGAGGACCTTGTGCACTATGAAGATACCCCCTGCCTGCAGGTAAGTACAGTAGCAGTATCTGGAGTCTGCTGGGAGAAGACTGTGAGGACATTGTGCACTATGAGTTTCTGAGGCTCTCCAGAAACTCTTCCATACTTCACCTTCATCCCCACTTTCCTATATCCATGTCTCTCTCTTCTTCTCTATCCTCTTCCTCCACCCCCTGCTATTCACTCTCTCTCTTTTATTTCTCCTATTAAATGTTTTGTTTTCTCTCATTTGCTCCTCTTGCTTCTCTTTTCCTCTTTCCTTGGTTTATCTCTCTTATTGCTCCATGCATTACTAGTTCTGTATCCTATGTTTCCTTACCTCTGTATGTCATTTTTTACAGTATACTCTCTTTCCCTGACTCTTTTTTTTTTCTTTTGTATTTACCTCATCTTTTTTTCCTTCCCATCATTTTCCTCTCTCTCTCTCTTCTCCATTTATACATTTTAAATCTATTTTCACTTTCTCTGTGTCTCTTCTCCTTGTGTCCTGTCTTTCCTTCTTTATTCCTCCCCCATTTCTCTTCCTTCTTTTTATTTCCTCTTTCATTCTCCGTATTCCTCTTTTCCCCTTGTCTTTCCTTCTCTTTATTCCTGTTCTTTATTCCTTCTCCCTTTTTATCTCCTCTATCTTTCATTCTCCCAATTCCTCTTTTTCCTTGTCTCCTTCATTTTATTCCTCCTCTTTATTCCTTCTCCCTTTTTGTTTCCTTTCTCTCTCCTTTTCTCCATCCCTCTGTTCTCCTTGTCTCCTCTGTCTTTTACCCCCTTCCATTCTTCTCTTCTCCCTATATACCTCCTCTGTCTTTCACCCCCTCCATTCTTCTCCTTATTTACCTCCTCTGTCTTTCACCCCCTCCATTCTTCTCTTCTTCTTATTTACCTCCTCTGTCTTTCACCCCCCTCCATTCTTCTCTTCTCCTTATTTACCTCCTCTGTCTACCTTCCCTCTCTCCACTCCTCTTTCTCTCCTTCTCTCCACATCTTCTCCTTTTCTCACTCACCCCCTCTTTCCTGCTTCATGTCAGTGTTACCCAATGAATGTCTTCCCAGTAAAAACTAAGGGGCTCACACAGACACTTGGCTGACACACCACTGAAGCTGCCTTAGCAATTTCCAAGGGCATCCTGTATGTGTCCCATATGCCCAGTACATAGCATGGTCTTGCCACTCTGCCAGATTGCAGGAAAAGTAAAAGGGGAGGATTGAGGATTTAATGGCAGTGAAAGTATTAAGGGGGATCAGAATGAGAGATACAGAAGGAAGGAGAGACACTCTGAACATCTGTCTAATGCAGCCAATACAAATGACATTAGTGATATTGGAGAGAGGGAGCTTGGAGTTCTGTGAGCCGGGATTACAAGGGCAGAGACAATCCGATTAGAAACTGCTCCTCTTATGCCAGTCACAGAGCAGCAACCTGCAAGATAATAACTGAGGAGCCCATGCTTAACTCCTTCCCTCCGCCATGTGCACACACCTACATACAGTGGATATATATATATATATATATATATATATATATATATATATATATATATATAGTGTATGTGTAATATATATATATATATATATATATATATATATACCATGTATCTATAAGGTATCTATATCTTTCTGCTATCTCTCTTATCTATCTATCTATCTATCTATCTATCTATCTATCTATCTATCTTCTGTCTCTGCCATTACCTATTTGTCTATGTATTTATCTATATAAAATCTATCTATTCACTTTCTCTCTCACTCTCTCTTTTTCTGTCTTATTTCTATCTATCTATCTATCTATCTGCTATCCATCTATTATCTATCTATCTATCTATCTATCTATCTATCTATCTGCTATCCATCTATTATCTATCTATCTATCTATCTATCTATCTATCTATGTTCTATCTATCTATCTATCTATCTATCTATCTATCTATCTATCTATCTATCTATCTCCTATCTATCTATCTTCTATCTATCTATCTATCTATCTATCTATCTATCTATCTATCTATCTTCTATCTATCTTTCTATTTACTTATTTATTATCTATCTATCTATCTATCTATCTATCTATCTATCTATCTATCTCCTATCTATCTATCTCCTATCTATCTATCTTATATCTATCTCCTATCTATCTATCTATCTATCTATCTATCTCCTATCTATCTATCTATCTATCTATCTATCTATCTATCTATCTATCTATCTATCTATGTATCTGTCTGCCTTGTTTTCACCTCCTTCTTTCCCTGCAGGAGATATATAAGAAGGTATTACAGTATATATGGCCGCCCTGTACATATATTTTCTCCTAGTAGGTAAACAATCAGGGGAAGCAGCAGCAGCCGAGCTGACCAGGTAATCCTCCTCTGTCCATGTGTTGGAGGAGAGCTCCTTTATTACATCACAGGAAGAAGCTAATGTAAACAGCTTGTGTGTGAATGGTCACTGAAGCGTGGGATGGACAGCATGGAGCTAAATATCTCCTAAAATCTTTCTCACTTTAACAGGCTGACCTCCACTGTGAGGGTGAAATTGACCATTCAGATGCATGTGAATGATCCAGCCCCAGCATGGAGAGGTTAATAGAAGATTATGAAGTGTTCTGCTGGGGAGCGGGCCTGGTTCTCTGCAATGTGCAGCACATCAAACATAGTGTGTGATCAGGAAATTATTCAGATCAAATCAATTACTATGGATTTGTTACTGGGGGAGGCGCTGTATATAATACAGGAGATGTATGACTGCTTTATATATAGGTATTAAAGAAGCAGGTCACCTATATAATGCAGAATGACCAGGAAATATCATTCACAGAGTTGTTTATTACTCCTCAGATCACTGACAATCATCTGATCACCTCGCCAGCTGGTTTTGGAAGAGGTGTTGTCTTGATGGTCTGGACACCCGCTTAAAGGGGTTAGGGTCCTATTCCAGGGGCCTCATCAATAATGTAAATGAGCGCCGATCTGCTGGATCTGCGCTTGTTTACTGGGCCTATTACACGGCAAGATAATGGTTTAGCGAGGGCTGCAGGGACATCTTAACCAATGTCTTTGGAGCCCTTGTTTAAACACCATACATTACCTAAGCATTTTGCATGTTGACAGACCGCTCAGCCAATCACTGACCACGGCAGCCCTGGGCATTGATTGGCTGAGCGGTCTGTCAGCTAAGACAGGCTGCACCGGAGCTGCTGCTGCGTGGGGGACCAGGAGGAAGAAGGAGTAGAAGCCCTGCAACATGGTAAGGTAATGCATGATGCTTGTGAGATAGACGGTTGCCCGCCGCGCATCGCTATTCCACGCAGCGATGCAGCCAGGTTGGTGCCCGATGATTTTAGGTTTTAACCTAAATAAATGATCAGCCAATGACACGATCATCGGCTGATCGTTGTCTCTATTCCACGGAGCGATAATCGGCTAGAGATGAGGCTGTAGAAGTTGGATGCAGCCCTAGGGAGTCCAGGAAAACTTGGATATAGGGGGAAATTTATCAAACATGGTGTAAAGTGAAACTGGCTCAGTTGCCCCTAGCAACCAATCAGATTCCACTTTTCATTCCTCACAGACTCTTTAGAAAATGAAAGGTGGAATCTGATTGGTTGCTAGGGGCAACTGAGCCAGTGTCACTTTACACTATGTTTGATAAATCTCCCCCACAGACTACGGCCGGTTCTTGTTTTCCAGGCAGTATTAGGGCTGCATCCAACTTCTCAGATAACCAAGTGCTGCTTGATCAGCTTTAGTTGTACTTATCTCTAGTCTTGACATAAGAGAACGACTAAAGGATTGAAATTTACTAAGAATATTTGCATTTTATAGGAATTAGTAATCCTATTTTTATTTTGGTTGCCATAGGTGCCACACTATTTCTGCCAATTTAAGGGTTACAATGCATATGGCTTTGGCAACAGCTTTGCAACCTTGGGTATAATGGGCGGATTTTCTCACAGTTGGCACAATTCTCTCTATAAAAATAATTACTTACATGACTTGCACCACATACACACTTTACTGTCATGTGCTGCAAAAAAAGGGTATGGCTACAGAAATGGCACTGTGGCCAAAAAGTGTGGCAGAATATTAATGCAAAATCCTGACAAAGTTTAAAGTGAAATTATTAGGAGGGAAATTATCAGCAGGCATGCATTGATGAATATGCGTGAACTGGAGGGGGCGCACAAGATGGCGGGTAGGTGGGACGGTGAACTAGTGCACCAAAAGGACCAGTTATCATATATCCTTTAGATCTCATTATATTAAAATAGCGCCATGGAAGACAAAAAAACAAGATCAGCAGCTCTGTCGCTACAGGTACATATCAGCTGTAGAGATGAGCGAACTGATTTGGCCGGTATGGGATCCGGTTCGGATTTTTCCAAAAATCTGTGTCTGATCGGATTCAGATTTTTGGAAATCTGCTCCGATTTTTTTTTCTTGCTTTCTAAAATGGCAGCCGCCATTCTAGAAAGCAGGAAGTGTTCCGGGCGGGAAAAGCGCTTTACCATGATGCCCGAAACACATCCAATCAGCAGGGATCTTGCACTAGCCCAACCCCTGTGTGACGTCGGTATTGCTTTAAGAGGAGCGGTCACATGACCACACCACGCAGTGTGTAGAGAGAGAGAGAGAGAGAGAGAGAGAGAGAAAGAGAGCAAGCATACTGAGAGAAAGGAAGCATACTGTTAGCGGTGCACAGAGCTCGTCATTGACAAAACTCTGCTGGTGCTGCTACTGCTGCTGTGTACTACAGACTACTGAGAAGATATTGTAAGAAAGGAAAGGAAAGGAAAGGAAAAGAGAGGAAAGATTAGGAAAGCGGAGAGGAGAAACATCTAGTGATTGAGAGAGAAATATGGAGAGGGCGAAAGATAGATAGATTAGGCATAGGACAGCAAAGGGTGCACGGAACGTGCTATACAAATGTACAAGTCCTATACTTCTGATAGTGTGTATATCACATCCAGACAGACAAAAATACCTGGTGCAGGTGTATAGTACATAAGTCTTTAAAAAAGTGCTATATATATAGACAATTTCTATACTTAGACCCTTCTGATAGTGTGTATATCACATCCGTCTTATCCTGAGATACAAAAATACCTGGTGCAGGTATATAGCATTGTATCTTTAAATAATGCTATAAAAATAGACAATTTCTATACTTGGACCCTTCTGATAGTGTGTATATCACATCCGCCTTATCCTGAGAGACAAAAATACCTGGTGCAGGTGTATAGCACAAAAGTCTTTAAAAAAGTGCTACATATATAGACAATTTCTATACTTGTCCTATATATTACAAGTCCTATATATATATATATATATATATACAAGTCCTATACATTACAGAAAATACTGTTCTCATCTACCAAGTGTAGAAATCAGAATTTGAATATAAAGTCATGGCGCAGCGGCAGCAGGAAACCTCACAAAGCGTTTAAGGCAGAGGGCAGGGCAGAGAGTCTGGCTCAAGGGGCAGAAGAGGAAGTAGTGCAGGAAGAGGGTCCAGTGGCAGGCCTGAGCTTCCTTAGTCACACCAGGGTCGTGTCCACACTTCTAATTCCACAGTCCTGGAGTGGCTGGCTCACACTTCGACGTCCACAAGGATGAGTAGTGAGACAGCCAGCCAGGTATCTGTGGGTACCTCGGACACGACCCTGACTTGGCACGCAGCAATTCCCCCACGTTCTCCATCTGACATCCTCAACAACATCCCGCTAACTTTTGACCCGCCGCCTGCAAGGGAACTGTTGACGTCCATGTCTTGTGTGGTCATGGCCTATGTAATGCAGGGGTATATGCTATATATACACATGGGGGAGGCATTTACGAATGCTGCGACCCTGGTGCATATTCGCCCCTTCTCCCTGGCGTCTGGCTGTCGTATATCCTGCTCACCTGGGCGTGTGAGGGACAAGGTGGAGAGGAGGAGTGACCTCCTCCTGCGCCAGGGTTACCACGATTTACGCCTGCATACCATGCCAGGCATAAATGATAGCACAAACTACACCTACTCAGGAGCAGGTGAAGATTTCTGCACTGTCCGTGAGACAGGCGCAGAGCAGGGTGATTTCACTAAGAGGTGTGCACCTCTAAGTAATTGGGGGTGAGGCTTAATTTATAAATATCCCCCATTATGTATATGTATAGTATGTGTGTATGTACTTTCTCATACCAGTTCTTACCAGGAAAATTGTAGTAACGGACATTATTTTTCCTTCCTGCATAAAATTTGTGCAAGATTTAGTCCGTGTGAATGGGGCTGCATTTACATGTAGGAGATGCAGATTGTTATTGGAGTTCACATGGATTTTGACATTTAATACACATTTATATCCACATGAAAAAGGTTTGCAGAACTAATGTATTGTTCACAACTCTATTTAGATGAAACTGTTTTTCTGCAACACTTGCAACACTAAGAAGCATCTAACCTGCTGATTTGTCCCTATAGTTTCTTACCTTGATCCTCTGTGCCATTTTTGATATATTGGCATTTTGTCTCCTATGGTAATTAGGTGTTTTGGTGCACAGGGGTGGGACTACCACCCTTGTTGCACTGATCTGCCCCGCCCCTCTTAATTATTATTCATTAGGAGGGGCAGGTCCCAGCGAGTGGATCAGCAGTAGCCCCGCACTCAGTGCACCAAAACAACTACTTAGTAAAGGAGACAAAATGCTTATGTACCGAAAATGGCGCAGAGGATCAAGGTAAGAAACTTCATCCTTAGCACCCATGGGCTGTGTTCACAACGTTTTTACAGCTCTGTTAAAATGACGTCCGTTATTTTGAGTCTAAAATAATGGATGTCATTTAGTAGCCTGGCCTCCCCTTGGTGCAATGACTGGCGTTTGCATATTTAGTTTGGAGTTACTAATTGCCTTATGGGTGCGGCTTAATTGAAAAAAGTCCATTGAATTTAATAGTTAAAACGGAGAAAGAACGGTGACAAAAGGAAAACTGTTTGTGAACAACTAATAAAAGAAGTCCACAGTTTGCAAAAGACGTCCGAAAATAATGATCATGTTCATTATTTTGACACCCGCGGTAAAAACGTCCCTTATTCAATACATTGTGTGCATTGGATGTCTGTCTTCCCTTTGACTTCAATGCATTGCCATTGCAGTCAGTTAAATCGCGGCAAAAACGGACGTTATTTTAAATATCAAAATATTTTTTTTTTTATTTTGACGTTGTGTGAACATAGCCATGCACTAAAGAACAGATCTATTTGCTGTAATAAAAAAAACTCTAGAAGATATAGTTCTGGTTATGTTCACAAAATGTCAAAAATACAGAAAAGGCGAACGATTTTTCTATTTAAAATAACGTCCGTTTTTGCCACGATTTAACTGACTGCACTGACTGAACTGAACGTCCAATGCACATAATGTATTAAATAACAGACGTTTTTGCAGCAGACGTCAAAATAATGATCATAATCATTATTTTCGGATGTCTTTTGCAAACGGCGGATGTTTTTTATTACTTGTTCACACACAGTTTTTCTTTTGGCACCGTTCTTTCTCAGTTTTTGCTATTAAATTCAATGGACTTTATATTAAGACCCAAAAGGCCAATTAGTAATCCCAAACCTGAATAATGAACCAACAGCCATCATTGCACTGAGGGAAGACTAGACAGCTAAATGACGTCCGTTATTTTAGACTTATTTTAAACAGAGCTGTAAAAACGTTGTGTCAAAATAGCCTGATATGTCACAGCTATCAAACTCAAGAAAAGTTATAGTGACATAGATTGATGAAATTATTAATTCATTGTGACTGTAATGCCAAGTACAATTTTCTCAAAACTTAAAAATTTTCTTAGAATTAAGCAAGAAAAATACTAAAAAACTTAAATGAAATGAAAGCAAAAACTTAATATTAGCACACAATATAACAACAACAATACAAGAAAATAGAACCAAAATAAATGTAGGAAAACTAAATAGGACCGTGGAGACATGTTTTGTAATTTTACTCCTTTTCAGCTTTCATGATACAAAAAAAAAAAAAAAAAACTTTATGAACTTAGATATTATATTTGCGCAAAAAAAAAGAAAAGAGAAAGTATCGGAAATAACATAGACATTTTAGTAACTCCGATAGGTTGTGACTCTGATAAACAAACAAAAAAATATCCAGAAAAAAAACGGTGACGACATTGGACGGAACTCCAGAACTTTATGCCAACTTTATATTTACTTTGTGTTACTTGCTGGAGTTACCAGGCCGGGTTTACACAGCTTTCTCCCGTCTATCTTTACCTCTCGGCCTGAAGGTCACGATGACCGTGTATTTCACATAAATGGAAATTTATAAAAGTTCTGAACCTGTTTGAAGTGTTCCTTCCTTTTATGTTTAGTCATCCTCATATTAAATTGCATGTGACCTGATGGAACCAGCATCTACCGTACATTTATATCGCACTATGATATTATAATTAGTGGTGCTTCTGTATAATCAGTCCCAAACTATACTCTACTAAACTTTCTTCTACTGTTATTATGGAAGACTGTAACATACTCCTATATGGCATTTTGTTCTAACACAGTAATTTATTTTAAACTGTATTATGCCATATTATGCTATACTGTACATATAAATACTGGCCAGCTATCATGAGGGGTTTATGTAACAAGGCTGAAAATAAGAGCCCATAGCTACCAATTGGAGTCTATTTGCTTTTTATAGCACCTATTGCTATACATCATTACATTGTATTATACTATGTTTCACCATCGCTTATTATAGAGCATTATACGTTATTAAACCATATAATACCAAACCTAATTATACTATATGTTGTTAGACCATACTGAACTATACCTTACCTTATAATGCTGTATATTATTAGACCATACTGTACTATACCTTGCCTAATAATGCTGTATATTATTAGAACACACTATACTATACCTTACCTAATAATGCTGTATATTATTAGACCATACTATACTATACCTTACCTAATAATACTGTATGTTATTAGAACAAACTAGACTATACCTTACCTAATAATGCTGTAAATTATTAGAACAAACTATACTATACCTTACCTAATAATGCTGTATATTATTAGAACATACTATACTATACCTTACCTAATAATGCTGTATATTATTAGAACATACTATACTATACCTCACCTAATAATATTATGTATTAACACATACTATACTATATTATACCATACCAATAATACAGTAAGGTGTTAGAACATACTATACCATACCATACCTTACCTAATAATACTATATACTATACTACAGCACACCTAATTAAACTATGTGTTACTAGACCACACTATACTATACCACACATAATTATACTGTATGTTATTGTATGACCACATTATGCTATACTATACCTTACTACACCATACCTTATTATACAATAAAATACTATACTATACCTTACCTAATAATACTGTATGTTATTAGAACAAACTATACTATACCTTACCTAATAATGCTGCATATTATTAGAACACACTATACTATACCTTACCTAAGGGTATGCTGTATATTATTAGAGCACACTATAATATACCTTACCTAATAATGCTGTATATTATTAGAGCACACTATAATATACCTTACCTAATAATGCTGTATATTATTAGAACATACTATACTATACCTTACCTAATAATGCTGTATATTATTAGAACATACTATACTATACCTCACCTAATAATATTATATATTAACACATACTATACTATACCATACCATACCTAATAATACTATATACTATACTACAGCACACCTAATTAAACTATGTGTTACTAGACCACACTATACTATACCACACATAATTATACTGTATGTTATGCTATACTATACCTTACTACACCATACCTTATTATACAATAAAATACTATAGCTTATTATTCTATAGGTATAAGTATAAAATACTATAGCTTAATATTCTATACTTTATTATGCAATAATATAAAGTACTATACCTTATTATTCTATACATTATTAGACTCAATTATACTATACTGTACAATACCTTATTGTGCTGTGCCACACAATGCCTTATTATAGAGCATTATACTTTATTAGACCATACTCTTCTATACCATACCTAAATATACTATATGTTATTAGACCATAGTATACTAAACTATACCTTAAACTATACTATACTGTAAAATACTATAGCTTAACATTCTATATGTTATACTATACTATACCTTATTATTGTATACTTTGTTAGACTCAATTATACTATACAGCATTAAGTCCTTTTATACTGGGCTATACTATATTATATTACACCTTATACTATATGTTACAATGTCATATTTTACTACCCATTATTATACTTTACTGTGTTTTACCACATTATTATACTATACATGTTTGTTGTATACTCCAATATACTTCTACTGCTTTATTGCATTCTAGCACACTCTGCCTTAGTATACTATGATATACTTTAGTATATTATAATATTCTCCACTGTTCTCTTCCACTTTTTACAGAATAACACTACTATTGTATACTTTTATAAGGTTATACTACCTGTAATGCTACAAATACCTTTATTACATTATACTGTACTGTATAATAACCTATGCTTTATTATACTATATTATATAACGCATACTGTACTGTGCTATTTTCTTTTTAGGATTCTATTCTATTATATTCTCTCCATTGTACTATGCTATACAATAAACAAATGCATTTTATATTATGTTTTATTAAGTTACATATTATGTTTCTGGGTGGAATATAACATCCAGCCACTATGAGACCTCTATGGGGCTGGCCACCATGCGGCTGCTTTTTGCAGGCGGGAGATGGTTTCACTCTTGCTGCGTACACACATTTACACATATCACTCTCCGCTCATTCTGTCTTTGGAAAACACCCTGCCCCCTCCCGTCTTTCCATCAGTCATTCGCTCTCACTTTACACTACTGTATCTCATTATTATCCCTGAGAACACGGCTAAACATTGCATTCTGTTCCTGCATGGGAAGCGGCAACAACCTGGCAATTTTAGTTGATTTCCTCTTGAAGTTAGAGAGAGTGGATGATGAATTTATTGCCGTAGTTTTATTATATGGAATCCATCCCTGTTGAATAATATTTAGTAACCAACTTTTTTTTATTTAGTTTTTTTAATTTTTAGACCAGGGGTGTCAAACTGGTGGCCCTCCGGCTGTTGCAAAACCACAATTCCCATCATGCCTGGATAGCCAAAGCTTCACGTGTTTGACACCCCTGGTGTTCTAAACCTTAATTAAATGTTTAATAAAATTATAAAGCAAAAACCCGGAGACATGGCATAAGTTCTTATGTGCCATTTTCATTGTTCACTGTGGAATGCCACTTTTTGGCTTTGTGTACTTGTGATTTAAAACGAAAAAACTACTAAATAAAGAATGTTTAAAAAAAAAAACCTGGAGACATCATTCCAAGTTGTCCTCTTGTCTTCTCTTAGGGTGGTATTCCATGGGCCGATGGGGGCCCGATCAACAATGTACTGGGCCTATTCCATGACCCAATAATCGTTTAGCAAGGGCTGCAGGGAGATTGTCACCGATGTCCTTGCAGCCCTTGTTTAGCATACATTACCTACTATGCTGCAGGGGTTCTCCTCTTCTTCTTCTCATCAGGTCCTGTGTCCATTGTGGTTGTCACCTTGGTGTCTACAGATCATGAATGGCAGGTAAATCTGTGGACACTGCTCTGTCTTTGTAAATGTCACTGTGTCTGAGGAAGTTCAGAAACTTCACAAAATCACAAAAATAGAGTTCCATTGTCCCTGAGTGAATGAAATGGCAGTGAGTATGGTTGGCCCGTGTTCCATTTACTCTCTTGCAGTTACATTACAAAGCATGATTATCTATGTGACCAGGCTGCACAAATGATCCTGGTATCATTGGTGCGGCCATTACACATCTGAAGAAACAATGGGGGAGATTTATCAAACATGGTGTGAAGTGAAATTGGCTCAGTTGCCCCTAGCAACCAATCAGATTCCACCTTTCATTTTCCAAAGAGTCTGTGAGGAATAAAAAGAAGAATCTGATTGGTTGCTAGGGGCAACTGAGCCAGTTTCACTTTACACCAGGTTTGATAAATCTCCCCCAATATCTCTATGGTTGGGGTGATTGGGGGGACTATACCCAGGAAAGCTCTCCATAGCCAAACAGATGACGAATGGAGAATTCTTAGTTGATCCACAGACTTTGTCTACATACGTCCCCTGCAGGATTTACGGGACACCTGTCCATGAGGAGAAAAGAGACGCCAGAGAACACATGTAAACTAACCATGGGCCATGGTTGCTGAGAAGATGTAACCATATGAAATGGAGAACTCACCCATTCCTCTGATTTATCTGTGTATAGATAATCCTGGACAATGATCTCACCTATGATTATTTAGGAATAGCATCCATATTTTTCCTGACCAGTAGCTGCTACAGATGAAAAGTCTGGTGGTAGCCTGAGGAGCTCCAGGAGAATAGTTTGCCTCTGTACCCCCTTCCATATACATAGCAGGCTTCTCATCACTATTGTATTATTCGTGGTCATTGCTTTTGTTTGCTATTGTTTCTCTTTCCTTAAATAACTTTGCAGGTCTCAGTTTATTTTCTGGGCAATGACAATGGACACAGCACCATGCAAAACAATGTTATAATCAAAGCATCTGCGGAAAGTACACAATCTACTCCTGGGCCTCAAGCCCAAGTAAATCAAGTCATTTGCCCACAGTCATAAGTAATGCTGACACTTTCAGTACGTGCGAGCTGTCCCGGTCAGCTTTCTGAAGTGATTATTCTGCAGTTCTTTATACAGTGCATTTCTCAATGATACAGGCCGATCCTGAACACAGATTATTTATTATAGCCGGTGCATGGGGTCCTGGGGAATGCTGGGACCTGTTTAGGCCTCATCCATTTCTGAATCAATGGGGGTTGACACAAAATATTTTCGGGGCTTCGTTATCAAGTATTAGATCCTACAAGCTATTAATATGTGTTCCAGGTCTGTCTAGTTTCAGATATGGGATAAGTAGCAATAAATGGATAAATTCTATACAATATCCTTCCCTAATATTACCAGTATCCTACAGAATAAAAGACTTTCATCCATGCACTTTACCTGACTAGCGATGGACTCCGACTATTCTTTTACTATGTACCGAGCTAGCAAAAATCTATGAAGTCATTGGGACTAAAAATCTATAAAAAATGGTAGCTTGAAAATGCGAAGGCTGGTTCCATCAAACCATACCTAAACTCCTTCCTGCATTTTATAGGGTAATAATACAAATTTAAGCTTGTAACTCTTTAAAGCGAATGTACCAGCGGTACATCCTTTTTTCCCCCATTACCATGAATAGACCAGCGCCGACACAGGGATTCCAGTGTAGCAGTCCTTTTTTTGAACCGCAGCCCGATTCCCGCACACTGCGATGGCCTATACCGAGCACCGTTTGGGCCTGAAGCACTGAAGTGGGAGGAATTCCCCTCCCCTCTATGACGCAGCTCCATTGATTCCAGTGGTTTCCTTCCACTGGGGATGGATCGGCCTGCCTTTAGTGCTTCAGACCAGGCTAGTGCCCGGTAATGGACCAGCGACATGCGCAGAAACTGGGCCACATTTTTAAGCATGTTCAGGTAGGGCCACGTTTTTTTAACCATGAATAGACCGGAACTGGCAAGGGGGTGCTGGTCTATTCACGGTAAAAAAGCGAGGTCGAAAAGTTTACTTTCTCTGTCCGATTCTCCACTTTTCAGTAGACCTGGCACATATTGGTTTATGTGCTGGATCTGCTCCTTCCTCCTTTTTTTTTTTTTTAAGAGAAGAGGGCCTCAATGCGAGATGTGTGACATACCCCCTACCTAATATGTGTCATAATACTGGCGGCCGGGGGTGGGGGTGGGGGGGGGGTTTGAGTTCCCTTGGGCACCATGGCCTGGGTTAAGCTGGTAAATCTGCACCCCATATGACCAGGGCCATATTTACCACTGGGCACCCATGGTCCGGGTAGCACCAGGGAGGGCAGCACCAGGGAGTAGGGGGAAGAAAACTTTTTTTTTTACCCCTAGTCTCTCACCTCCTGTTCAGGCAGTAAAGCTGGTGTCTTTTCAAGGGGGTGGGGGTAAGGGGGTATGGTGGTATTGGTCAGATCTGGTATGGCGGTATTATCCAGTCTTATCCAGTCACGGTATGGTGGTATTGGTCAGGTCTGGTGTGGCGGTGGTAAATGTGACACCTGGAGCTATTACCTACCAATCCTGATGCTAATTGGTGAGTAAATATGGGGTGTCTTTAGGTTTAGTGCCTAGGGCAGAAGCTGCTGTTAATACGGCCCTGCATATAACTATATGATCCTGTCTTTTTATACTCAATATACTCTCAAAGTGAAAAGGCTGAAAGGAGAAAGAATGTAGATGAGGGAAAGGTACTTTAACTTGTCTGAAGTGCACTAAGTTAATGTAAATGATATTTCGTTGACGTATTTCTAAATAATCTTATTCGCAGACGACTCGGGATGAGTTGTGACAAGACAGAACAGGTTGAGACAGAACATTTTCCTCGGACTGTCTGATTGAGATTATATTACATCCATATTGTTTAGCTATCTCGTAGTTGCTGGCCACGGGTAAGGATTTTCCAGGTGTCAGCTAACGGTAAAGTTTCCACAAGTATCCAGAATAGGATGTGAGTGCGTGACAATTCTGTTTTGAAACACATTTTCTTATTTAAATATTAGCCCCGGAGAAGCCATTTTCCTCTTTGTAATAAATATACTCCGGTCCCTTCAATTCCATATTGAGATTGGTGAAGTAGAGGAAAAATTCCTCAAGTTCGATATTAGGATTACGTATTCTTTGACACTGTACAGCTGAATAAAGGAATGTCCATTACAGCCCTTCACATGTTTTAGGATATATGTGTAATGCAGGGTTGGACATGTCATATATGCAACTCTCCATGAGGGCCCAGTTCACAAGAGAGCGCACTAACACATTGTAAAACTTCAAAATTTTTAGGTGAATTACTAGCTGTGTTGACTGAAGGAGTCTACAAGATGGTGTAATGCAGGCTACCAGATGGTGCGATACCACTGCAGCACTTCTCACGAGTGGTCTGGAGTGGTAGGCTTGCTTCTCCCAGTCCCAACAAACACTTGGACCAAAGAACTCAGTTAACCCCTTTTAATGGTGTGTTGGTAGAGGAGAGTGGCTGGGCATTGAGGGGAAGGACTGGGGTTATGGGGGTGGGAGAAACAGGACATTCTGAGTGTGAACTGCAAAGTCTACTGGGGAACGTAGTCTTATAGCAGTGCATGGGAAGAGGAACAGCAAGAAATATGGAGCAGGCAGAAAACTGCATCAGAGGAGCAAGACTGCTGTAAAACCACATGAAGAGTATCGGGGAAACATGGGTAAGAGCCGTTCATTGTTTGGAAGATTTTTTTTTTATTTAACAAGGCTACGTGGAATTCCCTTTTATGGTGCGTTCACACCTACAGGATCTGCAGCTGATTTTCTGCAGCAGATTTCATTTAAATAACTGAACACAGCATCAAATCTGCTGCAGATCTGCTGCAGATCCTGTAGGTGTGAACGCACCCTTAATCAACATATTAAAAAAGAGTGGACCCAATACTGCAGTGCCCCACTGTGACCAAATCAAAGTATGTTCCATCAATAACCACCCTCTGTTTTCTATCACTCGGCCAGTTATTTAACCATTTACATATATTTTCTCCTAGTCCCAGTATCCTCATTATATGGACTAACCTTACACACAGTACCAAATTCCTTTGAAAAGTCCAGATACACAATGTCCACAGCCTCCCCCAGGTCTAGTCTATAACTGACCTCCAGTCCACTCATATATTGAGTATTATTGTAATTGTACTGACTTGCACAATAGAGACAACATCTTAGTTTCACCTCATGGCAATTGACCAATACAAAATTTGATTTTTTCTTTTAAAAAATTTTCAAATAATTTGCAGCATATTTTATGGAAAATTTAGATCTGTCATTGCAAAGCACAATTGCTGTGCAAAAAATAACATACCTCATATGGGTCTGTAGGCAGGGCCGTATTTGTCACTAGGCACCCGTGGTCCGGTGCCTAGGGCGGCGCCCTGGGGGGGGCGGCACCCGCAGGGAACACTTTTTTATTATAAAAAAAAAAAAAAAAAACGTCCGTAGGCACCGGCCCACGGGTGCCTAGTCCGCGCCGGGGGGGGGGGGGGGGGGAGGTGTGACGGAGCGGCCGGGAGAAGGATGGGCAGGCAGGCTGGTTCCCTCCCCCCATGCAGCGCCGGGGTCCGGGGTGCGAGGCAGGTGTTGAGCTTCCAGCACACACAGCCTGACAGGACGGAAGCTCCCAGCTGCAGCCCCGCGGTCCCGGATCTTCTCTCCTGCTCGGCGGCGCTCACGTGATGTGACGTCATCGCCTAGCAGGAGAGAAGATCCAGGAACGCGGGGCTGCAGCTGGGAGCTTCCGTCCTGTCAGGCTGTGTGTGCTGGAAGCTCAACACCTGCCTCGCACCCCGGACCCCGGCGCTGCATGGGGGGAGGGAACCAGCCTGCCTGCCCATCCTGCTCCCGGCCGCTCCGTCTCCCCCCGGCCCCCCTGCAGCCTCTCCCCTGCCCCCCCAGCCTCTCCGCCTCTCACCTGCCCCCCCCGCCTCTCACCTGCCCCCCCAGCCTCTCACCTGCCCCCCCCAGCCTCTCACCTGCCCCTCCAGCCTCTCACCTGCCCCTCAGCCTCTCACCTGCCCCCCCAGCCTCTCCCCTGCCCCCCAGCCTCTCCCCTGCCCCCCCAGCCTCTCCGCCTCTCACCTGCCCCCCCCAGCCTCTCCCCTGCCCCCCCAGCCTCTCCGCCTCTCCCCTGCCCCCCCAGCCTCTCCGCCTCTCCCCTGCCCCCCCAGCCTCTCACCTGCCCCCCCAGCCTATCACCTGCCCCTCAGCCTCTCCGCCTCTCACCTGCCCCCCCAGCCTCTCACCTGCCCCTCAGCCTCTCACCTGCCCCCCAGCCTCTCACCTGCCCCCCAGCCTCTCACCTGCCCCCCAGCCTCTCCACCTAACCATCAGCCTCTCACCTGCCCCTCAGCCTCTCACCTGCCCCCCCAGCCTCTCACCTGCCCCCAGCCTCTCACCTGCCCCTCAGCCTCTCACCTGCCCCCCCAGCCTCTCACCTGCCCCTCAGCCTCTCACCTGCCCCCCCAGCCTCTCCCCTGCCCCCCAGCCTCTCCCCTGCCCCCCAGCCTCTTCGCCTCTCACCTGCCCCCCAGCCTCTCCCCTGCCCCCCCAGCCTCTCCGCCTCTCCCCTGCCCCCCAGCCTCTCCCCTGCCCCCCAGCCTCTCCCCTGCCCCCCCAGCCTCTCCGCCTCTCCCCTGCCCCCCCAGCCTCTCACCTGCCCCTCAGCCTCTCACCTGCCCCCCCAGCCTATCACCTGCCCCTCAGCCTCTCCGCCTCTCACCTGCCCCCCCAGCCTCTCACCTGCCCCTCAGCCTCTCACCTGCCCCCCAGCCTCTCACCTGCCCCCCAGCCTCTCACCTGCCCCCCCAGCCTCTCACCTGCCCCCCAGCCTCTCACCTGCCCCCCAGCCTCTCCACCTAACCATCAGCCTCTCACCTGCCCCCCCAGCCTCTTACCTGCCCCCCCAGCCTCTCACCTGCCCCTCAGCCTCTCACCTGCCCCCCCAGCCTCTCACCTGCCCCTCAGCCTCTCCCCTGCCCCCCTGCAGCCTCTCCCCTGCCCCCCCAGCCTCTCCGCCTCTCCCCTGCCCCCCCAGCCTCTCACCTGCCCCTCAGCCTCTCACCTGCCCCCCCAGCCTCTCACCTGCCCC
This sequence comes from Dendropsophus ebraccatus, assembly GCF_027789765.1. Classification (NCBI taxonomy): domain Eukaryota; kingdom Metazoa; phylum Chordata; class Amphibia; order Anura; family Hylidae; genus Dendropsophus; species Dendropsophus ebraccatus. Next base: position 164,699,110 of record NC_091456.1, on the reverse strand, counting down.
TCAGCCTCTCACCTGCCCCTCAGCCTCTCACCTGCCCCTCAGCCTCTCACCTGCCCCTCAGCCTCTCACCTGCCCCCCAGCCTCTCACCTGCCCCCCCAGCCTCTCACCTGCCCCTCAGCCTCTCCCCTGCCCCCCTGCAGCCTCTCCCCTGCCCCCCCCCAGCCTCTCCCCTGCCCCCCCAGCCTCTCCGCCTCTCACCTGCCCCTCAGCCTCTCACCTGCCCCCCAGCCTCTCCCCTGCCCCCCCCCAGCCCCTCCCCTGCCCCCCCAGCCTCTCCGCCTCTCCCCTGCCCCCCAGCCTCTCCCCTGCCCCCCTGCAGCCTCTCCCCTGCCCCCCCCCAGCCTCTCCCCTGCCCCCCCAGCCTCTCCGCCTCTCACCTGCCCCTCAGCCTCTCACCTGCCCCCCAGCCTCTCCCCTGCCCCCCTGCAGCCCCTCCCCTGCCCCCCCAGCCTCTCCGCCTCTCCCCTGCCCCCCAGCCTCTCCCCTGCCCCCCTGCAGCCTCTCCCCTGCCCCCCCAGCCTCTCCGCCTCTCACCTGCCCCCCAGCCTCTCCCCTGCCCCCCTGCAGCCTCTCCCCTGCCCCCCCAGCCTCTCCTCCTCTCACCTGCCCCCCCAGCCTCTCACCTGCCCCCCAGCCTCTCACCTGCCCCCCAGCCTCTCCCCTGCCCCCCCCCCAGCCTTTCCCCTGCCCCCCCAGACTCTCCCCCTAACCCTCAGCCTCTCCCCTGGTCCCCAGCCTCTCCCCTGGTCCCCAGCCTCTCCCCCCTGCATTCTCAGCCTCTCCCCTGCCCCCAGCCTCTCTCCCCTGCATTCTCAGCTGCTCCCCAGCCTCCCAGCCCCTTCCCCTGACCCACAGCTTCTCCCTCTGACCCCAGCCTCTCCCCCTGAATCCCAGCTTCTTCCCTGCCCCCCTACCGCTCCCCCTGACCCCCAGCCTCTCCCCCTGAGCCCCAGCCCCCCCTGAACCCCAGCTTCTCCCCTGCCACCCTAGCTGCCCCTCCCTGCTGGTCCCCTGCCCCCCAGCTGCTCTCCCTTTCCCCCAGCTGCTCTCTCTTTCCCCCAGCTGCCTCCCTTCCTCAGTCACCCCTAGCTGCCTCCCTTCCCCTGTCACCCCCAGCTGCCCCCCTTCCCCAGTCCCCCTGTCGCCCCAGCTGCCTCCCTTTCCCAGTCACCCCCAGCTGCCTCCCTTTCCCAGCCCCCCCCAGCTGCCCTCCTGCCCCAGTCACCCCCAGCTGCCCCTGCAGACAAGTTGTGGTCGGAGAAGTCTTCATGATGCTGCGCCAGATGGAGAAGAAAGCAAAAAGTTAGCGACAGCAATTCGAGAAGACGTCACCTGTGAGTCATTAGTAACTGCACTGTAATCACTTCTATAGTGTGCAGAGCCTGTGTACCATTGGGGTCTATAAGGGTCAGTTTATTGTTTGCGGTAGTGTACTGACACAGCCCTGCGGTCACTACAGTACACTAGTGCAAACTTTTAAACTAGGACCCAACTACAAGAGCTGCAGGCACTACAACTCCCAGCATATCCTGAGGGCTGCAGACTGTCAGTACATGCTGGGAGTTGTAGTGCCTTGAGCTGTTGTAGTCGGGTCCTAGGTGCATCATACACTGGATGCTTTGTAGCATATAAGAATACATAGATCTGTGGGGCTCAGTGCAGGGAAGTGACCGCAGAACATCACTAATAGGGGATAGAACAACAACATCTCCCCCTACCATATTAGTGATGTTCTGGGGTCACGTCCCTGCACTGAGCCCCCACAGATCTATGTATTCTGATCTCCCGCAACGCCTCCAGGACCCAACTACAACAGCTGCAGGCACTACAACTCCCAGAACAGTCTGCAGCCCTCAGGATATGCTGGGAGTTGTAGTGCCTGCAGCTGGATGCTTTGTGGCATATAAGTATACATAGATCTGTAGGGGCTCAGTGTAGGGAAGTGACCCCAGAACATCACTAATAAGATATTGGGGGAGATGTTTTTGTTCTATCCCCTATTAGTGCTGTTCTGGGGTCACTTCCCTGCACTGAGCCCCCACAGATCTCTTTATTCTTATATGCCACAAAGCATTCAGTGTATAGGACCCAACTACAACAGCTGCAGGCACTACAACTCCCAGCATGTACTGACAGTCTGCAGCCCTCAGGATATGCTGGGAGTTGTAGTAAAGTACAATCCTATGATAACTGCCGCTGTAGACAGATGTATTGCTGGACCCTCAGGGCTGATGGTTGTCACCCACAGATTGCAGCCACCAGGAGACTCTGCACACAGTGATTTATTACAGGGTTGTCCTCTCAGAGACTACAACTCCCAGCATACCCTGAGAGCTGTATAAATGTAGGGATTTGTCACAGATACAGATGAATTCAGGAAAGGAGCGGGTCAGCATGTCGTGTCTCACTGGTTGTATATTGGTGGCTCCAGGTCCCCCAGTCCAACACTGGACAGAACCAGTCCCCCGGCCTCCTTCCTTCCTCCATCACGTCTGTTTGATGAGAACAGCGGGCATCAAGCAGAGCGGCACCCAAGTGCCAGGGTATATACCATGCATGTACAGTAACGGCGCGGCGGGGGGGGGGGGGGGGGTGAGGGGGGGCGCCTCTGCGTGCAAAGTGCCTAGGGCAGCATGAACTCTAAATACAGGCCTGTCTGTAGGTGAAAAAAATGACTGTGGTATGGCCTTTTAAACACATGGAGGAAAAAACTTAAAGGAGTACTCCAGTGGGGGGGGGGGGGCACTTTTTTGCTGGGACCGGGGAGGAGGTGGCTGATGGAAAAGACGTCCACTCACCTCCCCGATTCCAGCGTGACATCTCAGGTCCGCCACTCAGTGAAGGAGGTGGGATCTGAGCGGACTTGAAAGGGATCCAGTCTCCTTCACTGAGTGGCTGAGCGGACCTGAAACGTCACGTCTCGGGCCCGCGTCAGACACCCGGAAGCGGCCAGGAACCGGGCACCGGAGTGCCGCGATGCGGGACCTGCCGCTGGAGCCGGGAGGTGAGTGGACGTCTTTTCCCTCGGCCACCTCCTCCCTGGTCCCAGCAAAAAAGTGCCCCCCCCCGCTGGAGTACCCCTTTAAGTGCAAAAGTGAAAATTTGCTCAGTCACTGAGGGGTTGAATAAAGTTTTCCATCCAGCTTTACTCCATAAACTTGGACAAGGTAAACAAAGTCATCTCCTCCTTACAGGGTTAGGGATCGACAATTTTAGTATAGTAAGCATCCTATGTACATTGCCTTGTTTCCATTGCCATTTTGACCATTAAAGAGGAAGTCCAACAACTGTTAAAAAATACAGAGAGGCGGGGTGTGTGTGGGGGGGTATTATGGTGGGGGAAAATAATAAACAATGTTAATTTACCTATATTTGCACCCCATATAGTCGCTCCACAGTCCCGTTAATGGTCGCCGGTGACCTACAGCTCTCCAAGCTGCAACATCACGTACCCAGCTGAGTGATTGTCTGCTCAGCCAACCAGTGACTGAGGTGAGACACTGCCCCAGTCAATGACTGGAAGAGCTGAGCACATGACATACCTATTTTCCAGATGAGTGAGTGTACTTATTCATTATTTTCTACCCCCCCCCCCTGCTGTTTTTAAGTTCCTCTGGGATTCCTCTTCGAAAGGGGAACTCCAGATAAGGAAAACTTTTCTCTATTAAAAGAACATTAAAAGTTATATAGTTGTGTCTATATAGTGTATGACCATAGCTGTGTGGTTCGGCCACACTGGTAGCTGATTGTTATCCAGGAAGTGAAGAAAACTTGCCTCTGTGTCAACCCACATTGTCTCCTGCTTTCACTGCTCTCCCACCTTAGGCGACAAAGATTCCATGCCTCTGTTTCACATTGTGTGTGTTTGCTGAGCACAGACTGATGATGCAAAAAGGGGGACGGCGTGATGTCACAGGAGGCTTGGCTGGATCACCCAATCACCATCTCTGACCGTCCAGAAGCAGCTGCTGCAACTTCACTGATTGTGCAAAACTCTGCAGTGAAAATAGGGCTATGTTCACACATGCTGGAGTTTCATTGCAGTACTGCAGCATCTTCACAAAAATGATGCAGTAACACAATTAAATGATGCTAAACGACACAGAGGATCAGAGAAGGCACTGTCAATCCCACCTGGAGAAAAAACAAGGTATAAACAGTATATCCCATTTAAGATGATATCAAATAAATTCCTTATTGTGGGGCTCAACTTCAAAGATAAAACATGCTTGATCATAATACGTGCGTGGAGATAAAAGGAAAAAAAATAAAAATAAATTCAAAAAGTTCTTTACTTTATTCCAATATCGGCATTATAGCTAGTAACAGTGTGCTGTGTGGTTACAGGTAGAGAATACAGGGTGCTGTGTGGTATTACAGGTAGAGAATACAGCGTGCTGTGTGGTGTCACAGGTAGAGAATACAGCGTGCTGTGTGGTGTCACAGGTAGAGAATACAGTGTGCTGTGTGGTGTTACAGGTAGAGAATACAGTGTGCTGTGTGGTGTTACAGGTAGAGAATACAGCGTGCTGTGTTGTATTACAGGTAGAGAATACAGCGTGCTGTGTGGTGTTACAGGTAGAGAATACAACGTGCTGTGTGGTGTTACAGGTAGAGAATACAACGTGCTGTTTGGTGTTACAGGTAGAGAATACAGCGTGCTGTGTGGTTACAGGTAGAGAATACAGTGTGCTGTGTGGTGATACAGGTAGAGAATACAGCGTGCTGTGTGGTGTTACAGATAGAGAATACAGCGTGCTGTGTGGTGTTACAGGTAGAGAATACAGCGTGCTGTGTGGTGTTACAGGTAGAGAATACAACGTGCTGTGTGGTGTTACAGGTAGAGAATACAACGTGCTGTGTGGTGTTACAGGTAGAGAATACAGCGTGCTGTGTGGTATTACAGGTAGAGAATACAGTGTGCTGTGTGGTGTTACAGGTAGAGAATACAGCGTGCAGTGTGGTGTTACAGGTAGAGGATACAGCGTGCTGTGTGGTGTTACAGGTAGAAAATACAGCGTTCTGTGTGGTGTTACAGGTAGAGAATACAGCGTGCTGTGTGGTGTTACAGGTAGAAAATACAGCGTGCTGTGTGGTGTTACAGGTAGAGAATACAGCGTGCTATGTGGTGTTACTGGTAGAGAATACAGTGTGCTGTGTGGTGTTACAGGTAGAGAATACAGCGTGCTGTGTGATGTTACAGGTAGAGAATACAGTGTGCTGTGTGGTGTTACAGGTAGAGAATACAGTGCTGTGTGGTGTTACAGGTAGAGAATACAGTGTGCTGTGTGGTGTTACAGGTAGAGAATACAGCGTGCTGTGTGGTGTTACAGGTAGAGAATACAACGTGCTGTGTGGTGTTACAGGTAGAGAATACAGCGTGCTGTGTGGTATTACAGGTAGAGAATACAGTGTGCTGTGTGGTGTTACAGGTAGAGAATACAGCGTGCAGTGTGGTGTTACAGGTAGAGGATACAGCGTGCTGTGTGGTGTTACAGGTAGAAAATACAGCGTTCTGTGTGGTGTTACAGGTAGAGAATACAGCGTGCTGTGTGGTGTTACAGGTAGAAAATACAGCGTGCTGTGTGGTGTTACAGGTAGAGAATACAGCGTGCTATGTGGTGTTACTGGTAGAGAATACAGTGTGCTGTGTGGTGTTACAGGTAGAGAATACAGCGTGCTGTGTGATGTTACAGGTAGAGAATACAGTGTGCTGTGTGGTGTTACAGGTAGAGAATACAGTGTGCTCTGTGGTGTTACAGGTAGAGAATACAGTGTGCTGTGTGGTGTTACAGGTAGAGAATACAGTGTGCTGTGTGGTGTTACAGGTAGAGAATACAGCGTGCTCTGTGGTGTTACAGGTAGAGAATACAGTGTGCTGTGTGGTGTTACAGGTAGAGAATACAGCGTGCTGTGTGGTGTTACAGGTAGAGAATACAGGGTGCTGTGTGGTGTTACAGGTAGAGAATACAGGGTGCTGTGTGGTGTTACAGGTAGAGAATACAGCGTGCTCTGTGGTGTTACAGGTAGAGAATACAGTGTGCTGTGTGGTGTTACAGGTAGAGAATACAGCGTGCTTTGTGGTGTTACAGGTAGAGAATACAGCATGCTGTGTGGTGTTACAGGTAGAGAATACAGGGTGCTGTGTGGTGTTACAGGTAGAGAATACAGGGTGCTGTGTGGTGTTACAGGTAGAGAATACATTGTGCTCTGTGGTGTTACAGGTAGAGAATACAGTGTGCTGTGTGGTGTTACAAGTAGAGAATACAGCGTGCTGTGTGGTATTACGGGTAGAGAATACAGTGTGCTGTGTGGTGTTACAGGTAGAGAATACAGCATGGTGTGTGGGTGGAACCTCAATGAAATGATAAAGTACTGCAATTTATTCAGTAACACAATGAAACTGCAATGCGTGAACACAGCCTAGATGTTCTGCAACAGCTTTGGGTGGGGAATAGGCAGGGTGGAGGACTGTGATGAACAGCTGAGGGAAAGCAATGCAATCTGGAACCTGTAGTACTGTGTACAACTGCTCAACCAGGAAGTACAACCACATCAATATTGGACAAAACCCCCCAAAACCAATGGATTTTGGAAGTTTCAAAACTGGGATAGATAGGCATATAGTAATGCTATATGCTTCTGCAGCAGGTTTTTTTTTTTTTTTTACCTCTACCTGCAGTATCCTTTAAATTCCATTTCATATATATCCTTTAACTTCTATATACACATATGTTACGGGAAGCCACGTAATGCCTTCACTATGGCTGTCCTAGGTAAGTTGTTAAAAATCCAAAATAAATAGTCCCAAAAAAAAAAAAAAAAAAATCTGTTCTATAGAATTACATCTAATTAATAAGACTAAAAATAAATATACAAGAGGTTCCCTAGAAAGCTACAGTAAGCCAGTAGCAGATTCTGAATGTACCCAACAAAGAAGAGACCTTATGTCATTACCCCTCTTAACCATTTCTTTTCCACAATGACTTAAAGGAAACTTTCATCCAGCAGCATTTGGACTGACTCATGAAATAACAAACAATGTCTCCCAATAATACTCCTTCACTTCATTCAGAGCTCCTATGATTTATTTTGTTTTCCGTGCTGGAAAATAGTTTATTTATGAATGACATAACCGAATATACAGAAGTTTTGTTTATTAAAGATCATGGATGGAGATTTCCGAACATTTACTCGAGCGCTCCGGTCCGGGTCAGGACTAATGTTATCTGATAAATAGATTGCTGCAGTAAGAAGTCTAGGAGACTACTTGTTGTGACCTTATAATATATCATAACTTGTCTGACAGACTGAGCTTCTACAATGTTCTTGTTGGGAAGAAGAAAGAGTTATTAGTTGATCAGATCAGAACTACGTAAGGTAATACTGTGCTTAAGGGTGTCTTCACACATACCGTATCGCTGCATATTTATCGCAAGAAACTCGCAGGAAACTCGCATGAAAGTAGCTGCGTTTTTTGTGGTGTTAAACTCTTCTGTGAAAATCAAAACTCGCACCAAACACGCAGCGAGAATACACATACATTGACTATAGCAATCAGTATCCCCGTGGATTCACGTGCGAGAAACTCGCAGCAAAAAATACGCAGCGATATGGTACCTGTGAAGGCACCCTAAAGGGGTATTTCCATCCCAACTAGTATAATTAAAATTGTAGGTCTAGTCAAGTCAAACATTTTTCCAAATACAATCATTTAGTAAACTTGCCTCCTCCTCCTGATATGCTGCTCTTCTCCTCCCATTGTTGGCAGGTTGATGTTTAGGTTATCAACCACCTGTCTGCACTGAAAGTAGTGGTCTGCCTGCTGTATACATAGCTATAATATAAATGTATTAAAATAAGGAGATATATTATATAAAAATATATAAATATTAGTGATGAGCGAACATGCTTGTCCGAGCTTGGTACTCGATCGAGTATTAGGGTACTCGATGGTACTTGTTACTCAGACGAGCATCTCGCGATACTCGAGAAAATCTCATCATCCGTTTTCTGTAAGTTTAGGCGCTATTTCTCAGCCAATAAACATGCAGGAGACTCTTTGGTACATCCTGCGATCATGTAGGACCCATACATGTCGATAGCAGCGATTGGTTGGCCAAATCAGATGACCCTGCCATATAAAAATCGCAGTCGGTAGTGCTCACTTCAGACGTATGCTGGAAGAGATTAGGGACAGAGCTGCTGCTTCTCAGGGAGAGCTTTAGGGAGGGAATTAGCGTTCCAGTAGGCAGGGAATACTAGCAAAACAACCAAACAGCCCTTGTAAGGGCTTCAAATCATTTTTAAATTGTATTACTACAGACTGCTGGCTGGGACTTGCAGTGCTGCTACCACGATTTCAGCAGCACACTGTGATGACCGGCTGCTGGCAGAAAGGGGACATTAGGTGTTGCATACAGACCCCTAAAAAGTGCTCAGTACTATTTTATGATTTTGTGGCTGGTGGTGCTGCTGTAGTACATCGTATTGCTGTTATTTGTAGTACACCTGCATAGAACTTCACTGCTCATTGTAAGGGGGTGTCAAAGAGTGTATTGGTGCAGCCACCACTATATTGTATCTCACAGCCCCCCAAAAACTATTGGGACCACTAGTATATTTCCAGATTTCTGTCTTTCTTACTCAAGCCATATTTAAGTTTACTACTGCTTGCAGAGTGTAAAGGGGGTGTCACAGAGTGTACTGGTGCAGCCACCACCAGATTATATCTCACAGCCCCCTAAAAACTAGTGGGACCACTAGTATATTTTCTGATTTCTGTATTTCTTACACGAGGCCTATCTAAGTTCACTACAGCTTGCAGAGTGTAAAGGGGGTGTCACAGAGTGTGTATAGGTGCAGCCACCACCAGATTGTATCTGTATGTCTGGCCTAATTTTTGGGAGGTTCACTGGCTACCACTTCTACCTTGGCCACTCTGTCCTGACCCTCATGCTGTGTCAGGCAACATTTTGGGGGTGGTTCATATGCTACCTCTGTTTTTAATGGTTCTCTGTGTTCTCACTGCCATGCTGTGTCAGGCTGAGTTTTTGGGTGGTCCATATGCCTACCTCTGTTTTAACCAGGCTGTTGCACAGAATTAGGCATAATGGTGCCATTAAGCAGCCTCAGAGGCATGCATACATGCTGCCCCTGCTGTTTCCTGTCCATTTCCGTTGTGTTTCCATCATTTTCTGAGGTTGACAGGTTTTCACACAACCTTCCCTCTACCGAACTTGGGTCCCCTGCAAAAATGCTCGAGTCTCCCATTGACTTCAATGGGGTTAGTTACTCGAAACAAGCACTCGAGTATCGGGAGATATTTGTCTCGAGTAACGAGCACCCGAGCATTTTAGTACTGACTCATGACTAATAAATATGTATTCTTTAGCTAAATATACACCAGTCAGACCACTGGTTTTAGAGCAGAGTGGTGGTTGCCATAGGTTGAGCAATGACGCATACAATACCATGTGCATTTCTGCTCAATGCATCCATCAGGGTGGGTGCAAATGTAAGACGAGGTCTCAACAGTGACATTCTAAAGGAGAACACAGACAGTTATGGGGACCCAGAATGCTTTTACCACAAGAAATGACCTTTTAGATGTATATCATAGGGTGTCTGTCTCATTATGTACCCTCTTAGAAAATGGATGAATTCATCATGTACCAAAATAAATTTATCAATGTATCAAAATAAATTTAACCGCTGCACAAAAGATACAAACGTGAGAAAACATTCTCTTGTACGCTGATCGCCAACACTTTTACATGGGCCGATTATCATCTGGCTGGGAGCTTCTAGGATTGCTCATTGACCATAGTCTGCCCATAATAAGATATCATTAGATTCAAAGGGTATAGCCCTCAGGATCAAAACTGGTGTGATAAGAAAGCTTATTCCATCTTTGTTTTTTCATCTAAACATTAGTTATAATAGTACGTTACTGGGTTTGTGGAATTGAGTTTATTATGCTTACAGTATTAAAATAACCTTGAAGAGCAGGTGCACTTATTGACACATAAGCACTATCTAACTTCCAATGATGTCTCCATCTAGTATCAGCTGATACTGCATACCAATAAAAAAATGTTAACATCGGCTGAATAAAAACATGCGAGTGATTTAATGTCCCCAAAAGGTAGCGACAGGTTCCTTTTAATCGAGGGATGGGAAACATTTGTGCCATAGCCCGGGGCACTGGTTGCAGGTGTTATGGGCAGCTGGTGGGCTCTGGTGCTTTGGGGCAACTTGTCACAGTGGCCAGGAGTGGTAGTACCCAGCCCCAGACACTTGGGCACCGGACCTTAGTAGAACTGGTGTGAGGTGCAGCTCAAGAGATAACAGGATCCAGTACCTAAACAGTGGTTTAACTTTACTTCAGAAGCTTCAGTGCAATACAAAATATAACTAAATCACTGCTCACAGGTGCTATTGCAAAAATACAATAATACTTAAGATAGACCTTTGAGGTAGAAGTGAATACTTGTGTGCAAGGGAAGTATAGGGGTATGATCAGGGCTCTTGCCTAATTGGAATCTTTCAACTCTGCCGGTTGAAACTGTTTGTACTCTTCGTACTTACTTTAGATATTAGTATATATCTGACTTCCTTCCGCCCACACAAATTTAGAAACCACCATGTTAAGTAGTACAAGTCCTAGGTCTCAGTGTCTAAGTTAAGCTCTCACTGAAGATTTCCCCAAGTGGACGAGCATGTGTGAGTAAGGTGTCTCGGCTCTTAGGATCTTTGCCTTACTGGGGATCAGTCCCTCTACTTTTCCTTAGGGGACTGTCCTGACTGAAGAATCCTTGGCATAGGCAAGGGTTGGTCCTAGTCTTCCGGTTACCCCGCCTCTAGGGTTAAGCACTGCATACTGGATGTCTTGGACTCCACACTGAACTGGATCAGAACTAGACTGAACTGAACTCCCCTGCAGACAGGAATTCCCCTATCCTACATAGGGTTGTGTAATAGAAGTAAGGGTGAGAAAGTGGAAGAAGGGTAGAGTGTCTGCACTTGTGATTGGTCAAACATAAAAGAAAGCTAAAACCTTTACACACACTGCAGCTGTGCACTGGGGAGAGTGAGACACCTAGTGTCTGGAGTGGAAAACCCAGCTACCAGCACTTGGTGTGACACCGGAGAGAGTTACATTTCGACAGGTGGTTAAAATTTAGTGACTCCTGTACTGGGACACTACATTTGGCCCTCTGGCTATTGCAAAACAATAAATCCCACCATGCCTGGACAGTCAGGCTTTAACTTTCCTATTGCCTCCTATCTGCTACTACACTACATTTCTCATCCAGTGCAATAGATACCTTAGTCTATATGTACTGTACATTTTCTTTGTGTTCTGTTTCTTTCTTTCCTTGTTCTTTTTTTTTTTTGTTATATCAGCTTCCCTTTCACTAGAAATAATATCCATCAAGTGATGTTTGAAAAATATAGCTTAGGTAATCACATTCCTTAAAATAGCTAAGTAACAAATGACTGCTTTCTCAATTTAAAGCATGCTATATTTAATGATGTTAAAAGTGTTCAGAATTATATTTTGGGTGATTATGTTGATTTTCCAGACTGCGTTTTATTTCCCTCCACCCTCTATAATGCTTGTGTAAGACAAGTAATTCATAATGTAGCATTGTCGTTGTTTTTTTTTTTTTTTGTTCAAAATATACACAGCCCTATACACAGTTTACAGTTTATACGTGGGGCACATTTTATTATTATTTTTTTGGAAAAAAAAAAAAAAAAACCCTGTAGATTTATGATGACGAGACCTTTTTCTTAGAATAAAGAAGAACTCAGGGGATGGGGAGTGCGGGAACATAAAAACGAATGTATACTTACCTGTGCCCATGCCCCTATAGTGCTGAATCACCGCATCGGACCCCTGCTGGCCTCCTCTAGATTCCACTCCTGCAACTCCACAACTCAGGCTCAGAAATACCTAAGAAATACCTAAGCCAGTCAGAGACTGAGGCAGGACAATGCTGCAGTCACTGATTGGCTGAGTGGGTGTATTCACTCAGGTCATGAAATACCAGGAAGCCGGGAGAAAATGAAGTCAGAGAGGTGGTGATGCGGTGCAACGGGCATATAGGGACGGGTAAGTACACATTCTTTGTTATGTTCCCATACCCCCCTGACTGCAGTTGAGTTTTAGTTTTGGGCAGGCAAACAGTAGGTAAGGGGGTATATTGCCCTGCCTTACATAAAAGTTACAAGATTTTTACTGTTGTTGCCATATTGTATGCCTAATTTAAAGTTGTACACCTATCCCTTTGTGCACCTAGTAGACCTTGGATGTAAAGAGCTGAAGAGGCTCCTGTGTGTAGCACTGCCACAATACCCTGGGCAAAGGGTGTTGATGTAGTTGCATATATTGCAGTACTAGGCCAAAACACTGGTAAAAAGGGGCAGGAAAGGGTCTATATAAGGGCAGTGTTTTTGGTGCCATAAGAGTCTACTCTTGGTGTGTGTTAGAGTACATCTAGTTCCAAGAGGTGATCTGATGGTAGAACCAAGCACAAAAAGCTTGAGAGAAGCTGGGCGGAGGAGTTTTCAAGTAGCTAACATGACACCACCATTACAAGCTAGACATTGCGTATTTCAGAACTGTAGTGCCAGGAAGGGACTGCTTAGCAATACCCAAGTGTTGTCATGAAGGAGAAACGAGTGAGCTGCTATTGAGAATCTGTAAGCAAAATAACTCTCCTCCAGAGCTCAAGAAGGAAAACCACTGTACACTCACCGGCCACTTTATTAGGTACACCATGCTAGTAACGGGTGGTCTTCTGCTGCTGTAGTCCATCTGCCTCAAAGTTCGACGTACTGTGCATTCAGAGATGCTCTTCTGCCTACCTTGGTTGTAACGGTTGGCTATTTGAGTCACTGTTGCCTTTCTATCAGCTCGAACCAGTCTGCCCATTCTCCTCTGACCTCTGGCATCAACAAGGCATTTCCGCCCACAGAACTGCCACTCACTGGATGTTTTTTCTTTTTCGGACCATTCTCTGTAAACCCTAGAGGTGGTTGTGTGTGAAAATCCCAGTAGATCAGCAGTTTCTGAAATACTCAGACCAGCCCTTCTGGCACCAACAACCATGCCACGTTCAAAGGCACTCAAATCACCTTTCTTCCCCATACTGATGCTCGGTTTGAACTGCAGAAGATTGTCTTGACCATGTCTACATGCCTAAAAGCACTGAGTTGCCGCCATGTGATTGGCTGATTAGAAATTAAGTGGTAACGTGCAGTTAGACAGGTAATAAAGTGGCCGGTGAGTGTACAAAGCCACATACTGGAGATAGCTTCCATTTAAATCAATGTTTGACCCTCAAATTCCTGCACTCACTCCTGCCACCAGAAGGTCATTTAACCTTGGATACGACTATGCCGGTGAGTTCTATTCACAAGTTACTCTTGTGTATTACCACTCGTGAGTACAGAGTTGTGGCTGGCCGCCGAGAGGCCTTGAATGTGGGACTAGAGGCCCTATTACACAAAACGATTATCAGTTGTATTTGGCCAATATCGGCCACTGCATCCAATAATCGTCTTGTGTAATAGAAGACAACGATCAGCCGACATGAACGATGTTGGCTGATCGTTGCTATGATTTGTTTTTCAACATGTTGAAAGACAAACGACTAGGCTAGCATTGATCTTGCTTTGTGCAATAGGAGCGGCGGCAGCAGACCACCGCTATCTTCTATGGCTGCCTGGATGATCTAGCAATCACCAGGGCAGCTCCCGTGCCCCACCCTGGCTCTTACCCGCTTGCTGCCGACACGTGGAATAGCGCCAGCAGCGAGCGGGGGACAAGAAGCAAACGTGCACTGACAGCACTCGTTCGCTCCTCAACATCGCCCCTTATAAAAGGTGCTTAAGGAGGTAGTGAGAGGCTGTTAGCAATTGAAAGACATTATTACCCCATCCCCCGAGCAGTGGAATTTCAAGACAAGATGGGCAAGAGGTTTCCATTATTTATCTCTTCTAGAGGAGGTTGAGATGATAATAGATCCTCTTTAGTAAATAGCTCATGGAATTTTATGAAGTACCATAAGGTATTATGGACGCAAATGGAGGGAAGCGTATTATTATGGAATTTGTGAATATGTATATATAAGGATAATAATTATGTACGTTTTACATATTCTCATAATTGTGTTATTATTACTTGATTGCCATAATGAAATAAAGAGTGGGTAAAATCTTTAGATACACCTCTAGGGTGGCAAATTGAATCACTGCTCTGGATTTGGAAAGACTTCTTGAAATCACTCATTTGTATTATAATAACTTTAAAAATGTTACTAACAAAAATACAGTTTAATCATCTCTGTCTTAGACCTCAATGGTACCAATTCCAATGTTATTTTATTTTTAAAAAGCCGAATTTTTTCAGATTTGGACATTATTATTGGGGGATCAATTTACACTAATGGGGAGATTTATCAAACATGGTTTAAAGTGAAACTGGCTCAGTTGCCCCTCGCAACCAATCAGATTCCACTTTTCATTCCTCACAGATTCTTTGAAAAATGAAAGGTGGGATCTGATTGGTTGCTAGGGGCAACTAAGACAATTCAACTTTACACCAGTTTGATACATCTCCCCCTAAGTTCTTGTTACCTGAGTAGAGCATTTCTCAATGCTCAAGTGCGTGACTCGAGTAACGAGCCCCATTGACTCGAGCATTTAACCAGGTGCCCCCTGATTAGCAGAGCAGACAGTGCCTGGTAAACTTTCTTTGTTAATTTTTTTTGTATATTTTGTCCCTTGAAGGGATGTTTAAAATGACTGGCTTCCTACTGGAGTTGCAATCTGTCTTGCAAAAACCTATTACAATTTTTTGTCCTAATTTTTGATTTAAACATCCCTTCAAAGGACTGAATATACAAAAATGTAAGCGAAAAAAATGCAATAGGTAGCCTTCCTTACCTGTTCTCGATTTTTCCCATGCCCTCTGGTGCTGGCTCCAGTTCCTTGCTCACTTACAGCCTGCTCAGCCAATCAGTGGGCTGTCACTAAGAGGGGGACCTAAGGCAGCACCCATCTGGAGGAGTGCGAACAGGTGAGTATAGCTTCTTTATAGTTTATTTTACGCTATTGGGCTATTTTACCTCTTCGGGAAAATATTAGAAAAGGCGCCAGACTTGTAACATAGACGGCTTCTAATAATGATCATAATCATTATTAGGGGCTATCTATTTAGGAAGATGGCTGCCTTCCACCGATATTATTAAAAAAGTGGGAACACTTGTACTGTTGGACTGTTTAACAGTTTTGGAACTTTCGACATCATAATGAATGATGATGTCATGAGCTTTAAAACTGTTTAAATATTCGCACTACCACACTGACGCACTGTCAGTATATTAGCGCGAGTATTTAAAAAGCACCCTAAGGTGCTTGGTCAAGCATTGAGGTGCTCGACTGGGCATACTTGCTCAACCCCAATAATGAACTATTTCAAATACAGTCTAGGTTCTCAGCTACCCTTGAAAAATAGTCACAAATGTGAGTAAGTGATGATGCAGGCATTGCCTCTGACCTTTAAAAGAGAAGTCCAGCGAAGATTTTCATTAAAGTATTGTATTGCCCCCCAAAAGTTATACAAATCCCCAATATACACTTATTAGGGGAAATGCTTATAAAGTGCTTTTTTTCTCTGCACTTACTACTGCATCAAGGCTTCACTTCCTGGATAAAATGGTGATGTCACGACCTGACTCCCAGAGCTGTACGGGCTGTGGCTGCTGGAGAGGATGATGGCCTTTCCTGTAATAAGTGTGCATTGGTGATTTGTGTAACTTTTACACTATACTACTACTTTATTCTTTAATAAAAACTTTTGCGGACTTCTCCTTTAATTATTTTCTGTGTGTAAACGTTAGGGTGCGTTCACACTGAGTGAAATAGGCAGAATTCCGCGGCAGAGCCCCAACCGCAGAATCCTACCTGCCTCAGTGGGATGCCTCGTGCGCTTCTGCTCTCCGTAGCTCTCCACTCAAAGAATGGACCTATCCCCACCCCTGCCGTGGAATTCCGCCTCTTTTATTCAGTGTGAACATACCCTAAGGGCTCGTTCCCACTGAGCAAAAGCAGCTGAATTTCTGCGCTGAATCAGCGCTGAAATTTCAGCCGTTAAAATAGGTGCAGAGCTAATTTCCATTGTGTTGAATGGAAATTCTGCTCTGCAGTTCACACAGTGGAATTTCCGCACTGAACTAATCCGCTTTCCGCCAGAAGAATGAACATGTTCATTCTTCCGCTAGCGGAAGCCAATACAAATCAATGGGGCTCTGATTTTCTGTTTCAGTGCGGATTCAGCGCGGATTCAGCGCGGAATACAAGCGTAATACAAGCGGAAATTACTCGCTGAATCAGCGCGGAAATGGGGAAAAAGGGGGGGAGGAGGATTCTAGTATATGTTCTGGTATAGTCTGGAATACGCAGGGATTCTGCTTGCATTCTGCTTATATTCTGCTCGGAATTCAGCGTCAGTTGATTTCAGGCGGAAATATTTCCTTGCGTAATCCGCTCCTTTTGCTCTGTGTGAACGTAGCCTAACTCTGCCAAAGAGAGAATTTACATGAATACACAAAATTTACATTAATACACTAAAAAATTTAGAATGTCCATACGTTATCATTATTTATATGTTGACTAAGCTCTCTCAATACTACGAGAGGACACCCATAAGGAACTAAATGAAGGCTACAGAGGGCACTAAATATTCCACGACGTGCGCTGCAATTTTCTTTTGCAAGAGCGAATTTAATCATATGACCTAAGGTGTGTCCTACCAGATAATGTTACATATCACCAGTCAACCTATGCATTGGATTACAGTAGTTGAGTCTTCAGTTTCTACGCGAAACAACCAAATGCCATCTCAGACTAATTTACAAATTTTGGGAAGAATTTCTTACAAAAGTAGACTTAGAATTCTCTCCATCATCACCTATTTGAATTAAATCCCAATGTATAATAATGCTGAAGATATATGCATATGCTGTGTAGTAAGGATGATGTGCACGCCAGCTCCATAACTATTTAAAAATGACATTTCAGAAAAGTGTGACATTGCACTTAAATCCCCATTGTTATAATGATTTTGGATGTAAGCTTAAAACCTACCTCTGATCTCCGGAGGGTAGGATTCGAAGCTCATGTGAAGTGCATTTAGAAACACAGCAACATTCTTGTTGTCTCTGGCGGCCACATCTAATGCAAGAAACGTGTTAATCAAATTGCTTATATATTGTAGTGATATGTTTGCTAGAGGCTGGCATCATTTCTGGATCAGCAGAGACACTTATCATAGACAAAAACTCAAAAAACTGCTCCGGGTAAGAACAGACAACTTTCGTCAAATTAATTTTTTGTGCTTTTTTTCCGGGGTCCTGTAGTTTCCTAAAATTACAGGAGTGTCAAAAATGAATTTATTTTTAGATCTATTTTATGTGAACCATAGCGATGCATACTAGGCTTTGTATTGCCTTCAGGCTGTACAGCCTCTTAGCGCAGACAACAATTTGTGCCCTTCCGCCTTATCTGCCAAGATGCTAAAACTACCTCTCGTCGAGCTGCGGAATTTTAACTCATCATTACGTTGACTCATCCTATTAAGGATTTTACTGCCCCGTATTATTTACCCAAATAAAAATTCACTAGGGAAGATATGTGCCGCAATCCATTTCAGTTCAAAAAGAAAGAACTGTAACTGGGCTTAATTGAAAATCTTAAGTAAATGTTAGAAATCTTGGTTTAGACTTCTCCTTCTGCCCATATTTTTGGATTCAGGGAAAACAGGGAGAAAAAAATAAATATCTGCCAAGTAAATTTGCACTGTCATGTCTTACTAAACAGTATTCACACTTCTTAGGCTCATTAAATTACTTTTCCGAAGTCTGCTGGAATAAAAAGAGAATGTAATTGAATTACAGGGGCTGTATTTTCGGTTGTGTTTTTGATTTATAAAATAGAGACTGTCTTTTTTTTAAATGTAAAGATACAAATATTTCAAATAAAGTTACCTGACAACATTGTAAAATAAGAAATAAGTCATTATTTCTCATTGTTGCATGCTGTAGCATTCACATTAGTTGGACTTGCCTTTCAAAGAATCAGTTTCCTTTTCTAGGTTCAGACTATGACTAGTGATGAGCAAACTTACTAAATATTAATTTGACTCCCATTGGCTGGAAAAGTTGCATGCATCAGGCTGCTTGGAAAACATTAATACACTCTATGGCCATGTTCACACAACAATTTTCAACGCCGGTTATTTTGATACTAAAAATAATGCCCATTGTTTTTAGTACAAACATATTTCAGCGGCCGTCATTGCAATAACGGCCATTGGAACATTCTTCTAGTTCAAAGTCAAAGGTGGCCTCTTTTGATAGCCCCCTATAGCGCTGGGGACACTGAGGAAGAAGGTGTGTGTCTTACCTCCCTCCTCAGCACCGGTCCCATGCTGTTATTCATGGTAAAGTCCGCTCCAGGAGCACTGTTAGGAGCACTGCCGCGTCATCAAGCCCCCCCCCCCCATTGATTATCATTAAAAGGGGTGGGCCGGTGACGCAGCAGTGCTACTAACAGTGCTCCAGAGCAGACTTTACCCCAACTAACAGCAACACACATACCTTCCTCTTCAGCATCCAGGGCGCTATAAGGAGCTATCAGTAGGTTAGATTCATCTAACCAGCTGATGGTTTCCCTTTAATTAAAAGGTCTATTGATTGTAATACAAAGGACGGTAAAAGGACTGTGAAAAAAAAAGAACTATGTGTGAACTACTTAAAATAACGGGCACTGTTCACACAATTATGCCCGTGAATTAATGATTTGATTTTATTCATTGTAAGAAACAAGGGCCATTGTTTCCATAGACTTCAATGTTAATCATCAAAGAATAAAAACAACTATTTTAAATTTAAATGGTGGCTGTTATTTTCCTGCTTTTGAACATGGCCTTATAACTGTATTCACCTTCTCCAGTCACCGGGGGTCAAATGCTGAACCTTTGGATTCAGATAAACCTGAACATTTGGTAAGTTCGCTCATCACTAGCTCTGATAAAATAAGAGGCCCAAAAGTTTCAGCAGATGACATACCTCTTTGAAATGGATTTTAAAGCCAATCGCTTGCTCAAACGTTTTTAATGCAACTGAACTTGGACCTACATATATTTTGTATAGATCCTTTCCATCAATTCCTCCAGTGGGTTCAAGGATGCAACACAATGGTTTTTCTTGTCAAACAGCATTGTATGATCCTACATGAGGAAGCGCATGGGAACCATCAGGAAGTGCCCATAGTAGCGCATAGAGTTCTGCGTCCTTCACCACGATGTAGAATTAAGGCGAATGTACCACCGGTACATTGCTTTTCTGATAGTTGCATGGATAGATTGCCTCTGGTGCTGGGATGCTGGTGCGGTAGTCTTTCAGTGCTTCACCTGGGAATAAAACGGCGCCATAAGCGGGACCTGGGCTGCAGTTAAAAAAAGGACTACAGCATTGGTCGCCGCCCCACTGCTGCTCTATCCATGTAACTATGAGAAAGGCCTTGTACCGGTGGAACATTCCCTTTAAGCCTATTGTAAGTCTTTTTTTCTTACATGCTGGATTAAAATCTATATCCAGTCTAATAAACCCTATCTTCAATGATTTCTCGGTGTGATCAGGCCCCAACAGGCTTTAAAATCTCAATTCTTTTAGAATGATTTCACCTATATGACTACTGTGCACATTCACACACATGCCCTTGTCCAATATTGCAAGGATTTTTCTTTCATTTGTTCATCACTTCCAGTGACGTTTTCTTACAATTGCCTCGTAAATCCAATCAAGTCTCCATCCACTCCTGCAACGATTCCCACATTTCATTGGATTTTTCCTGCTACCTTGGCAGTGCATAAATATATATTTCCTTGCGATGCAATATTAGCAGAAATCGTCTTCTAGGTATATTTACTGCCTCTTGGCTGAAGCTTAGTGTCTCCCCGGTGCATGGTTAGGACTGTTGTGTGGGAGTAAACATACTTTCCCAACTGAAAACATTAATCAACACATAACATGGATGGTTTCCAGGCTAAAAGCCTGCAGCTTCCTTAAGCTCAGACTGTAGCTTTAGAAATACGGTTGGCTTTACGTTCCACTCCTTCTTCTCCTCCTTTCAGTGCTTGATTAGTCACGGGATTACTAAAAAGTGACATCATAATTGTAGGTAGAAGACAGATCTCTATTTCAAATGCTTCTGAATGAAAATATATGGCCTCTTGATAAATACATTATGCTTCAGAGTAAATACCCTCTAGATCTTTGGCAAGAAAGTGAAGTGTACCCACATGAGATCACTGCTTTCTTCAGAGGGGAAAGTCACTTATCGGCATAAGAAAAAAGAAATAGGATCTTCATTGTTACATTGCAATCGAAAGTAAGCTTAGGCTACACGCCTGCGTCTTGAGACACACAAAAGAACACTTCTTGACGCTCGAAGTTTATATTTACAGAGCAGTCTGCTGCCATTTTCTAAATCGAGGGTGCCTAGTGATGACGGACACCTACTTGACCGCATGATGGGTTGTACGTAATACATTCAGGTATAGAGAATGACAGATTTTTTTTTTTCTTTTTGAATTTTTGATTTTTTTTTTGTGTGCAGACATTTCTTGACATAAGATTATTTATTACGGTACTGTGTTTAAAGATAATAATAATGTTTGCATTGTGTAAAGAAATAAAGGTGATTAATGCCGAAATGACGATTTAAGGATAAGTGCACTTCTAGGGCAAAAAAAAAAAAATTGTGTCTGGCGTCGTTTAAGATTTACAGTGGATCTTTGTCTTGGAATTTTTTGAAAACTGTGATTGTAGGACACTGTGAAAGGTAGACGACCTGGAAATACAGGGATTGGGTCAGCAGAGGAGCTCAATGCAAGACACATATATAGACCCCTGTTCTATAGGATCTCTTAGTTCTTAGTCCCCTTTCCGAGTCTTCTTCTTCAAAGGGCAAATGACATCATGTAAATGCATATATCCAGGCAGTTTCCAGATGCAAATCACTTGTGCATTGCTTGCATACCTTTGGCGATGCTCTGTGATCAGGAGAAAAAGCATCTTTATTTTTGGCTAACAGTGTCAGACAGGTGTGTCTGTGGCAATGTCAGTGCCAGCCCCAAACAGTCCCATCCAGCCCCGCTCTCCAGCTGAATCTTTAGGCTGCCATCCTCCTTCCTCCAGATTAATTGGCTGGCCTGAAGGTACAGCGGTGGCTGGAGAGCGGGGTGGGCTGAGGCTGTGTGGGATGGGCACTAAGACACACCTCCGTGACACTGTCAGCCCGGAATAAACATACTTTTCCCCTGAAGATGCCGGATGCCAAAGCATCTTCAGGTATATACGCAATGCTCATGTGATAAGTGTCTGGAAATTGGCAGCACTTTGACTAAGGAGAAGCTACTTCTGGCTACTCTACCATAAAACCCCCATTGGTGGAATAGTTGACCTTCTAAAGGTTTCGCCCATTTATACGCAAGATCTTTGAGGCTCAGCTCCCTGGTGGGTGGGTTGGCCAGCTCTAAGAAAGTTACTGATTGTTCTAAATATGATCCATTTAAGAATTGTGGGGGCCACTTTGCTCTTGGGAACTTTCCGCACAACAGAATTTCAGGTATCCTTCTCCAAATCTGTGCTTCCACGTCTATGTCCAATCGACTGCATTTACAACAGATAGATTTCAATCAAGAAACTACCGAAGGATGATGAAGAGAAATTTCAATTTGTCATTCAACCGTCTCACACGGTCTTTTTCAAGTGGGGGGAGGGCGGGAGGGCACCCACCCCCACCTTTAACTGTGAAGCTGTGCTGCCTACTATTCTTGTGGCTATATATACACTCACCGGCCACTTTATTAGGTACACCTGTCCAACTGCACGTTACCACTTAATTTCTAATCAGCCAATCACATGGCGGCAACTCAGTGCATTTAGGCATGTAGACATGGTCAAGACAATCTCCTGCAGTTCAAACCGAGCATCAGTATGGGGAAGAAAGGTGATTTGAGTGCCTTTGAACGTGGCATGGTTGTTGGTGCCAGAAGGGCTGGTCTGAGTATTTCAGAAACTGCTGATCTACTGGGATTTTCACGCACAACCATCTTTAGGGTTTACAGAGAATGGTCCAAAAAAGAAAAAACATCCAGTGAGCGGCAGTTCTGTGGGCGGAAATGCCTTGTTGATGCCAGAGGTCAGAGGAGAATGGGCAGACTGGTTCGAGCTGATAGAAAGGCAACAGTGACTCAAATAGCCAACCGTTACAACCAAGGTAGGCAGAAGAGCATCTCTGAACGCACAGTACGTCCAACTTTGAGGCAGATGGGCTACAGCAGCAAAAGACCACACCGGGTGCCACTCCTTTCAGCTAAGAACAGGAAACTGAGGCTACAATTTGCACAAGCTCATCGAAATTGGACAGTAGAAGATTGGAAAAACGTTGCCTGGTCTGATGAGTCTCGACTTCTGCTGCGACATTCGGATGGTAGGGTCAGAATTTGGCGTCAACAGCATGAAAGCATGGATCCATCCTGCCTTGTATCAACGGTTCAGGCTGGTGGTGGTGGTGTCATGGTGTGGGGAATATTTTCTTGGCACTCTTTGGACCCCTTGGTACCAATTGAGCATCGTTGCAATGCCACAGCCTACCTGAGTATTGTTGCTGACCATGTCCATCCCTTTATGACCACAATGTACCCAACATCTGATGGCTACTTTCAGCAGGATAATGCGCCATGTCATAAAGCTAGAATCATCTCAGACTGGTTTCTTGAACATGACAATGAGTTCACTGTACTCAAATGGCCTCCACAGTCACCAGATTTCAATCCAATAGAGCATCTTTGGGATGTGGTGGAACGGGAGATTCGCATCATGGATGTGCAGCCGACAAATCTGCGGCAACTGTGTGATGCCATCATGTCAATATGGACCAAAATCTCTGAGGAAGCTTCCAGCACCTTGTTGAATCTATGCCACCAAGAATTGAGGCAGTTCTGAAGGCAAAAGAAGGTCCAACCCGTTACTAGCATGGTGTACCTAATAAAGTGGCCGGTGAGTGTATATATATATATATATATATATATATATATATATATATATATATATATATATATTTATTTTTAACACATGGCTCCAATTTTAACTAATTGATAATTGCATTTTCTTTTAAAGGGGATGTATGATCAAAATATAAAATAATCTTCAATCAGAATATTAGTATTATATACTGTTTTGTGTTGTTTACTTGACTCAATCCATTTCACACTGATACAGTTGTACTGTGTAAACCACGAAATTCACTTGACAGCAAATACTTTTGTGTCCAAAAACGACAAACTTTTTAGATGTGATACCTTAATTGGCTAACTAGATAAACATAATGATGATTTTTTTCTCATTAGCCAATAAAGGTACGACAACTTGACATGGCTGGGACAACACAATGGGGGGGGGGGGAGATTTATGAAGACCGGCGTACTTTTCGACAGCCAAATCAATAACAGTGGCACACTTCTTAGTGAATCCGGCCAGGTGTAGATTTGTATCATGATTTACCCTTGGCCACGCCTCCTCTCCACTTTGCCACCCCAAGCCCCCAAGCCCCCCAAGATATGGCAGGCAAATAAATGTCCCCTTATATGCACAAAGAGAACTCTCACTCACCAGTAAAATAAGTTGGGTGCCACATTTGTTAGTTACTTACCATATTGCACAGATCTTATGAGACAAGACAAGATACTTCATCTCTAACCATTTCATCTTGTGTGTTTATAGAGTGTAAATTTATAGTGGTCTAATATTTATTTTCCATCTATTCTGTTGATTCTCCATTTTAATAATGGCAAAAACAGTAAAGGAGTCAATGTGGTTGTTGGACGATGTTCCTCTTTTTCCATTCAAGTATATTTCAGCGAATGAAAAATGTTGTTACTTGCTTGACATCAGCTCATTGCCAATTCTTCTTTACCAGCTTTTTTGTAAGCTATACAGAAAAAAAAATAGAACAAGAAGTGGATTTTGGGTAGTAACTGAAGTAGTTTGCTGGCTTATAAAGTTGGAAGTAGCCCTAAGGCTGCATGGAAAACATGGATACAGCCATTAGTCATAGGCTGTCCATATTTTCCTTGACTCCATGAGGCTGCATCCAACTTCTACAGCCACCAGAAATCAAATGCTACACGCTTGGCTTTGGACGAGCCTGAGCATGCTCGAAGTTTGTTCATGTCTACAGATCACACTGAAGGTCTGTTGGGTAAAGTAATCCCACCGCAGCTGTTCTTTGGTCTGCCAAGGAGAGCTTATCTTATTAAGATCGTAGAGAGGACCTCTCTACAGCATGTTCCTGGTTTGAGTAAAAAAAGGCTTTAAGGGAACATAGCTATAGGCTGACAATCCACTTAGGGTACTATCACACAAAGCGATTTTTCGTCGATCAACAATAAACGAACTCAGAAGACTGCTATGGCAAACGACCTGAAATCGTTCACCCAATTACACGGAACAATGATCGTTACTTATGACCGTTATAGCGTTCATCCTGTTGTCGCCACTGCGTTCGCCGCTACTGTGAACAACCGAACAACATCTTTTTACATGCGAACGACTTTCGAACGATCAACAATAAAAATAGGTCCAAATTCTATTAAACGACGAACGATTTAACGATTTTTCGAATGATAATCGTTCTGTGTAATACCACCCTAAGACTATACAGCAGCAGTACTCACAGAAAATTGCAAGCTGCCCTCCCCTGCAGCCAGACAAACCTAAGCTAAAAATAAAAGCAGTGACTTCAGTAGCTCCTTGTTACCACTAAGACACTCCTTTAGACTTTCAGCCAACCAACACTTCCATTAGGAAAGAATTTTTTCCAGCCTTCAAGCCTCTAGTCCTCCAATACCCCAGCAGTTTCCAGCCCCCATTCCCCTGCAGTACACATTTGTTCTCTCCACTAGCAACTCTTGTGGGCTGTCTAAATGTCCCCTATTTCAAAACTAAAGATCACCGGGATCATGGAGCAAAAAATTAGCCCTCATATAGGCCCATAGATAAAAAGTAAAAAATTGTAAGGGTCGGAATACAGCAGTTTTAAGTAGTGTTGAGTGCACTTGCTGAACTGTTCGACCTATGGCTACATTCATGTTTTCCAGGACTCCCTAGGCATCCAACTTCTCCAGCCACCCAGCGTTCAGGATCAAAGAACATTGCCTAACCGCAACAGTTTGGCAAGTCCGCTCAAGAGGTGAGTTTAGAAGGTACCCATGAAGCTGCAAGGAGGAAAAACTGAAACCACAAAAGTGAAAACTGGCTAAGGAATGAAAGGGTAATCCTGTAGCGCTAAACAGCTGCTCCATTTTGTAATGCCCCATACACATCAGAAATAAGTTGGTAGAACCCCATTGTTTCTCAGGACCTACCAACTAGCTAATGTATACTAAGGACATCCTTACTCTTCCCTGGTGGTTTATGTTGGGGAAGAGAAGGATCAGGCATGTTAGATTTCAACAGCTTGATCCTTTAGTTTTTATAATGATAAGCCACCTCCCAGTTAGAAGAGATAGTTGTCCAGCCAACAGCTATCATATATGCATGGGTATGAGTTGAATTGCCCTTTATAAAGGTCTACATGAATAATGACCAGGCATGGCAGATAACACCTTCATATCTATCTGTATAAAAAATTTCCATAATATATCCTCTTAGTCAATACAAGCTCAACTTGGTCAGTGTAATTTGCTATTATCAGAATGAATTCAACAATGAAAATGGACTTTGCCGTGAATTACAGCATGACAAAAAATAATGGCTCCCGTAGAACCTTGGAGTATTCTCTTAAAGACGCAACGCTTTCTTCCCCTATTGTTTATATACAAACGCTCCATCCAAAAAAGCCAAGTCGGATGTAGGTAATGTAACATGCATTACTGTGGTTATAAAAACACTGGTTTCAGAAGTGGAGGGGGAAAAAAACACATACTCACATCCCCACACAGTAATGCACTTGTTATTTTCAATGCTGCCCAGCATAACAATGCTGTACATGCTTTTCTATGAAAGAGTTAACCCAGAAACATGCAGGCTTTGTTCGGTTGCATTCAGAATATTTTATGAGGACAATAACACACTCCAGGGTGTGCATTAAGCTAAATCACTGCACTTTGCCTCATGCTTTACAATGCATCTATACCATGCTGTGCCTTAGCTTAATGTACACCCTGAAGTGTGCTATTGCTTACTTTCTAATAGTACTTGGTACATGGTTTACAATACTTAACATGAGCACATGAAGTTTCAAGCTGTAACGCTCAGTAATTTTCTCTGACCCGGTTTGTATCTCTATGTTGCATGAAAAAGGACATAAAAAAGATCAAGGACAATTACATACTAGAAGAACTCCAATCTTGACGAATGAAGAAAAAAAAAAAAAAATTCGAGCACATTTAACTTTACCATACAAAATAATACATTCAGGGGGCTTAGAGCTCTTATCTGTGGTTACGTGGGCTCTATTGTTTAAAGACATAGTTTCATGTAATTTTGAAATTTTGAGAATGTGCTTGCTGTATTTCACACATTGATGTTTGTAGGAGGGGAGATGATGTAAGGAGATTTATGATCAGTTTTATTTTTTTTTTATATGAAATGGTGTAACTAGTGGTGATTGAGCATGTCCTGTTGAGCATAGTGCTCGATTGAGAATAGGGATGCTCAACAAAGCTTAATGCTTGACTGAGCTCCTCATGGTTCTTGGGTAAAGGGGTCCTTGCACCTTCAAAAACTGATGGCCGTCAGTTACATCTCCCACCCGCCGTAGTAAGATATTGCATATTTTGTTTATTTTGTATATTTTGTCCCTTGAAGGGATATGTAAATTAAATATACAAAAATTAGAAGAAAAAAAAAAGCAACACATTACTGCAAGACAATTTAGAACTCCACCGGTATGCCTGCAATTGAAGGCATACTGCCGGAGTTCTAATGTGTCTTGTGGTAATGTATTGCATTTTTCGTTTTGTTCTAATTTTTGTATATTTTATTAACAGATCCCTTCAATACAATAGGTTACTTGAAGGCAAACCAGGCTCTACAAAGTAGAGGGTACCAGGTTACAGATTCAAGTCTCCCATTGATTTCCAGGCGGCTGTCAAAAAGACGGGCAACTTTTAGACAGCAGCGAAATCCCCTTGATGAAACATAGCCTATGTTACCAATAATGCCAATCACAGCTGTTATTTGTACAATCACGGACGTCATTATTAAATAACGGCCATTATTTAGACTTGTGGATGATGAAAATGATGGCCATTCTGTGGGAACACAGCCTTAAAGGTACATCTTATCACAGAAAGTGCTTTTTTTCTCCTCTTATTAAGCTCTTTTGCTGCCCCCACTCTAAACTTATTAATTAATTCTTTAAAACAGCTCAAACTGCTCATTTTGAGAGGCAATAGGAACTAGCACCTGATTGAGGGATCAGGTTACGTACTGCCCATACAAGTCTATGTAGAGGTGTCGGAAATAACTGGAGGGAGAGAGACTACAGGAGTTACAGGGTAAGATACCACCATTGGGTATGATTCACACCATAAATTATTCTGTACTGCCCTATAATGTCCTGGAATTTCATTGGTTGTCAATTACAAAGCGGATCTTGGTGATTTGCGTGCCCAAGTGCATTGTGCATGACAGAACATTCCTCAGACAAACATTAACCTCACTGATAGCATGCTAGTGTGTATATTCCCATGTGTGGTGTTTTACTGAATACTGAATGAATTAAAACGTTTTTGATATTTTTTTTCCATTTTTTTATCATTGGATATCATTACCATCTCTATCGACCTTTTGACTTCCATAATTTCACAACTCTTACTTTTTGGTGTTGAGGTTTCACTTTTGAAGAGTGAATACAGTGTAATGGGCAGAAATTTTATTTAGGACATTGGACATCCTCTTTAAACACTTGAAATGTCATTAATATGTATGCTATGCTTTAAAGTGACTCCAAGTGGGGAACTTAGTTTAATGCCACAGTTTCTTTATGGTACATTCGAACCAAAGGGCGGCAAATCCCCATTGCACATTAGGAAGTCATGAGGATCCTGCTGCCCATACCTGAAAACCTCTGCTGTTTACATAATTGGCAGTATAAAATGTGGGTTGGAGGGAAAAAGCTTAAAATCACACACTCATTATTTCTGGATGTTTTAGTCTGACCTACAGTACATGGTAGAGTACATTGCTACTTTGGTGATCTGCAGAGGCTTGCAGATACAGGGATTAATGATCTCTCTACCTGCATATTTTCTCATAAGTAATTTTCTCATGCTGTGTCCCATTTCTGACACTAGGTGAGAAAATTCCACACATCACTCCAAAAATATATCTTACCAGATAGTAAAAAAAGGAAAATCTGGCTTTTTCTGCCCTTAAATACCCTCAATTTTCTTATTGATTTGTCATATACTCATATCATAGATGCACTACACAAATCAGTTACATTGCTGTGCTCTTAGGGACTTCATCCATATACTTATTTAGCTGAAGGTTTTGGACTGGCTGTATATGAGGACTAGTATATCTCCACTTCTTGCTTGGTGCTGCCACAAATATCTCCACTTTTTTTATCTGCCTCCTTGCCATCAACATGGTGGTACCCTCATATCCTCAAGGCTACTGATGATCTACTTTAATTGCGTTCCTCCAAACCAAACACTCGGCATTTGACTTCTGGGGCATTGAGAAGTTGGGTGCATCCCTAGAGAGTTTTCCCTAGAGGAAAACATGGATACAGCCCTTGGGCTTCTCCAGGCCCCAAGAGTCATATGCCGAGTGTTTGGTTTTGGACGAATCCAAACGTTTGGTAAGTTTGCTCATCACTCCTCAAGACTGCTCCCTCCAGGATTATTCCAATTAGCTACACTTTAGGTAAGTAGCCATCTTTCCTCCAGCACCCTAACATCGGGTCCGGGCACATTTTTTTTCATTCTCCAGGTGAGCAGTCTCCTATTTGGGTTTGAGATAATGAACTTTATTACCCTACACGCCCAATGGCATTACATGAGGTGCTGTCCTCCTATCTTTTTTTTTCTGCCTAGTAATTTATTTGGTAGAAGTCTAATATCCCCAGTGATCAATAGAATGAAAGGACCCATATATTTTTTATATTACAGATCATATAGAGAACATCATAGTTTCTACCACTTGACAAGGGGGGGGGGGACTAATGAAGACCGGCGTACAAGTTGGTTGTACATTTGGATCATAATTTACGCCTGCGAGCAGTCGTAAATCATGATGAGGTGCTGGAAGAGGCCAGGCCTCCTCCCCGCCTTGTCATGCCCCCCCCCCAAGCTACCCCAGCCCGCCCATCGGGTGAGCGGGGTATACGGCAGGCGTACGCCAGGAAGAAGGGGCAAATCTGCTCTTTCTCCCTGGCGTACGCCTCAGGCAGACCGTTCATGAATGTCCAATAGCATCCAAGTTGAATAATCTTCAACAATTTATTGAAAGATCAAGGACACATTTGGCTTAACATTGAGGCTTTGTCAAGTATAATCATATCCTTGACAAAGGCTCAATATGAAGCCAAAACATCGGATTGTGTTAGATTATTACCCTTAGATACTTTTGGACTCCTTGTCTTCAAGTTATCCGGTCCACTTGGGATTGTGGACTAACATTTGCTGTTAGACTGCATCATTTGTGACTATTAGTGCCCTTGGACTCTCTCCTCTCTGCTCCAGATATCAATGGTTGTCAGGCTTCAAGGAGCATACAACACAATATGAAAATTTTTGTAATGCGCCATCTGATAGAGCTTTCATTTGTGGATCCTCTGGGCTACAGGTCCTCAAGCTGTAAGGGTCCACCATAATGAGCGTTAGGCCACCCCAAACCATACTCTTGAGAGTAGGACCGATATGACATTCCATCATAAAAGCCTCTTCATATTGTTGCCCATTTGGTCTGCAGACCAACCTCCAGCTATCATTGTGTCCAAGACAAAAGTGAGACTCATTGATGAAGAGGATATACCTCCCTTCCATCCACCATTGACATCTTTTTCAGCCCCTTTACCATACAGTTTTCTTTGTGTTGCAAAGACATCACACTATCTCTACCCTTTTTTTTGGATGACATAATGTATCATGGTTTAACTCTAGTCTTCATCCCAGGTACACTAACATCTCAGTTTGGGGTTAATTTGGTCATGGAACCAGTGGCACAGCCATGTCTACAAACATTTCCAGGAACTGTTTTTCAACACATCAAAGCCAGGTCACGTTGCTTTTGTTACTGTGAGCAGCCTGCATGGTCGAAACATACTACTATGGCCTGTAATGTCTACGGATTGCCTCCCATTGAACACATCTGGGATGATATAAGTCGGAAATTGCAAAGACAGTTTCCACTGGTGGATCTTGATGACGTACATGCCCAACTACATTCAGCATGGCAGAAAATTCCTCAGACAAACTTGATTAACCACACTGATAGCATGCCAAAGTGTATAAGCATCTATATCTCCCCACATGGCACTTATGCTTGTTACTGATATGTTTTGAATATTTTGTTTTTATTTTTCTTATAATTTGCATATCATTAGGATGTCTATCGATCCTGGGATTTCCATAATTCCACGACTTTCCTTCTTGGTGTTGCAATGTGACTGGTGCAGAGTGTATGTATATGTGCATCAGACAGCATCATTAGATTGTTACAGTTTCTGACAAATGATAAAAATTATAGAGATGCTGTATGTATTTAAAGAGGTTGTGAAAAGCAGAAGCGGCTAAGATTATCTCACGGTATATACACGTTGAAGGCTGGGATCACACATGGTATTTTTAGCCAAAACTAGGAATAGAACCAACACAAAGGAAAACAATAGTAGAAAGTTTTGCAACCTTCTCTGTGTTTTTTTTTAGACCATCCCTGGCTTTGGCTAAAATTACTGACCAAAATATTGACTAAATACTGACAAAATGACTACATGTAGAGCTATTATACAAGTTGATATAGTTATCTTTTAAAGTAGACTTCTTAGTATTTAAAGCTAGTGGCAATAACAAACCATACACATGGGAGTTTTTGAATGTATTTTCACTAATTTGGTACAAAATGTTGCCAAAAATTACAGTGAATGGAGCTTAGATACAAACCACGCCTGACCTGGAGACAAGAGTGGTGCTGTCTCTGGAAGAAAGTGGCCATGTTTTTGTAGCGCTGAACAACCCCTTTAAACTAACCTCCTTCTAGGGAATGCTCAAGCCTAATGCACCCTTGAGTGTGCTAAATACCCATAAATATTTATGAAACGAGGAAAACACTACTTACGTATATTTCAGACAAGAATCTATTTTCTTCATGGTTGCATATAAATAAAGTATTGACAGTAAGTGTTCTACTCACGTCCAAGCTTGTGTCGCTACCTCGGGCAGGTAATAAATCTAGAACAATCACAGTAATTTCCGCTGACTACCACACCCTGATGTAAGTAAGAACATAGGAAAAGGAGATGTCGTTTTGTTTTATTAACACAAAGTTGCTTGCAAGTCATTCCAAGGAACATTAGGTCACTGTCGTGTCTGCACCTAGAGGAGATAAGCCACCCTGATGACTGAAATGATAAAACGCACTTCAGTCTGGGAAGTTATTTAAAGGATTTAGCTTTATATTCAGATTGTTAGGGCTGACTGACTGATAGAGGAGAACATAATATGTTCACTGATTTCCATGCAAGTAGAACACACATGACTGAACACATAATACTCCATACATGGACATATTATGTAACTGTTAGAAGGACTAGGGTACTGTATGACAGGAGACAGATGAAGCCCAGGCGCTTGCCCCGCTGTCCCTGCCTAATTGACTCAATTGCCCTAGGCGGCAGCGGACAACTGGTGGACAGTCCCTAGTCTATGCAGATGAGATTCAGAACATAGACAAGACAATACAAAACACAATAAATCAGGGTCAGAGGTCTGGGTCAGCAACTAGTGGTCAGTGCAGCACAAGAACGTAATCTGAAAGAGTAGTCAAAGTCGAAGCCATCAAATACAGTTTAGGTACAACACTAGGTCAAGAAATGCTCTGGGGATGAGGCTCTATTGCAGGCACGGAAAAAACAAGTAAGGGGACGATACTTATGGGGCCTTGAGTCTCAGCCCCAGACGTCATTGGGGCTGAGATTCCAGCCCCAGGACACATCTGACAGCTGATTGGCGGTGGCAGCCGCCAGTCAGTTTATTACAATACCAAACACCTATTGCAGATCGTCCGGGGGAGATGAAGCCCCAGCTACATCAAAAGGAAGTGCCACCATGCCCCTAACGACCGGCGCTCCACGCTCCAGCTACTGTATGCGGGGAGCCGGCTGGCTCCTGACAGTAAATAGTCAAAATGTCAAAACAACATAGTGTTCTTTAATATCATTCAGCCCTGTCTGCCTTATGCATATAGTGTGCATATAATACTAGAAAAAAAGCACAGAATTCTCTTAGAGGAGTTATTCCATCCTGCAAAGTTATCCCCTCTTGACTATATGACCGTGAGGGGTATAATTTCTGGAACCCTCATCAATTAAAAGAATGGGGACCTGAGTCTTCCATTAGAATGGAGCAGTGGGTCGCATATGTGCATTGTGGCTTCATTCATTCTCTATGGGAGACACAGAAATAACCAGACTCTATACTTCTGGCTCCCATACAGAAAAAATATTGTGTAACCTGTGTGCTCCATACTAATGGAAACTTGATTCCTCATTCTCAACATCCCAGCATTCGGATGACCACGTGATGAGAGTTATTTCCTATACTCTGTATGGGGGTAACTTTTTAAGATGGGAAACTGCTTTTAACTGCTATCCCCTGCAAGAAGGGGATTGAACAGGAACTGAATTGAACAGGTGGATTGAGCAGGAACTGTACTTCGGCCAATAACTGCAGAGAAATAAGTGATGTCAGAGAAGGGGGTGTGGCTTTGACAACTTCTGTTGCACAGCTCAGTAACATGCAGCAGTAATTGTGTTTTTTTTTGCCTCCCCTGACTCCAGCCCAATGGCACCCCATCTCTCACGGCTTCCTTCGGTTACTATCCAACAGGATGCTATTCTCCTAATCACATCTTCCTGCTGGTTGGGCTGTGGTGCTCCTGCTTGTGTCCAGTTGTCAAGGCAAATGGTGGCGGAACAAGACATCAGCCCAGCGGTCAATTTAAAGGGGCCTTACTGTGCATTGCTAGGCTACACTACTTACCTTTCCTGGCCTTTGTTCCTTAACATTGCCATTGACTATTGTTTGTTCCTGATATTGTTTGTTCCTGATCCTGAACTTCCGCCTTGTTCCTGACCTTACATTACCTTTTGAATTTTCTGCCTGGTACCTGTTGTCGGACTATGGGCTCTGACCTTGGGTTGAATTCCTGCCTACACCTGCATCTTGTCTCCTGGCATGTCACATCCTGACCCCAATCCTGGTGACAACCGTTTGCCCTGTCTCAGTTCTGCTGTTTCTTATTATTCTGGACGAAGCAGCTTGGGATCCTTTACACTCAGCACATCATTCTAGCCAAATGGATTGTAGTATTTGAGAATCAATATTTCTGGTATATGAATGTAACATATTGCTTGTACAGAGGACCTTGGAAATGAAAAGAAATGAATGGTCCTGGTAGGGTATATGACCCTTGTAGTTTTTCTACTTACATTACATGTGAGTATTGTAAGCCAAGCATTAGCAGCAAAAGTTCAATCCCTGGTGGTTTGTTAAGGGTGAGCCAAAGGGCAATGCTGTTACCTGTCTGTACAGAGCAGAGTATAATCCAGGTCCATAATCTTTCTACTAAGAAAATAGCTGAAAATAATATGAAATAATAACAGAACATCTTACAGCGAATCTGTGTCCACTGATTCCCCCCACCCCAAACCCCTTGTGCCGATCATTACCGTCTTTCCCTTCAAAGTCCTCCTGGTGCCATCTTTTAGTTGAAAAATCATCTTTTATTCTTCCTCAGCTGTGTCAACGAGGCGGGACCTAGAGAGTCCATGCCCAAGGCCTGTGCCGCCTCTATGAACATATTATCCGCCCCTGGTAACGCCCTCTGATCCGGACCTGTGCTCTTCAAAAACTAATTTCCATTGCGCATGTGCTGTAGCACTCCAAAATGGCGTGGGCGCATTGACGGGGATGGGCTTCTCGTTCCCAGCCAGCACATCATTACACTTGCACTATCTTCTTTTCCAGCATTCGGGAGCTGTCATTTGTAAGGCACAAGTGTGGTCAGAGCTTATTGCGTTTCTTTTTCTCCATTGCAACCATTGAAGAGCACAGCTCCGGAACAGGTGTTGTTACCAGGGGAAGAGAATACAACCAGAAAGGTGGCAAAGGCCTAGAGCAATGAGCACCCGGCTCATTGACAAAGCTAATGTATAATCAAGACGATTTATCAGCTAAAAGACTGCACCAGGGGGATTTTGAAAAAGACATCTGGGTAGGAATTCATCTCATCTAAAGAACGGTACTAGGGGTTTAGGGAAGGGGGGGGGGGGGGGGTGTCATTGGATAGAGATTCACTTTAAAATGTCACTGTTGTTATAACTTTCAAAATCTAAATCTACATTTTTTTTGTTGTTATCATACTAGAAAACCAAGCTATACTTACCAGAAATCCAGGTTGAGTCTCCTGAAGGCAGATTTTTAGATTTGTGCTGGTTGAAGTTTGACCTGTACAGAAAGTCACGGCTCAATGAGTCCATCAATCACATGACTGCCTTCTCTCTGTGACCGCTCAGATGACCTGGGATACACAGGACTTCCTGTTTTCTGACTCTTAAAAAAAACCCAGTCAGAACAGAGGAAGTGCCGTGTTTTCCATAATAAAAATAAATAAATAAAAATAATGAATGTATATTGCAAACTTGCTTTTTATCTCATCTGCTGCTGATTTCGATTTTGAAAGTAACAACTCCATAAAAGATGAGTTTAAAAAAAAAAATATTAGCACTGAACATTGACATTGAAACAAATAGGAAACTTTAATAAAAAAGGAATGCTAAATTTTGAAATGGGATCAGGACGGACACCAAACGATATAGGTCTGCTAACATCTCTACCTATTTGTATACATCATAAATAGATATTGGACATTTACGTCTGTAGATTTTGGGGTAATCACAAGGCTTTACTGCCTGATGACCTTGAGATATCCTCTAATTCCACTCTGTCTAAGGTTTAGGAATAGGGGACCGTCTACTGTTTATCACCTTCAGGACGAAAACCCCAAGAGCTTTGTATCTCTTACAATGTTTATGTTTCTTTTCTAGCATATTAAGCAGACTATATATGAGGATGTAACAGTTTTCCATTGCACCCATTACATAAACCTCTATGTTACCTGATTTGTAACACACTTCATAGATGGATGAATTTCTGATGGGCAATACATTTTCAGCCCAAGAGATGAGCAAATATCTTGCAGTATAAAATAGCTGAGTGGACATCTGCCGCTATGTCATGATGGACAGCTGGTACATTGCTTTGCATTTCATTTGTAAGATGGTTGCAGCAAAAATGAAGTGTAAAGTTAAACTGTGCTATATGGCCAATTATTACCAAACCAGTGACCATGTCACGTCCCAAATCCCGTCTCAAGAACAGGAAGTTACCAGAAAACTAGGGCAGCGGTATGTGGGCGTCAGCACAGGAGCCAGGTAGGTAAGTGGATTTACTGACCCTAACCCCAAGGGTTCTAAAAAATATGCATCAGATGGAGTTCTTCTTTAACAATTCCTTTACTTATATAGTACAAACCAGGGGGGTAGCTAATGTCTCTTGGGCCCTGGTGCAAGAGATCAACTTGGGTCTCCCCCTCCTTCCTCAACCAAGCGATGATATTGGTGTATATATATATATATATATATATATATATATATATATATATATATTAAATCTCAAGACTGATATTACCAATAATACCAGTATATGGGAAATATTATCACCATACATATTACCGCCATACGTACTGTTACTAACCAGATCCTGTATACTGAGACCAATATTACCAATAATACCAGTATAGAGGAAGGAAATATTACTGCCACACCACAACCACCATATTGTTACTGACCAGATCCTGTATACTAAATCCAATAAAACACAGTACCAGATAACAATTAACAAATACAGTAACACCGCCATATACTAACACTGCCACATACTGACTAACACCACCGCTGCTACTGACTAATACCACCGCTGCTACTGACTAACACCACCGCTGCTACTGACTGACCAACACATAATGACTAACACTGCGGCTGCTACTGAATTAGATCCACTGTACACAGATCACTATCAACTCATACAGTCATATAGAGGCTGACCCAGCCCTACACAGGTTCTGTACACCATATACATTACAGTGCAGTTACATCAGGTGACTCACACTCTTCTTCTGTCCTGAGCCATTATGAGAACTTCTCCGAGCCACAAATCTACAGAATCTGCCAGACAGACATGTTAGGCTACTCA
Source organism: Dendropsophus ebraccatus (assembly GCF_027789765.1). Lineage (NCBI taxonomy): Eukaryota > Metazoa > Chordata > Amphibia > Anura > Hylidae > Dendropsophus > Dendropsophus ebraccatus. Next base: position 164,662,484 of record NC_091456.1, on the reverse strand, counting down.
CTTTGTCACCATCCTCATCTCGCTACACAATGCACATCTGCATTGGCCCCTTTACACCCTCATTTAGTGGGTAGGCTGACTCTATGTGACCCCCTTATAGTATATGCCCCCCTCTGTGTGGTCCACTATAGTACATGCCCTATTGCATACACTCCCCATGTAGTCTCCCTTATAGATGACCCCCCATGTTATCCCCCTTATAATGGCCCCCATGTAATCCCCCTTATAGATGGCCCCACTTATAGATGGCCCCCATTGTAATCCCCCTTATGAATTACCTCCATTGTAATCCCCTTTATAGATGGTACCCATTGTAATCCCGTTTATAGATGGTCCCCATTGTAATCCCCTTTATAATCCCCTTTATAGATGGCCCCCATTGTAATCCCCTTTATAATCCCCTTATAGATTCCCCCATTGTAATCCCTTTATAGATGGCCCCCTTGTAATCCCCTTTATAGATGGCCTCCATTGTAATCCCCTTAAAAATGCCCCCATTGTAATACCCTTTATAATCCCCTTATAGATGCCCCCATTGTAATCCCCTTTATAGATGGCCCCCATTGTAACCCCCTTTATAGATGGCCCCCATTGTAACCCCATTTATAGATGTCCCCCATTGTAACCCCCTTTATAATCCCCATTTATAGATGGCCCCCATTTTAATGTCCTTTATAATCCCCTTATAGATGCCCACCATTGTAATCCCCTTTATAATCCCTCTATAGATGACCCTCATTGTAATCCCCTTTATAATCCCTTTATAATGGCAGCAAGTTTGTGCAAAACAAAACAAACACACAACTCACCTGACAACTCGCTCCCCTGCCGTGTCTCTCTCCTCCTCGGTCTGGCTGTCTGTTGCCGCACGGCTCCCCGCTCCCTTGCTCTGTCCCGTCCCCGGCCGCACAAGAACCATAGAGCTCTGTGCGCACTGGGGATGTTACTTCCGGCGCACACAGAGCTCTATGGTTCGTGTGCGGCCTGGGACGGGACAGACAGGGAGCCAGGAGCCGCACGGCAGCCGGGGGCCACCCCAGTCTCCCTCTTGTGACCGGAAGCAAAACCCTGCTTGCGGTCACAAGAGGGAATGGAAGGGGGTAGTGCAGTGACAAGGGGGGCATCGCGGGCCCCACCCTTGGTAGCGGCCAGGTCGCAGCAGCGACTGCTGCGACCGCCGTAGCTACGCCACTGGTACCAACGTAATCTGTCCCGCTGTATGTAGCTAGTCATCATTTCGATTGGTCCCTGACCCCATTGGGTCTCAAAATCTAAATTCACCATCAGCATGTTTTGGAGTGTGGGAGGAGCCTAAAGTACCAGAAAGAAGCCCATGCAAACACAAGAGGAACCTACAAAATCCTTGCAGATATTGGCCTTGGAGGGATTTACATCCAGGATCCCAGCGCTGCAAGGAAATAGTGCTAACCAGTGAGCTATGCTGCTGGCCAACAATATATAAAGATGCAGATACATTGCACCACCAATATGGAAGGTAGGGTCAGTGAGAGTCTATACAAGGGGAAAGCTTGGCACTATTTAAATAAGCATGGAAAGTTTCAGAGTGTGTTTGTCCTGACTGGTGTAAGTGTGTATTATGTACAATATATATTAGACAATGATGTAACATACTGCACCTTCTGGAAAGAGTCAGTTGTGGTGCTGAGAGGGTAGTGGATTGGAAATTAGAAAATGAAATGACGAGGTCTTTTTTATACTGAGGAGGAGGTCAACATGGAGTGAATGATAATTTTATTGGATGTGTAGGGCCGCTCTGCTAAGACATGGTCTGGCTTACTGATCTATCTCATTGATCTTATGAATGAACATTAGTAGAGATGAGCGAACCTTTGGGACTTTTGGTCCGACAGCATCTGCGCTCGATTGTGATGCCTGTGATCCCGGGTGCATAGTTGCGATCCCGGGAATATGCGGCCAGGATATTCCAGGGAATTCCAGATCGATTCCCTGGAATATCCTGGCAGCATATTCCCGGGATCGCAACTATGCACCCGGGATCACAGGCATCACGATCGAGCAACCTGCTTTTGGACCAAAAGTCCCAAAGGTTCGCTCATCCCTAATCATTAGTGGCCGGGGATAATAGAATTTAGCCATGGTTGGGGTTAGGCCACTAAAGTGTTGTGGCTGAAGTGTACAATATCTATCCTAACATTAAAAATACCCTAACATAATAAGGGAAATACTAGAAGGGAAGACTAGATGGACCAAGTGGTCTTTTTCCGCCGACAATGTTCTTCTATGTACTATAACATAGTAGGAATCTGGTTCCCCCTCCTCTCGGTCATGAATATGGTCAAGGTATTAAATATTTAATGGGGTCTTAGGGAATTGAGTATTAGTCGTAGCCCTAGTTCTCCCACGCCCATTTTGTACAAAAATCTTGCAAGTTTTTGCTGTCTGCACCGTTCAAACGCGAGAGGGGATGCAAAGGTGGGTGTAGTGGGATTCGGAGGGAACATTGCCTTTGAGGCCTTTGCCTCTGCATAACTCCATAGTACCAGTGCACTGGTGGGGGATTTTTAAGACTGAAATATTAGAGATTGGTCTTGATTAGTGTTGAGTGAAAACTTAAATCAGGCATGTCCAAAGTCCGTCCGGAGGGCCATTTGCGGCCCGCGTTCCGAACTTTTACGGCCCCCCAGGTATCCAGCTTGCTATTATCTGCCTGTGTTATAAAGCATATAGCATGTAGCATGTAAAATGGTCGGCCCTCGCACATGTTCACTTCATCAAATTTGGCACTCTTCGAAAAAAGTTTGGACATGCCTGACTTAAATGGTCGAGGGCTCATTACTGTCCACGCTCCTTCTGACGGCCTTAGTGCCAGCTACGGTCTCTTGCTCAGCCAGTAATTGGCTGAGCAAAACGTCATTGAGTAAGGAACCGGAGCTGGAGAGAGCGTGTGGCTGTAAAGGTACCCTTAAAGGGTACCAATCAGCACAATTGTACTGATATGGTTCCCAACAAAACACAGTAATCACTGAACTCAAGAAGATCAGTGAAAAAAATCCCAATGAAGTACTCAATCAAGAGTCTTCACTGATGCCCCCAAAAATTTACATTTGCAAAACAGGAGTCCGTGGAGCCTCGGTTGCAAATCTCAAAACACGGGATAGCCAGATATCTCTAGCCTATTGCCACAGGGTACCTCCATGATGGGGAGAGCACCACACCACCATAATAGATAGCCCCTTAAGTCCCACTCGGTTGCAAGTATTGGAAAATAAATAGGGAAACAACAGGGTGGCCCCGTTTTTGTCAATGTCTAACTCAAGGTGCGAGTATTGCGATTATGACATGGGCTTGCCAAGGCAGGCATCCATCCACATACAGCCGTTTCGGGGTATTTGCCCCTCGTCAGTGTGGAGCAGGATTCTGGCTAGTTGGGGCAATGACAAATCAACCAACAAAACACAGTAATCACTGAACTCAATGAGATCAGTGAAAAGAATTCCAATGAAGTACTCAATCAAGAGTCTCCACTGATGCCCCAAAAAATTTTAATTTGCAAAACAAGAGTCCGTGGAGCCTCAGTTGCGAATCTTAAAACACAGGATAGCCAGGTATCTCTAGCCAGTTGCCACGGGGTGCCTCCATGATGGGGAGAGCACCACACCACCCTGATAGATAGCCACTTAAGTCCCACTCGGTTGCGAGTATTGGAACATAAATAAGGAAACAACAGGGTGGTCCCTTTTTGTCAACATCTAACTCAAGGTGCAACAGGCTAGAGATATCTGGCTATCCCGTGTTTTGAGATTCGCAACCGAGGCTCAACGGACTCTTGTTTTGCAAATTTGATATGGTTCCGTTCCCAGAATCATAGAATGGAGCTTGCGTGATGTACCAGCTGCACAATAGCTCTATAATATGATTCTGGGAACCATATCAGCACAATCGTGCTGATTGGTTCCCTGTATACATTTCAGAGCTTTGAAATGATGAATGATGGAGCTCTGAAACTGTTTAAATATTTGCTCTACTGTACTGACGTGCAGTACAGGCTGGCACCCTGAGGTGCTTGGTCAAGCATCAAGGTCAACCGAGTACTATGCTTGACCGAGCACACTCGCTCAACTTAAGTCTTGATAAGTCCCCCCAAAGTGCATCACAGGCAGATGGTTTTATATTTATGGCATATATATATATATATATATATATATATATATATATATATATATATATATACTGTATATACTTTTTTTCCTGTAGGCTAGATTTAACAAGTGCAGCAAATACTACTGCATGATAAATCATATTACTGAAACGTGGAATAGCCTGCAATTAATAATAGAGCATGAGAATAAAAAATCTGGCCTTGCTTTTTCTCTTTGTAAAGTGTTTTATGGCTCGCCACCACTTCTATTTCATGTAGGTTTCAGCCTTTAGATTTATGCATCAACACCTCTGCACCAAATTTTGTAAATATTCAATGGGGGCTTGGTCCTGTAACATAAACATGTCGTCCTATTGAGGCCGTGAGGAAAAGCAGACACCCGTTTATTATGTGATATCCAGGAGGCTAAGGGGATGTTGATCTCCTGCTTGGAGGAATATCTTCTCTTGCAAGACAAATGAAATGTCATCGTGCTAAGGTGAATCATAATAAATGTTACGTCTTGGCCCACACTGACAAATAAATCAAAGTTGTGTTGTGAGAAATATGGGTGACTTTTTTTTTTTCCAAGGAGGATTCAAGTAGCGGTATAAATTAAACAGTATGCGCTGACAGCCCAGGGGCACTAAGTAAACCACTTGTTAGATAATCTCCATAGTTACTTAGAACGGCTGCGTTGTCTGAAACTAAAAGAATATTTTAGTCTTGGCTTTTTTATGTGACATTGATGAACTTTTTACAGAAGGGGGGGGACCATGTCAAACTTCTTTTTGTAGTTTCATGATCATATACTGTATATAATGCACTTATGTGCGGCCTCCGGAAACTCAAAAGTTGTTTATGCGTATAGAGCAGGACTGGGGCTCTGGGATCGAATACAACCAGACAACATATTTATAGTGATTATTTGTTCTCATGTGCCCTGGGTATTCACACCCCAAAAACATCTAAGGCTATGTTCACACTACGTAAAAGTACGGCCGTTGTTGCCGATGGCAACAACGGCCGTAGTTTTGCGGGGTGGAACAATGCCTTACTTTCAATGGGATCCCGGCCGGAGCATATACACATCGTATACACTCCGGCCGGGATCCCATACGGGGCCCCAAATAACTGACATGTCAGTTTTCTGCGGCCGGAATTCAGTGAATTCTGTCCGCAGAAAGCCCTGTCAGTTCACACAGTGAAGCGAGCGGCTCCGGCCGCTTGCTTCACTGTGTGCTATGGGAAGCTCTGATGCGGGCGCGTGCTGATGCACCCGCATCAGAGCTCTGCGGCCGGACAGATGATCCGGCCAAAACTTAAGTACGGCTGAGATCATCCGGCCAGAGACCGGCTGTTCCGTGACCCGGCCGGGGTCACGGAACGGCCGGTATCATACGACGTGTGAACATAGCCTAAAGGTTAAAAGGGTTCTCCAGGGTCTTTGGAAAATTGCCAGGGAATAGGAGGAAAAAGAAGTGTATGTAAGTCCAGGCAAAAGCACCCCAAGCTGAGTGTATAGAAATCTATATGTTATGGATGGACCAGGCACGAAGAGGTGTTCCCCTGGATTATGAGGAGTGCAGGCTTGCCTTCTCCAAGGAAGGGAGTTTAAGGAGTAAATGGTTTTCACCAGAGCCTGCCGCTATACAGGATGGGCTTCAGTGCAGGAAATTCCCAGGTCCCCGGTGACCACCGACCAAAGGAAATGAAGGAGTTCAGGAGACGTAGTTTACACTCGAGCTGAGCAAAGGACCAGGAATGGAACAAGATACAAATGGATAGTAGATCGCTAGGAAGTAAGGAATTAATGGATAGCCAGAGAGTACAGATGTGGTTTGCTGATTGAAAGACACCAACAGCTGAAGTCAGGAGATGGTGATCTATAAATTCCCTCCGATGATAAGCCTATAAGTCACTAGAACTTGTGTGCTGAGCCTATAAATACAGGTGAACAAGCACATGCCTGACACTAGAGGGAGTCCAATCCCTTAGGAAGCCTGCCCAGCACAGATGAGAAGCTGCCGTAAGACAAGCACACTAAGAAAGAGCAGGAGTGAAAACAGATGACCAGAATGTAGTGTGAGCTGCAGTAGGTATAGATAGTGGCCAGGTCCATGTGCCATTACACTATTGTGGTTGCTTTACAGGAACCCATTGTTGGGTTAATTCCCCAGTTCACTGTTCTTGCGAGAGGGTTCTTTTTCTGGACCATTTCTTCTATGTAGCTACCATTGGAGAATGAAAGTACAGAAACAGAGTTGTAGTAAAATTGGCTTGCTGGTGCTTTGAGGAGACAAAGGGGGAGATTTATCCAACTGGTGTAAAGTAGAATTGTCTCAGTTGCCCCTAGCAACCAATCAGATTCCACCTTTCATTCCTCACAGACTGTTTGGAGAATGAAAGGTGGAATATGGTTGCTAGGGGCAACCAAGACAATTCTACTTTACACCAATTGGATAAATCCCCCCTCTAAATGTATACCAATCAGTCACAAGGACAAATATATAAAAATATATATATCAAGCCAAGTGGATAGTGAATTGTAAGAATAGCCAACACCACCAACAGCCAAAAGGAAGCAAATGGCGTAGGGAATTAAAAGTGGGGCAAACTGTGAAGATGACAGTTAGAAATTATGCAAGGGGTAGTTCAGCACAAAAAAAAAAAAAAAAGAATTCTTTCAAATTAACTGGTGCCAGAAAGTGCCAGAATTTTGTAATTTACTTAATTACATTAAAAAGTCTTCCAGTACTTATCAGCTGCTGTATGTCCTACAGGAAGTGGTGTATTATTTCCAGTTTGGAAAGCAGGAGAGGTTTTCAACAGGGATTCGCTTTTGAGCCTGCTTCTTTCTGCTGAAGACACAAAGGTCTGTCTCAACCTCCTCCTCCGCCTCCCTTCTGAGACGGCTCATGTAAACAGCTGCCTGGCCAGCTTTTTCTGCACTGTTTCTTCTCTCTGTACAGCAGGAAGGGTTAATCACAGTAAGGTCACTTACTCATCTGACCTCAGATTACACTCTAGGCTTCACACAGTGTATAAAAAGCCAGCCAGGGATGTTGTTCACATCAGCAGTCTGGAAGGGAGGGGGTAGGAGGGGGTTGAGAGCAGAGGCAGACTGAACAGCTCAGGAAGAGATTTTTGTGTTTTCAGCAGAAAGCAGCAGCTCAAAAATCAGGGAAGGAGACAGATTTGTTAATGACATGTATGGAATGAGTTGGTAGTCTCCAGGAGGGGGGATGATTCCACATGTAATTTACCTAACCGGATAACCCCTTTAGTATGCCTTTGATTTCATATATGATCAAAGAGAATACTTCTAGGCACAAAATATCTCTGTAATATTTGGAGGCTTAACATGGTAGCTCACTGTGTACCTGGACAACAGGGACTTCATGAACAGATTTGCAATATGTGACCTTAGATAAAGCTCTCAAGGTTATAAGTTGTTAAAATATGAGTATAGAATAATTTTAATATAATATTTATTCTTAAAGTTAGACAATGCAATGTGTTCAATGGTAAACGGTTAAACCTTGGGAGCCGATTCCGCAGCTTTGTTGGTTTACTATAAATTTATACATTTTTCTTTTTCTGCCTGACATCCGTGTATTTCATATAAGAGAGTAGAAGAATACATCATTACAATGGCAAGTACAAGCATTTTTGCAGTTCCATTTATTCATCACTTAACATGTATATTGCGGCGGCCAGATTTTGAGAGCTCCACTCAACATTTTATTTGTTTTTGTACAACAACTGGATGAGGTCATTGCACCCTGTGTCCTTCACCACAGTTATGATTTGCTCGGAAAAGTCACATTTACTCTTAGGTCCCCCAGAGAATTCCAGGTTCTCTAAAGTATAAAGCAGCACTTTCCTGCAGGTGTTCAGCAATACAGGTCCTGTCACAGAGAGAAATCAGACATTCAATCAGCACACCAGTGGCTCGGATCTTCAATAAAAGTTGAAAACTTTTATTATAAGTATAGACCTTAGTATAAATATACATTACCGGCTATTATAGTCTATAAGTACCGAATAAAGCAAACAAGTTTTTAATCTGCTAAATATACACACAGTAAAAAGAAACTACAAAACTGTCTAAGCAGAATTAAAAGGAATACATTTTTTTAATTTTTTTAAATTGAAGTAAATAACTGATAATACATGAATAATAGTAATTTCATTAGATTCCAAGCTAGGAGATTAGAACAAAAGGCAGGTCTAGTGCAGTGTTCCTGCTAGGCAGAGATTGGTATATACCCAAAGTGCCCCAAGAAAATCATTGAATGGACAGTAATGCACAAATATCCAATGCTTGTTTGCATATGTTGGGGTACACTGTCTCGTCCGATCCCATATAAGAACTGCTCTAGCACAAATTACTTAAAGGGGTACTCAGATAAAAAAAAATCAAACCAACTGGTGTCAAAAGGTTTTACAAGTTCGTAAATTATATATATATATATATATATATATATATATATATATATATATATATATATATAGTCTTCAGATGCTGTATATCCTGCAGGAAGTGATGTATTCTTTCCAGTCTGACACAGTGCTCTCTGCTGCCATCTCTGTCCATGTCAGGAACTGTCCAGAGCAGAAGTTTTCTATGGGGATTTGCTGCTGCTCTGGACAGTTCCTGTCAGACTGGAAACAATACACCACTTCTTGCAAGAATCAAGGTCCAATCCAAGGTCAATGTGGATATTCAGCAATGGAATCGGGGACCTATAGGCTATGTTCACACAACGTCAAAAAAGAGAAAAGGCAACCATTTAAAAAGACGTCTGTTATTGCTGCGAATTAATTGACTTCAATGCAATGCATTGTAGTCAAAATATTGATCATGACACTATTGTCTAGTGCAAACAGAGGACGTTATTTGTTAGTTGTTCACACACGGTTTTCTTCTTTCACCATCCTCTTTTCAATTAAAGACACACCCAAAGGGTAATCCACCTTAACTAGAATAATGTACCAGCAGCTGTCATTGCACTGATGAACAGCCAGACAGCTAAATGACGTTCGTCATTGTAGACTCAAAGTGACGGACGTAATTTTAAACGGAACTAAAAACGTGTGAACATAGCCTAACACTGTAGCAGAATCACACAATAAACCATCGTCACTAAATAACCCAGAAACTCAGGAAATGTGCACAACTTGCATCTTATGGCCCTGTAATAAAGAAAAAAGGAGCGCATGTACAGCCTATGGGCAGGTAGAGAATTAGCAGCTGTAATACGGCAAGGGGAGCACAGCTAAAAGTATCGACAATCAAGGTAACCCAATGGCTGCTGAGAGTCACAGCATGATTGGACCACTGATGGTAAGTTTACATTATTGCACAACCTATTTTCTCTGCCATATTAACATAATAAAGTGCTTCTGAATCTTGGATTTGGATATTTAAAACTGAATGTTTTAACATACGCTAAAAGGCATACAATGACAATACCGTTATTGAAAGGGGTCAGTTGTGTACAAAGAAGCAAGAATGTAGCATATAATCAAAATATGACCTTCACTCTAATTGTCTATACACAGAATGTGCTTCGTCTACCTGGAAAAGCAGAATGATTCATCACACTAATTCACACGCTTTGTGCGGACCCGTCAATAAAAATAATAATTCAAGATAATGGTGTAATAAGGTTATATTGTATATATGTGGGACTGCTCACTTTCACTGTTATTTTACTTTCTTGCCCCAAATATTTGAAGTGTTTAAGCATCGCCAAACATAGGCGGCGTGCACTGAATTCCCCGAGGTTCCTGTGTGTATAATAAGGTCTTTAGGACTTTGCTCTCAGAGGACTAGACTTCCTTTCATGTTTTATTGTTGACTATGTAATCAATTGTACTTCAAAAACAAACACATTTTTCACGGTCTAATCCCTTAGACACATTTGCTTAGTGTGACCCATAAAACAGTCTCGGTGGATTGTGGAAGCGTTGTTTTCTATAGCCTGATGAGATCGGGAAGGATTTCTACATTGGTCTGGGTCAACATAAAAATAATGGTAATATTGTAAAATATGAATTATTAGCAGTAGGGGAATATTTATACAGGTATGTAAATAATATTTATACATATATGATATAAGTAACACAATTATACAGAGGTGAGCAGCACTACATAGACTCCGCGTACTACATCCCAGATTGCTTTTGCAGTAACATCAATGTGGCACTGGGGGGTTGAGGCCCCACCAGTGGACTTTATTCTGGGAGACTACCTTCTACATGATAACTAGGGATGAACGAACCGGCTGAGGTTCGGGTTCGTTTGAACCTGAACTCTCGGCTTCTGATTCCCGCTGTCTGCCCGCTCCGTGTAGAGAGTGGATACAGGCTGAGGGCCGCCTAGAAAACTGGGATACAGCCTATGGCTATGGCTGTATACCAGTTTTCCAGGCGGTCCTCAGGCTGTATCCACCCGAGAGAGTTCAGGTTCATACGAACCCGAACCTCGGCCGGTTCCCTCATCTCTAATGATAACATTAGCTTTTAGGTCATACACACATAAATGTATGCTCGTTGAATGAATCGACGTAGTGGCAATGACCATGGGATCACCATGTAGTAAAGAGTCCCGGCACTCACCAAAACCAATTTTTGCTTATTTATTCAGTGTTTAAAATCACACAAACAGGTAACAAGGACATGTTTGGTCTGGTGGCTTTCATCAACTGTATAGTTGATAAAGGCCACAGGGCCGAAATGAGTCATTGTTACCGTTTTGTGTGATTTGCAACACTGAATACATAGGGAAGAATTGATTTTGTTGAGTGTCTGGATTCTACTACATTTCGAGCACCAGCAGCTAGTGAAGTGCTGTTCTTCTACTATGATACATGTGATCACCATGACAATGTATTTATTACCCTGTTTCTCAAAAAAAAAAAAAAAGCCCAAGCCTAACTTGATTTTGCAGGGTTTTTGGAGCAGGTTTGAAATATAAGCCCTACTCCAAAAATAGGTCCTTCTTACAGTCAACGCCTCTAGTGCTAGGTAATGTAACTGACATCATGGAGACAGAGAATAGGCATACCATAACTCTCAACTATCCTGGACAACTGCCCCACCACCACCAGAAAGGCAAAATCCATTCACTTGATTCTGAGTCTGGCTCCAGAGTCCCAACTCCTGTCTCCTGAGTCCACAGATTCAGGCTGAATCTATGAATAGATTTACTTATCGCTAGTTTGTATAGTTTATAGGTAACTGTACATGTTTATTCTCAGACAACATGAGTTTAAATAGGAGAAGAAGAATAATTGACATCTTATTATGTTGCCATTTGCACAGCCAGTCAGCCACAGTGAATGTTAAAACTAGACACAAGAGGGGGCTTACTGTTGCCCAGGGTCCTGTTGGGTGATTCATCTGTTCGCCAATGGGCCAGTCCAAGCCTGTCCTCCTGTTTTGGTATCTAGGGCTTTTTATTTAGAAGAGTAAAATTATGAAAATAGAGTCTTAAGGAGCTGATTTAATGGACCTTTTGGAAACTTTGGGTTATCTCACAGCGATGGCTCTGATGGAATAAGGTATTTCTCCTCTATGGGATTTAGATGGAATTGAACAGAAAAATCCATTGGAATCTGTTAGATATTGAGGTATAGTAGTGCCCTATACTATACACTGTAACTCAAAGGGTCATAGAGTTTTGATATTAGTAAACATTTGCAAAAATCCTGAAGTTCACTTTGGGAAGAATTACTAAGAATGAGCCATTTGATCCTGAGCCAATAGTTGATTGGGATTTTACCATATACTCACTGTTAAATGTGTAGAGATCTCAAGTAAACAGCAGTAAACAGGAATCAAGACCAGAATGTTTTGGGGAAATGTGCCCTGAAATTGATTATTTGTGGACAAATTCACCTATCTCTGGCCACGGCCACAAGACCTAAGACCATAGCGAGGTATCTATGGACCCAATAATCACTGTGATGTAACACGCCAAAGTGAACATTTCAACTCTATAATAAAGTTCCTCTAATAATATGCCGGTGTTTTTCGATGTAAACTGAAACTCTAGGTTTTACAGTAAGATTTTTCTCATTCCTATAAACTGTCCAGATGGAAGGAAAAAAAACATAAAAAATCAATTAGAGCTGGAAGAGAATTGATGTCTTTAAATTAATGAAATGGAAAATCCTTACTATAAGAAACCGACCTAGATATTACCAGCAGCCTTATATTGCGTTCTAGCAGGTGATTTTGCCAAGACTATATGAGCTTGATGGCTTTATAAGGGAAATCCTGTAATGAAAGCTATGAAAGGTGTTACATGACATTCTGTATGCTCCGGATCGGGCCAATCGCTAATGAGATGGTAACTGCTTCCTTTTTCTTTAGTAGGTGACTTTAGCTTACTCCTATTAGGAGAATGCTGTTTAGTAGAGGAATAAATTGTATGAAAGTCAGTTTTATCACATTCTAGGGTAAGGTACTGCTTTTAATTGTAAAAGTTAGTATGTTTCTTTGGCATAGGATGAATGAAATCATTGCGCAATACCAGTGTGCAACCTTTTAGAAGAACCCTTCTACGATAGATGATGACTTAGAGCTATCTTTGGCTGGCCTACAATTTTAAAAGGTTGGCAGTATGAGAAAGTATCCATATTTTTATGTCTCCCACTCTCACACCACTTCCATTCCTCGCCCCCTCACTGTTGGTGTCCCTCAAGGTTCTGTGCTAGGGCCTCTTCTCTTCTCAATCTATAGTGTTGGCCTGGGACACATCCTAGAATGCCATGGCTTTAAGTACCACCTCTATGCTGATGACACTCAGATCTACCCAGGATCCCAGGGTGCCTATCGGCTATATCTTCCCTCTTGTCCCGTTTCTAAAATTCAACATGGACAAATCAGAACTAGTCATCTTTCCCCCATCTCATTTCCCCCTTCTGTCTAATCTCTCAATCACAATCAATGGCTGCTCTCTGTCCCCCGTCCCAAGTCCGCTGCCTTGGGGTCATCTTTGATTTTATCCTGTCTTTAAACCTGACCACCTCCTGCTGCCTTCACCTCAAAAACATTTACAAATCTGCTCTTTTTTCAACCCTGACTTAACTCTGTTGCCTAACTTATCCACCTCTCCCCTTGCTCTGCCTCTCCTCTCTGCCAATCCTTTCACTGGTTTCCCAATACACAGCAAGTTTATTTTAAATTAATGACCATGACATAGAATGCCATCTACAACTTGTCTCCTGTGTATATCTCTGACCTGATATCCCACTACCGTATATACTCAGGCAGCCTTTAATATTCTGATGACCTCCTTTTGTGCTCCCCTCTTGTTCGTACCTCAAACAACCACCGCCAAGATTTAGCTTGAGCCTCCTCCATACTCTGGGACTCACTACCCCGTAGCTCTCATCCACTATCAAGACCTTCAAGAGAAACCAGAAAACACATCTCTTTAAACTAAGCTAAAACGTAAAATAATTCTGCACCACACTTTGACTAGCTGCCCTTTTACCTTCTGTCACCCTCCTCTTACCCTGTAGATTGTAAGCCGTCGCAGGCAGGGTCCTCTATTCCAGAGTACTAGTACCAGTCTGCCATTTACCTTAAATAATTAAAATAATGGCCATTGTTTTGATTGTCATAAAAATGTACCTTGGGTGAACATAGCCTTAAAGAGTACCTCTCTTTTTTTAATAACATTTTCATATGTCAGACAGACATATCCAAAGTCATGATCAGTCAGGGTCTGAGTGTCCCAAAAACTTATTTCCTTCCCCCTGCTCCCTGGTGCTGCCTCCCTGTGGTCTGGTGCATAGTGGTAAATACGGCCCTGAATGTATCTAGGGTATGTCAAAAGTTTTTTTCAACCATTCTTCTTTAAGTTTGGTCTGTAACTAACCTGCACATCTTTCATCTGGGCTCAATGACATCCAATGTTGTTGAGCCATCATGTTCATTTACATAGTTGATAAATTTTAAATACAAAGTTCCATTAAATTCTACCTATAACCCAGAGGGAGGCAAATAGAGATGAGCGAAGCAGACGGAAATTCTTTACGCGAACTTCGTGATTTTTCGGTCAAACTCATTAAGATTTACTAATCGAATCTTAAGTTTTACTATAGAAGCTACAATACTGGGACTATTACAGAAAGGCAAATTTGTTAAAGCATGTTTTAAAAGTCTCAAAAATCTGAAAATCACAATAAAAAAAGGGCAATCAGCCAGTCACTCATCCAATTTCTGCTATTCCTCTCCTCTCTGTCCCTATATCGCTCTGTTAGTCTCTCCCTGCTCTGCTGTAACTGCCTGCTGCCATCCTGCTCTCTTCTCCACACACAGCCGACTGGACACCTCCGTTACCGAACCGCCTTATATAGAGTGGGAGGAGCTGATATCACAGAGGGGCCTGCAGATGATTGGAAAGGCGGCATTATGGTTAATCCCTTTTTCCCACCCAGTGAAGTATGTGCGTCCGCCATTTGGTTTCTTTGCGAAGTTCGGAATAGGCGGGAATTTGCTTTGCAGAACGAATCGAAATTTTGATTTGCCAGATTTGCTTTGCTCATCTCTAGAGGCAAAGCACCAAGGAGATATATTATTTTCTGTTACACCAATGGCAATGTCCTATATATCATCATTGTGCTGAGGAATAACAATCTATTGTGTATAGTTTCCATACAGGAGTTGTACTCTTCCCATTAAAACTATTTTAATGTAAAGTAGACGCCTGATTCCATAGGGCAATATAAAAGTAGCAATGACCATGATATTAACTACATGGCATTAATGGCTGACTGCAGGCCAACGTTCATTTACACAATCCAGGAGCAAATTCCTTTCCTCTTTACAATGCTTTTATAAGGTTTCCATATCTTTCTTGGCTCTTTAAGGACAACGATACTATAAAATAATTCCAGCACTGTAACTCTTATTAAAGGTTTGTCACAGTGAGTGGCTTTAAATGTAATATTAAACATAGTAAACACATAATACATTATTACTGGATTCATTTAACCCCTTAAAGTCTATGGGCACCTTTACACAGATTTTTTTTTTAATTACCATTGTTGGGGGGGGGGGGGGGGGGGTTGAGTGTGGGGAAAATAAGTCTAGATGGTTTCTTGCTTCTCCTTTCTTTTCCCAATGTTACAGATGGCAGCAGGGAGTGAGAGGAGGCTGTTGGAAAGGTAGGACAGCTTACATAGGCTGTAGATAATGGGTAAAACACACACAAGGCAGTTAGCAGGGGAAAAATCTATGACTATGTACAAGTGTTGAGCTAAACCATAGCATCCCACAGAAAACTCTAGTCTGAACACACCTAACATCCAGCATGTATTGCTTGGAGGACAGAGTCACGTGATAAAACCCCATCACCTTTCATCAGTTCTGATCTCACATTTTCCATGTAGCTTATAGTGCTATACCATTTATGTTTTAAAAAACTCTATGGTAAATAATTTTCACCTATATTTTAGTCTTCAGTAAAATATTTTGCTTAGTTTGCTTTAAGAGACCTGCTTTCTCTCTATACTTCACTGTAGACTGCCTTGTATCTGCTCTCTTCTCTCTACAGCCAGTGTGACCTTCTACTATCTGAGCTAGTATGTATCCCCCATTCTCTTCCTGCTGCTATTGCTAATATTAAGACAGCAGAAAGTTAGCCCAAATGTCAACTTTGCTTTACAGCAAGCCCAAAACGGGACTTATCAAAAAGTTTTTGAAATGACAGTGATTTACAATTAAAAATTGTAAAAAAAAAAAAAAAGGATTACTCTATTCATTGAACTAGTTTGAAATGGTAACCTTAGCTAAGCCCTTGACAACCTAGGGGTACATGTACGCCCTGGGTCAGTTAGGGGAGTTCTGAACGGCTGTGCTCCCATCTGCTTTCAGCAGCCAGGTACCGCGGCAGTTAGGGGGCACGGTCTAATCGCCATGCCCACTAATTAACCATTTAAATTCAGCTGTCAGCTGTTTTCCCCCATACCTGGTGGTGTAGTGGTGATGCGATCGCGGAGGAGCAGCCCCCGCTTCTTGCTGTGACAGGGCTCTGTGCCATCAATGTAGTTGTACTAGAGATCAATGTAGTTATACAAGAAGTCCCCCAGGGGGACTTCTAGTTAGTGTGTAAAAAAAAATTACCCCCCCCCCCCCTTTTCCCCATTTTATAAATAAAAATAAAATAATTAATTAAACATATTTGGTATCGTCACCTGTGTAACCGCCCAAACTATTTAATTATTGCATTCCTGATCATGCACGGTAAATGGTGTAAGTGCAAAAAAATGCCAAAGTGCAAAATTGCTAATTTCTAGTCACATCAAGTCCAGAAAAATTGTAATAAAATGTGATAAAAAATTCGCATATAAGTATGGTACCAATAGAAAATACAGATCATGGCACAAAAAATGACACCTCACAGAGCCCCATAGACCAAAGGATAAAAGCATTACAAGGATGGTAATAGAGCAATTTTAAAGGGATTATCCAGTGCTACAAAAGCATGGCCACTTTTGCACCACTTTTGTCCCCAGATTGGGTGGGGTTTGAAACTCAGTTCCATTAAAGTAAATGGAGCTTAATTGCAAACCACACCTGAACTGGAGACAAGAATGAGGCAAAGGTGGCCATGTTTGCGTAGTGCTGGATAACCCCTTTAAGAACATTTTTTTTTTTTTTTTTTTTAAGTAAAAATTTTTTAAAAGTCATCAAATAAAATAAAAGTTATATAAGTTACATATCAATACTAATCGTTATCGTTAGTAATCATACTAACAAGAGGAACGTATATCACATGTCAGTTTTACCATAGGGCGAACAACGTAAACACAAAATCCCCCAAAATAAAAAAAATAAAGATTTTTTCCCTGTTCCAAGCATATTTTATACAAAAATTTAAGTCTGTCATTGCAAAGTACAATTGGTGTTGCTCGTGTGGGTCTGTAGGTGAAAAAATCCTTTTAAATACAAGGAGGAAAAAAATGAAATTTGGCCTGGTCTTCAAAGGGTCAACAAATGTAAAAACGTAAAAAAAAATAAAAAAAATCAGTGCTTAAAGATAAATTGTGAAACATTAGATTTGCCTTAATAGGATTACAATGTTTATGCTGCTTATAATTTTTGTTATTGTAAAACTCCAATAAAACACGTTTTAAAAGAATAAAACAGAATAAAAAATATTTTTTTTTCCCTTTGATTCAACAAGGTTAATGCTCTGTGAGGAATTCTCTTTCTTCTGTCTAAAATAAATTCTCTTTTGCGGAATGCTTTTCCTGCTAACATCTCCCTGGGTGTAAATCTAGACACTTCTTCACGCGCCGCGGGGCGTCTGTTTACATTTTCGCAGGAAGTAAGTCTTTTTTAGTAATTGATAAATAATTGTGAAAAGTTTACCTTGAAGGAAGTATAATCATTAATCTGTTACTGATTACTTACCTAAGCCAGTAATCAGTAACCCCAGAATGATGGCCGTTCACAGTTCTATTAACAACAGTGTCAGTTGTATACACAAAACCCAGATAAACAGTGCCCTGCATCTCATCGGCTTCAAACGAGTGACACACTGTAAAGACGAATCGACACGTCCTAATACAGCTACCTCCATGAGATATATATACATGGCTTCTCTTAGGGTATTGCTTTGACACATTCCATGGAATGTTTCTGGTCCGATAGTCAAGAAAACACTATCTTTATTGTGAAATAGTGTTGTCAAGTTGAAACACTGACTATTAATTTTAGTTTGAGAAGTGAGGATGTATCCTGTTAGTTGTCAAGAGAACAAGATAGCAAAATACAGAAGTATTGGAACAAAAATAGCAAAAAGAAGATAATCCGGAATTGGGAAAATTGGCATCTTTCCTCTGTTAAATATTTTTGTAATGAGTGTCCGTGTAAAATTAATAGTTCTATTGCACAATCTGAAACCCAGAAGAATCTTCCATTACGGAGCTGTGTCTTTCCTTCTTCGGTGATGGAGATTTACTAATATTGGTCAGAGGATTTGTACATCCTAAAGCCATGTTCACACAAGGTAAGTTCAGTATTAGGCTATGTTCACACTACGTAAAAGTACTTCCGTACTTTGTACGGTGTGGAACACTGCCTTATCTGCTATGGGATCCCGGCCGAAGCGTTTACACATAGTATACGCTCCGGCCGGGATCCCATACGGCGCCGCAAAGAACTGACATGTCAGTTTTCTGCGGCCACAGAAAGACCTGTAACTTCACACAATGAAGCGAGCGGCTCCGGCTGTGTGAAGTTCTGGTGCGGGTGCGCTTATGTGCCCACATCAGAACACTGTGGCCGGAAAGATTATCCTGCTGGTACTGCAGTACCGGCCGGGATGATCTTTGCAGAGACCAGCCGCAGAGAAACGGCCGGTCTCTCATCTCTCACGTAGTGTGAACATAGCCTTAATCACGGCTGTTGTTGCCAATGTATACACTCCGGCCAGACTCTGCATTTTGGGCAGCAGGGAACTCAAAATTCAGAATTTATTAGTAGTGAAGATCATCCGGCCAGTACTGCAGTACCGGCCGGGATGATCATCAGCAACACTGGCCATTCTGCGATCCAGCCGAGTCACAGAATGGCCGGTGGTTTACTATGCGGCCTTACATAGCCAACATAATGTTGAATCTGGAGCCGGGGGTATTGGTCCCCATGCAGTTCTCTATTTGAGATTAGGGTAGAGATTGTTATAGCTTTTACAGCTTTAGCAAAATATTAACCTCATTCTCACAATTAAAGGGGTAAAAAAAGGAGTAAAAAATGCTTATGTATCAACCGGTGTTAGAAAGTTATACAGATCTATAAATTACTTCTTTTTAAAAATCCCAACCCTTCCCAGCTGTATGTCCGGCAGGAAGTGGTATATTCTTTCCAGTGCTCTTACCTGTCACATAGACAGAGGTGGCAGCAGAGAGCACTGTGTCAGACTGGAAATAGACAGCAAAAACAAGGTGTTAGAATAGAGTTAATTGTAATTTTTTATTTCCCGCCCAGGGAAAACCCTCATTATCCTACAGATTTTATTTTCTTGGATGTTAGACCCCATAAACAAATATTATCAGCCCATCCTAGTTATAACAGCTAAAGCTTTTGTCTGATTTGTTGTAAAAAAAAGGACACTATATGCAGCATTATCCTTCCCATCAAAACAACAGACACCACAATGGAACTATTGGACTTTATTACTGGGGTCCAGTGACTTATAATAGAGTCCAATAGGTCCATTGTGGTGTCTTGTTTTGATGGGAAGAATAATGCTGCATGTAGCGTTACTATTCCCCACAAATCTGACCACATAACTGAGGCGGATATTGATATACTGGGGGCATGTGGCCCTCTTCCAGTACAAAGAGCAGGCCAGTGTACACAAAGAAATTGGTGCTGATTGCAGGAACTGGGTGGCGTTTTAAAAAAATGGACCGCCCCATCAGGACCAGGAAAGGCAGCTGACTAGTTGTACTCATTAAAATAAGTTGTACTCATAAAAATAAAAAAAAAAGCCTGGTATTTCGATATAACAAAAGAAATGATGGTATATAGATCACTGGCCATATCGGAAGTCAGTATAAGAGCATTGACGCCACCGAGGCTTGGCACCATCTTAATTACTGGGAGGTAAACAAAGAGAAGGACAAACGAGAAGGACCAAAGTGACGGCACTAGACAGAACAAAATTAAACCGTCTTTTTAATTAAACTAAACAGACATTTTAAAATTACTCCCACCCAAAAGGGCCATTTCGAACCTAATTTAGAATAATGTACCACCGTAGTATGTTCAACATGGTTTTCAGTATCAAATAATGGCCGTTGAAAATTTCTGTGTGAACATAGCCTATAAGTAATATGAAATTGGGACTAGTGATGAGCGAACATCCCGATGTTCAGATCCCGAACAAGAACATAAAAAAAAAAAAAATGGTTTGTGTTTGCAGAACACTCACGAACAAATAACAAACGTACAGTAGAAGCATACGTTTCGGTCTATGCACATGCGTACAGATTATTAGGTACAAGATAAATGTTCTCATGTTCGAAAATTATCATTATAACCATACCGATCATTGAACAAATTTTTTTACGATTGGCGAACATGAATATTTAGCAACACATTCGTACGAACACGAACATTTAAGAACATGTTCGCTCATCACTAATTGGGACCTGATGCATTAAAGACAGCTATGTTGAAAGTTTTTGGTGAACACAGAAAAGGCTTTGTCACCATAGCTGGGGAAAAGTGTGTGTGTATTTGGGGGGGATCGGGATAGAGGGTAATACCTCAACTTTAAAGGAAGTAAGAAATAAACCTATACTTTTATTCTCTATATCCCAGGCTCAGAGAACGCATCTTTTCTAATATATTAAATATTAGTTTTGATCCCACACATTTACAATCTCTTCCTCCTCTCCTATGAATGCTACTTTTGTGTTGCTATTATATAATGTAGAAAATAGGCTTCACACCCTACAATATACACTTAAAAAATATTACATTATATGGGCTTGGAACTATTTGAAATAATTATGTAATCAACACTTGGAGTAAAATATTGTCCTATAATACAGTCCAGCATTTGTTATACAAGTCTTGTGAAAGGCGCAAATTTTCTGTGAGTTTTACTTAGGCACACGGTCCTGGAGAGTGTTGGCTTTAATGTGAATATTACCTAAATTTATGGTGGATTTCCTCTTCATCTATATTAGGAACTTACAGGGATTTTTATTAGTGGAAAACCGGCATGCAATTAGAATTTTATGAAAGAAAAGAGAATCTTAATTTCCTAACTTTTTTTTTTTTTGCAGATTGCTTTATTTTATTTAATTAATTTTTAAACAAAATATTTACAAAGCAAACTGTAGAAGAGAATGAGAATTAATGAGCTTCCCACTGAGAATCCGACAATGTACCGTCCCTTGTTATGAATACTATGAGAATTGTGCAACACGTATCCAGTAATGATCATTGTGTTAATATTGCTAACTATGATTATTTTTACTGTTGTTGCGGTTTTTCTTAATAAGTAGTGATGAGCGAATACTGTTCGATCGAATAGATATTCGATTGAATACTAAGGTATTCGATCTATCGAATATTATCGAATAGTTTGCCGAATATTCGATAAATATTCGATATGCGTTCAAATCCCCCAGTTTCCTGTTTTTACCTCCAAGTGGCCGAATAGATGTTTTTCAATAATCGAATACTTGTTCCCATAGATTTTAATGGGATCGGATATTCGATCGAATATTCAAATATTGGGGAGATGATTCGTACGAATATCGAATATTTGAATATTTCACTATTCGCTCATCACTATTAATGAGAAAGAAAAAAAAACCCTGTATTTTCCTGCGTAGAGGACTACTTTTTAACCCAGGAAAATCTTCTCAAAAGTCAGGGGTTGTCTTATACGCTGAGGGGCGTCTTATAAGGCAGGTGCTGAAAAACTTTGGAAACGGACTGGAGAATGTGCTTGCCGCATATGGTGGAGTGAGCTCCAAAATGTATGAAGGGTAGAGCAAGCTGCACACATCCAGGATTTGGAAAAAAGGGATACGGTAGAGCAGTGGCGGATTAAATGTACCCTGGGCCCCGGGCTGTCCACCCAACCTGGGCCCCCCCCCCCCAGTCAATTCGCCCACATTATAATCTGCTACTGCGCCTCCCCCCCCCCCACTGTCCCCAATAAACACTGCCTGCCTGCCTCCCCTCCCTGCTGGCCCCAATAGACACAATGTTTGGTCCCTTGCTGCTACCCCCAGTAAGCATTGCCCACCCCACCTCCACTGCCCCCAATAAACATATCGCCACCTCACCTGGTCCCCTGAGGTTGCCCCCCCCAAGGTCACAGCAGCACAGAGGATGTCAGGAGAGGAGGGTGCTGATCTTATAGGAGAGGTCCAAGCAGCACAGAGGATGTCAGGAGAAGAGGGTGTTGATCTTATAGGAGAGGTCTTAGCAGCACAGAGGATGTCAGGAGAGGAGGGTGCTGATCTATAGGGGAGGTCCCAGCAGCACAGAGGATGCCAGGAGAGGAGGGTGCTAATCCTATAGGAGATAGTCCCCCTTTATAGATGGTCTCCCTCTTTCCCCCTCTATAGATGGTCCCCCTCTTTCCCCCTTATAGATGGCCCCCCTCTTCCCTCTCCCCCCTTATAGCTGGTCCTCCTTTCCCCCCTTATAGCTGGTCCCCCTCTTCCCCCCCCCTTATAGCTGGTCCCCCTCTTTCCCCCCCCCCCCTTATAGCTGGTCCCCCTCCCCCCCCCCCCTTATAGCTTGTCCCCCTCTCCCCCCCCTTATAGCTGGTCCCCCTCTTCCCCCCCCCCCTTATAGCTGGTCCCCCTCTTCCCCCCCCCTTATAGAAGGCCCCCCCTTATAGAAGCCCCCCCAGTCAGTAAATAACACACAAATAACAAAATATAACTCACCTACCCTGCGTTCCCCCGTCGATCCTCTCTCCGGCTGATGCGCGGCTGCCGGGGGTGTCCCGTCCTCTCCCCGGCAGCGCGCGCATCTCACAGCTCCTAGTGCCGCCTGGGCCCTGACTTCCGGTACGTGCGCTCCCAGTACCGGAAGTCAGGGCCCCAGGCGGCACTAGGAGCTGTGAGATGCGCGCGCTGCCGGGGAGAGGACGGGACACCCCCGGCAGCCACGCATCAGCCGGAGGCAGCCGGAGACTCTTGTGACCGCAAGCGAAACAATGCTTGCGGTCACAAGAGTGCAGTGGCGGGGGGAAGGGGGCCTCCCGGGCGGCATTATAATGTGGGCGGCAAGGCATGGGCCCCCCCGGAGCCTCGGGCCCCGGGCGGCCGCCCAAACCGCCTACATTATAATCCGCCATTGCGGTAGAGCAGCACTGTGCCCAGAAAAACACACCTCTTTCACCCGTCTGGCCACCCTTGTATCCTACCGGTATTACTGCACCTCCTTCTCTGCCTCTCAGATCTAGCTCAGATCTCGTCTGATGTTTTTTATTTGGTGTGCGTTGAAAGAGGGGTAGTCTTATATGGCAAATATATCCCAAACTCTGTATTTTAACTAGAAAAGTTGGGCGTCGTCTTATATGCCCAGTCAGCTTATATGCCAGAAAATACAGTAGTATCGTTATGAGCGAATTTACAGTTGTAATGAAACTAAGAGATTTGTTACGCTCGGTCGCCAGATTGCCAGTATGCTGCTATTGAAATCCGCTGCCACATGCTCCGTCTGTCTGGAAAAGCTGAATGCAGCCCTGGGAGAAGTAGACAGCTTTTTCAAATACCCAGAATATCTGGCAGCAGATTTCAATAGCAGCACCCTGACAAGTTGGTGGTCGTGCGTAACAAATCACATTTTTTCGTTACAACTGTAAATTCGCTCATCTCTCGTTATAATTGGAAAAAAAATTGCTAGGTTAAAAAAAGGAATTTTCTAAACCAACTTATCCTAAAATAGATTATTTCAAATAATTCCTGTCTACTTTTCAAAATTGGAAATTGTTGGAAAAATTTTTTTTCAAATTTTTGATTACAATGTGCGTCTCGGTGATGCCAGATTTTGTGGTGTGACAGGCAAACAACAGAATCGCGGTTCTCATTCCTGTAAACAGCGAATCCCATGTGTTGTGAGGGGGATGCTACTGTAATAAGCAGGCATCGCAATAATACGACACCTTAATTTCTGTCAGGATGACTTTCCATGAGTGCTAAGATCCCAAGTAGTTCTAATACAGGAAAATGAAGGATTGGACCCCAATTTTTATGGCCATGTAGGTAATCCCCCTTTAGTAAGGTTCCCATGTAGGCAATGCCCCTGTAGGAAACCCCACCTGTAAGCAATCCCCCCTGTAGCTAATCCCTCCTCCCTCACCAATAGGCACACCTCGCTCTTTAAAAAGTGCTTACAGTCATCTCAGTATTTGGTGGCCCCAACATTTGCCCGGGTTCTAAGAGTGATTCTGTGGTGTCCTCCCCCGGTGTGGAGGAGGTACGGCCGGTCACTTGCTAGATGGTCGGGCGTGACGCCAGCTCTATGGTGGTTGGCTGAGATATAGCCGTGCCCAGTGATGTTATGTCGTGACTGCACAACTTAGACTGGGGACCTGGCAGGGGCCAGGGCCCAACTGGACTGCTGTTTTGGCTTGTGTCCTTCCTCCACAGAGTCCAAAGGCAAAATACCCTACACCTCCTCTACCCATGTGACTTCCTTCCTACAGCTCCTGTAAGGTGTGCTGTGAGTGGGTGAGGAGTGCGTATGTGCGAAGTAAAGAGAGAGATGATAGGTGAGAAGAGAAAAGAACTCTCATTGGCGTACAGATCCATGTGACACACAAACAAACAGTAACCCCTTAAGTACTACAGCTGTGCAATAACTGAATACACATACTTGCAATAATGACATTTTGTGGCAAAACTTTGGTACTACTACATCACCAATTTACACTGAAAATAACAGGCCTTTACGAAGGGTGTAACCAATAGAAACATCCGTGGTGGAACACCACAATGATGCCAACCTTATTGCAAACGGCTCAGGATTTCCTGTGCTAGTGGTCACCAGCAAATGTGCATTCTATGTGCCAGGTGGACATCATCCATGGGCCAGAAGTGTTGTGATGATATCCATGTCATTGAGCATATGGTGTTGCAACCAATCACTGACCTCAGTGGTCACATATAGTAATACAACCCCAAGTCCAGTGAATGGTTGCGGCATCATGGGCCGCATATGTTCACATGTGACTGGGAATGCCCAGATGACTATGAAAACATGAAAAAACTACATAAAAGATGGCTTGTGGCTTGGCTGCACAATTAATTGAGCCTTGGAAATCCTCGGGAAATGAATGCAGATCCCACTAGACAGGTCATGTAAAAGGCCCCTGATTTTAAGGGCTACTCTGAAGAGCAAAAAGACCTTTTTTTTTCTTCTTCAAATGAACTGGTGTCAGAAAGTAAACATATTTGTATATAGCTCCTGTATGTGTTGCAGGAAGTGGTGTATTCTCCAGTCTGACACAGTGCTCTCTGCTGCCATCTCTGTCCATTACAGGAACTGTCCAGGACATGAGAGGTTTTCTATGTGGATTTGCTGATTCTCTGGACAGTTCCCGTTATGGACAGAGGTGGCAGCAAAGAGCACAGTGCCAGACTCAAAAGAATCCACCACTTCCTGCAGGGCATACAGCAGCTGATAAGTACTGGAAAATGAAGGTTTTTTTTAAATAGAAACAATTTACAAATCTGTATATTTTTCTGCCACTAGTTTATTTAAAAAACACTTTAACTAAAGCTGATATAAAAAAAGAAATCTCATTCCTAGGATTATTAGGTGTCTTTTGATCAGTCATAAAAGATAATGATGGTGAATTCTTTGAAGTATAAAAATTACTCTATGGTAAATAAGGTTTCTCTGAAATCATTGGTAGGACAGAGAATCATGTTGAGGCTAGGAACAACACAGGGGCCACAGAGATGGAAACGCTGTTAATCTGCAGGAGCCTTGTCACATGTTTAACCCTGAGATCTAAATGTAGCATTTTATCTTCTAATCTTTTCTGAGCAGCATCCAGTTGATCCTCTATGCATGTCATGCTGTTACCACACCTGGCGCTTGTTTTTTCTTTTCCTGCATTTTTGCTGCACGTGAATCTGTTTCTAAAAATGTTCATTACTCTAATAACTAAAATGAAAAACAAAATATATATATGTTAAATGTTATACATATGTTTTATAGACTTTAAGGACTAGGACAACTGAAATATTTTTGCATTGTTTGGATTGTCCAATCTTTTGTTTCCACCAGAGATCAGCTACTACTGGGGTGTCTATACATTGTAGCATTAACACTATCTATCTATCTCCTATCTATCTATCTATCTATCTCCTATCTATCTATCTATCTATCTATCTATCTATCTATCTATCTATCTATCTCCTATTATCTATCTATCTATCTATCTCCTATCTATCTATCTATCTATCTATCTATCTATCTATCTATCTATCAATCTCTTATCTGTCTGTATATATCTCTTTATCTATCTACTGTATCTATCTATCTATCTATCTATCTATCTATCTCCTATCTACAGTATCTATTATATATCTATCTATCTATCTATCTATCTATCTATCTATCTATCTATCTATCTCCTATCTATCTATCTATCTATCTATCTATCTATCTATCTTCTATCTATCTATCTATCTATCTATCTATCTATCTCCTATCTACAGTATCTATTATCTATCTATCTATCTATCTATCTATCTATCTATCTATCTCCTATCTATCTATCTATCTATCTATCTATCTATCTATCTATCTATCTTCTATCTATCTATCTATCTATCTCCTATCTACAGTATCTATTATCTATCTTCTATCTATCTATCTATCTATCTATCTGTCTATCAATCTCTTATCTGTCTGTATATATCTCTTTATCTATCTACTGTATCTATCTATCTATCTATCTATCTCCTATCTACAGTATCTATTATCTATCTATCTATCTATCTATCTATCTATCTATCTACAGTCCAAAAAAAGTCCGCAGCACTCCAACATAAAGTAAGGTGGTTTATTCCATCAACACAGGTACAAAAGAATTAGCAACGTTTCGACTCCCTCACAGAGTCATTCTCAAGCATTGTGGGAACATCCGTAGTGCATATTTATAGGGCTAACACATTAGCATATGAAAACACCAATTATGATAAAAAAGATAAATAATCATTTAAAATTGTATAATAATTATTTAATAAAGTGCATTCGTGTAAATAAATCTATAGAGAGTGAAATCACCCCGGTTCTGTGCTATATGTGACCGTGAACATATAAAATCCTAAACAAGCGGCATGAATATTCATCGGGAGGGAGGAGCCACTCACCACTTCTAATGAACCAAGAGAGTACGTCCAGACCAGGTAATGGCGACCGGTATGCTGGCTTGGCGTGGTGCATATCCTAGGGCGCATGCGTGAAGTCATGCCGCCCAATAGCAACCACTAGCCAACCGGATCAAGGGAAAACTGTGTACATAGCAACTGGACTCAGTAAATGTAAAATGAATCAAACAATGCATCAAAGTGTCTAGTGCATACATGATATAGTCTGCCTCGGACAGCGGAGCCCCAGAAGTCCCTTCCGGGGATCAGTAGAATAAGGGCTGCGATCGGCACCCGGGACCGGGCGAGTCGCGCAGCCACCCCATGTATGCCTTGCGTCCGGTGTGAGCACAGCCGCCGCTGGCACCCTGGGACATCCACTTAACCCTTTTGGAGACATCACTAAAGGGGACGCATGTCATGACGGCTTGACATAAGAAGTTGAAGAAAGATATTGTTTGCAAAAAGAGGAAGATATCCAGAGTGGTTCATGAGTGGCTCCAAAATTCCCGATGATCTAAAAAAATAGAGAATAAAAAGAACAGATTAAAACTGGAGAAATCTAGAAGATGACATAATCATAGTCACATAGCAATAACCATTGAATGTATGACGTATATTTTATGTAAACATGTTTTGATGTATCTTAAATTCAACGTTAAGCCCATTGGGTTTTAGAGTTTGTAACTCATAAATCCATTTGAGTTCTTTTTTCATCAAAATGCTCAATCTATCCCCTCCACGTTTCAGGGGTGGGACATGATCTACAAGCATGAATTTGAGATCCTTTTCGCCATGACCCATCTCTGAAAAATGTTTGGAGACTGGTAAATCCAGTCTCTGTCTCCTGATGGTGTACCTGTGATGATTGATTCGAGTTTTAAAGTCGCATTTAGTTTCACCAACGTACAGAAGTTGGCACGGGCACCATAAAACATATACAACATAATCAGAGGTGCAAGTTAGGTAATGAGAGAGTTGGTATTTTTTCTTAGTGCTCGGATGTATAAATTCAGATCCCTTGTTCATAAGGGGACAATTCACACAACTACAGCATGGGAAGGACCCTTTCCTTTGTGTCATCAGGTAGGTCTGTTTTTGCCTACTACCCACTACCCACTACCCACTACCCACTACCTACTTTTTTTAGATCATCGGGAATTTTGGAGCCACTCATGAACCACTCTGGATATCTTCCTCTTTTTGCAAACAATATCTTTCTTCAACTTCTTATGTCAAGCCGTCATGACATGCGTCCCCTTTAGTGATGTCTCCAAAAGGGTTAAGTGGATGTCCCAGGGTGCCAGCGGCGGCTGTGCTCACACCGGACGCAAGGCATACATGGGGTGGCTGCGCGACTTGCCCGGTCCCGGGTGCCGATCGCAGCCCTTATTCTACTGATCCCCGGAAGGGACTTCTGGGGCTCCGCTGTCCGAGGCAGACTATATCATGTATGCACTAGACACTTTGATGCATTGTTTGATTCATTTTACATTTACTGAGTCCAGTTGCTATGTACACAGTTTTCCCTTGATCCGGTTGGCTAGTGGTTGCTATTGGGCGGCATGACTTCACGCATGCGCCCTAGGATATGCACCACGCCAAGCCAGCATACCGGTCGCCATTACCTGGTCTGGACGTACTCTCTTGGTTCATTAGAAGTGGTGAGTGGCTCCTCCCTCCCGATGAATATTCATGCCGCTTGTTTAGGATTTTATATGTTCACGGTCACATATAGCTCAGAACCGGGGTGATTTCACTCTCTATAGATTTATTTACACGAATGCACTTTATTAAATAATTATTATACAATTTTAAATGATTATTTATCTTTTTTATCATAATTGGTGTTTTCATATGCTAATGTGTTAGCCCTATAAATATGCACTACGGATGTTCCCACAATGCTTGAGAATGACTCTGTGAGGGAGTCGAAACGTTGCTAATTCTTTTGTACCTGTGTTGATGGAATAAACCACCTTACTTTATGTTGGAGTGCTGCGGACTTTTTTTGGACTGTGTCTGGGACCCCCGGCCAAGGGATTTTCTCTGCAAGCACCCACTCCTTTCCCTTGGAAGTGCGGCTTTTCTCTGTACTATACAACCGGCATTCAAGCGAGCACTCCTGTCTACTACTCCCCACCTGAAGCTCATCATGGACCAGGGTAGGTCTGAACAGCCATCTAAGGTTTTTTACTACTCTAAGACTGAATACACCCGTATTATGGGAAATTTGGAAGATGATACTTCATATTTGCATAAACCATCCCGTTTGGACATACAGCGGAAATATGAGTTTGAAACAAAACGTTTATTGAACATTAGATTACATTTATCTACATTGGGTGAATACCTTAAATTTGAACGCATCCCTAGAGGCATGCGAGTTAAACTTACCATGTATGCCCAGGATCCTGATTATCGCACCAAATATGAATCTATTTGCAATAAGTCTACATTGGATTTAATTTTGCTTAATATCGAGTTTTTACAGAAAGATGTGAACAGCACCAAACAGAAGGTAGCCGACCTGGAAGCAAAACTAAGAGACATCATGCCGGAGGATGAGTATAATAAACTTATTGAGAAACAGACTGTATATTTAGACAAACTAAGAATCGAACTGGAAGAGACTAAAAGGGTAAAATGGCATAGAGATGCACAAGATTATGACAATGGAAAAATTTACTCTTGGAATGATGCTGTACCATCTCCTAAAAGGTTTAAGAAACCCAATGAAAGATACCCACTGGCCTCAGGAGGTGTTATTATTAGTAACACTGCTAATGCTGTTAACACTAGTACGGTGATCTTACCTACATTTTCTTCCAGAGTTAAAGCCCGTACCAGACTACACACCAGAAGAGGGGGGAGACGCCAACGCCGAACTCGGAAGGACCCGCAGCCAGACGAACAAACCAACTCCATCTCGGAACCCTGTGAAACAGAAAACAAAATAGTGGTAAATATTTCCGCACAACCACTTTCAGATACACAATTACAATTACTTGCTAAAGGACTTAATTTTTGCCCAAGTAGCCAAATGAACTGGTTTAATCTGGAAATGGACTTACAACAATTTGTGAGACGACTTAAGTTACGGGTTTGGTTTGATTCACACAAAAAAATGGCTATTCTGCCATCATCGGTTAATACAGCCAAACCGTTGTCCCTAAAGGATTATAATCTTAGATTACCGAGTGACTTTCAACCGCCTGTTGACTCACACATTATTGACACATTCTCAGATCTTGTTCACAAAGACATTAATTCTTTGAAGACCAAATTCCCCACATTAATTCACCCTAATATGACGAGTTCAGAAATGTCTGCCCTAAATGAATTGACCCAACAGCGACAATTGATCGTGAAACCAGCGGACAAAGGGGGAGCGATTGTTGTGATGAGTCGTGCACAGTACATTAACGAAGCTAATAGACAGCTGGCTGACACCTCCGTGTACCAGACCTTGTCAAATGATCCTAAATGGAATATCATACGTAAAATTACTGCTTGCCTGGAACAAGCGTACAGTAATGAATTGATTGATCTGGATTTAAAGATATTCTTGACAGTGATTTCTCCGGTGACCCCGCTTCTGTACCTTCTGCCCAAGATTCATAAATCCATCGAGAACCCTCCCGGTAGACCGATTGTTTCCGGGAGGGGCTCGATCACTAGCCAAATTTCCGTTTTCTTGGATAAAGTGCTTTGCCGTTTTGCTAGTGAAGCTAAGTCATACATTAGAGACACAGGTGATTTTTTGTTGAAAATTGAAGATTTATACATACCTTCAGATGCCATCATTGCTTCTTTTGATATTGTAAGTCTGTACACTTCAATTTCACATACAGGTGGTCTGCATGCAGTGAACAAGGCTTTACAGACCATGAATCTTTCTCCCATGCATATTACATTTTTGCTGGAATTATTAGAGATTGTACTTACATGCAATTATTTTCTTTTTGAAGACAGATACTTCATGCAATTAAGGGGTACAGCCATGGGGACCAACGTGGCGCCCACCTATGCGAATATTTTTGTGGCTGACATGGAGGAGACATCTATCTATGTGTCGCCCCACTTCAGCCATGTGCTGGGGTGGTGGCGATACATTGATGATGTGTTCCTTGTGTGGGGTGGCTCCGAGCTTGAACTGACACAGTTTCATGACTTCTTGAATTCAATTAATCCGGACATTCAGTTCACAATCACTTCCTCAAAACATACTGTACAGTTCCTTGATACACAAGTCTCCATCTATGAACACTCATTAGTGACTGATCTATACACTAAAAAAACTGACAGCAATACATTACTGCACTACAACAGCAACCACCCCAGATCTATGGTTAAATCATTACCTTATTCACAGATGCTGAGAGCACGCAGAATTGTTAGTCATCAGGCACATGTTGAACCGGCTTTGGACAAAATCGCACAAAGATTTTTAGCTCGTGGTTACCCTCAACAACTAGTGGCTAAACATAAATCAACAGTTATGGACATTGATAGACAACAATTGTTACATCCACCACCAAAAGCTCCCTCTCCTACGAGAGTACCATTTATTTCAACATACAATCATTTATCTGGACGTGTAGCACAAACCATCCGGAAACACTGGAATATCATCAAGGATGGCTTTGGTAATATTCCTGATTTCCAGAGCTATCCTTTGATGAGCTATAAGAGGGATAGCAATTTAAAGGATAGACTTGTTAAAAGTGATGTTTCTCTGGGTAGTAGGCAAAAACAGACCTACCTGATGACACAAAGGAAAGGGTCCTTCCCATGCTGTAGTTGTGTGAATTGTCCCCTTATGAACAAGGGATCTGAATTTATACATCCGAGCACTAAGAAAAAATACCAACTCTCTCATTACCTAACTTGCACCTCTGATTATGTTGTATATGTTTTATGGTGCCCGTGCCAACTTCTGTACGTTGGTGAAACTAAATGCGACTTTAAAACTCGAATCAATCATCACAGGTACACCATCAGGAGACAGAGACTGGATTTACCAGTCTCCAAACATTTTTCAGAGATGGGTCATGGCTAAAAGGATCTCAAATTCATGCTTGTAGATCATGTCCCACCCCTGAAACGTGGAGGGGATAGATTGAGCATTTTGATGAAAAAAGAACTCAAATGGATTTATGAGTTACAAACTCTAAAACCCAATGGGCTTAACGTTGAATTTAAGATACATCAAAACATGTTTACATAAAATATACGTCATACATTCAATGGTTATTGCTATGTGACTATGATTATGTCATCTTCTAGATTTCTCCAGTTTTAATCTGTTCTTTTTATTCTCTATTTTTTTAGATCATCGGGAATTTTGGAGCCACTCATGAACCACTCTGGATATCTTCCTCTTTTTGCAAACAATATCTTTCTTCAACTTCTTATGTCAAGCCGTCATGACATGCGTCCCCTTTAGTGATGTCTCCAAAAGGGTTAAGTGGATGTCCCAGGGTGCCAGCGGCGGCTGTGCTCACACCGGACGCAAGGCATACATGGGGTGGCTGCGCGACTCGCCCGGTCCCGGGTGCCGATCGCAGCCCTTATTCTACTGATCCCCGGAAGGGACTTCTGGGGCTCCGCTTTCCGAGGCAGACTATATCATGTATGCACTAGACACTTTGATGCATTGTTTGATTCATTTTACATTTACTGAGTCCAGTTGCTATGTACACAGTTTTCCCTTGATCCGGTTGGCTAGTGGTTGCTATTGGGCGGCATGACTTCACGCATGCGCCCTAGGATATGCACCACGCCAAGCCAGCATACCGGTCGCCATTACCTGGTCTGGACGTACTCTCTTGGTTCATTAGAAGTGGTGAGTGGCTCCTCCCTCCCGATGAATATTCATGCCGCTTGTTTAGGATTTTATATGTTCACGGTCACATATAGCACAGAACCGGGGTGATTTCACTCTCTATAGATTTATTTACACGAATGCACTTTATTAAATAATTATTATACAATTTTAAATGATTATTTATCTTTTTTATCATAATTGGTGTTTTCATATGCTAATGTGTTAGCCCTATAAATATGCACAACGGATGTTCCCACAATGCTTGAGAATGACTCTGTGAGGGAGTCGAAACGTTGCTAATTCTTTTGTACCTGTGTTGATGGAATAAACCACCTTACTTTATGTTGGAGTGCTGCGGACTTTTTTTGGACTGTGTCTGGGACCCCCGGCCAAGGGATTTTCTCTGCAAGCACCCACTCCTTTCCCTTGGAAGTGCGGCTTTTCTCTGTACTATCTATCTATCTATCTATCTATCTCCTATCTATCTATCTATCTATCATCTATCTATCTATCTATCTTCTATCTATCTATCTATCTATCTATCTATCTATCTATCTATCTTTTATCTACCTATCTATCTATCTATCTTTTATCTATCTATCTATCTATCTATCTATCTCCTATCTATCTATCTATCTATCTATCTATCTATCTATCTATCTATCTCCTATCTATCTATCTCCTATCTATCTATCTATCTATCTATCTTTTATCTATCTATCTATCTATCTATCTATCTATCTATCTATCTGCATCAAAAAGACTTCGCAGCACTCGTAGAAAAAGGTGAGGATTGGATGCCACTGGGCAAACTATACAAGTCCAAAAACGCAGCAGCACTCTGATATGTTGGAAAAAGTGAGAATGGTTTATTCACATCCCAAATGCAAAAACATCGACGTTGGTCTTTTTTCAATCTATTATCTATCGTAAATCTATCGATCTCTTATCTGTCTGTATACTGTATATCTCTTTATTATTTATCTATCTATCTATCTACCTATCTCTCTCTCTCTCTCTTTCTCACATCTTTAATCCATGCCCCGTATAAGTTTTGTTACCTAATTACAGTATTTATTTAGTATTTCCCATTTGTTAGGTACAAGATTTCGCCGCCAGCTGTACCATTATTACCCATGTTGATACTCACTAGCTGTCATTAAAAATAAAACACTTATTATGCCACAATTATCATTAGCTAGCAAAACAATAACCTTTTGCGTGTTAAAGTGGTTTGTCTGCTCGGAATAATAGGCAGCTTTCAGCTTTATTCATTTAATATGCAGTATTTAAACACAATTTAATGCACTCTCCATATTCAATTTAACATGCAAAAGGCAAAGTGCATCATAACAGGATGTAACTACATATTAATCAAATTAGCGCAACACTTCAAAGGCTCCATGCTTCTCGCCTAGTGAAGAAGCGTGTAATGACAGGAGGAATCAGCGCAACTTCACCGTTTTGCCAACAGAAGGAATTGTCTTTAATGCTAAGTAACGCTTATTTTTTTTTGCCAAGCTAAAGCAATTATTTAGCAACTCACTCATTAGTTCTAATGGCATTCCCATTGTCAGGGGCTGTCATCCCCCAAAAAGGGAGTCGAAGCGGTGCCAAAAGTGAGCAAGTGATAGGCTTATGGGTATAAGGCAGGAATATTGAACTTTCTCTCCTTCAGCTGTAGCAAAATTACAATTCCCTTTATTCCTGAACAGATTTTGGTTGGTAATTGTAGTTTTGCCACAGCTGGAGCGCTGATGGTTCCCCATCTACTGATGTAGCTACCATGGAGGCGGACCATGCAGCTGCTATTGGGCCGTGCGATAGGGGGGCCCAGGGCCCATCCCACTAAAACATTGTCTGCCTACAAGATACAGCTCACACCAGCATCCCAACCCACTCCCAGACAGCCAAAAACCCAGTCAGCATTGCACCTGCCCCATGGATCCAAGCTACTTCCCCCATCACTGCTATAAGTGAACAGTAACATCCTAATATCAGCCTTTACTAGTTATGATAACCAAACTGTTAATTTTACTCTAATGTAACCTTAGATCACAACAACCGTGCTTTATTTTTAAAAAGGGCTAAATGGGTGGAGCTAGCACATACCCGTCATGTCAGTGTAGACAGTAAGAGGTTAATGAAGTTGATGAGGGTAGTCCAAAGAAACTACGTTGGTTGCCTACAAGCAGGGGGTCCTAAATGAGAAGAATGGATAGGGTAGCATTTTTTGGTTAAAATGGCATCTGCACATGCTGTCTGGAGCATCACTGGGAGGGAGAAAGGGATTAACTATAATCCCTAGCACCTGTCCAATCAGCTGCAGGCCCCTCTGTGATGTCAGCACTTCCCCCTCTATATAAGGAGGTTCGGTACCGGAGGTGGCCAGGCGGCTGTGTGTGGAGGAGAGAACAGGATGAGCAGAGCATGGAGAGACTAACAGAGGGATATAGGGACAGAGAGTAGGGGAATGGCGGAAATTTCGATGACTCACTGGATGATTGACATTTTTTTCCATTGTGATTTTTCAATTTTTGACACTTTTACAACAACATGCCTTAACAAATTTGTCCTTCTGTAATAGTCCCAGTATTGTAGCTACTATAGTTTGAGCTGTTTTAATTAAATTCGTTAAGATTCTATTTGCAAATCTTAACGAGTTTGACCGAAAATTCACAAAACTCCCGAAACGAATTTTCGCCTGCTTCGCTCATCTCTAGTCCTTTTTTATTCCTGCAATGCCCTGACCAGCCAGCCTGTTTGTGATTTCAAAGGTGGTGCAAGGGGTTGTCCTTGAAAGTTTGGTTGAGCAGGTTCGGAGAAGTGTATTGGAGAGCTCGGGTTAGTGCTGAGCCGAACTTTAAAAAACAGCATTAAAACAGCTAAGCGCCTGCAGGTTTTTGTGTGGTTTCTAAAGGCCGTTCCTTATACTTAAATATCAATACTTCCTCAGGGTACTTCTTCTCCAGTCTTGTCTCTGCGTTTTCTACGGTGAAGGCCCGTTCAGGTAATCACTGGCTGATTAGGAAGGGAAAGCTGTACGGCCTGTGATTTGCTGAGTGGGCAGTCACTCTAGGGACAAGAGGTGGACAGGTGAGAATATGTTTATTTTTTTATTTGTTTATTTTATTTTTTGTTTGTTTATTTATTTGTTTATTTATTCCCCGACCCCTCCCCCCTCCCCCCCGCAAAGTTTGGAACAAATCTGGGTTTGGGTGGCTCAGTTTGCTCATCTCTATTCATTCCTATCATTACTATGATCTGAAAGCTGCTTTGTGTTAGGTTCTACAGAAACTTGACCAATACAAACAAAAACCTCACAAAACACATTTTCGGTAAAGGGTTGACTAGAGTAACGTGTCTCAGTCCACCATCAGATAAATGGATTCGCAGTTTTCACAGCGCGTGAACGCAGGTCTCCTGTGTCTAAGTGTAATAATATTTAAGATTCCTAATGATAAGAACAATTTAGTTGAAGCTTTTATATTTCTAATTTCCGTAAAAAAAATTTCGAGCATTTTTTTTTTCACTTTTCTTTCATCCCTACGGAATTTCTGACATTTTATGATGAACGCTAATGAACAAATAACTACCAGCGTAATTGTGTTAGGTAGTAAAAAGGGCGATTGAATGGAATCTGGTTCTCGTTGATGCTGAAGCTCTTTAGCCAATTAACCGAAGGGCAAGATTAAAAATGTAGTGCAAAGTGGTAATATTTAATATACGTGTACTCCACAGATGAAAGCTGGCTGAATATCTTAGCATGGGGGCATTTAAAAGGTCAGCAACCAGAAATCACCCAGCTGCTTGATCTACAGCAGTGGGTCCCATTTTCAGTCCTTAAGGGCTCTTAACAGCCCAGGCGTTTTGGATATTTCTGATTGAGCACAGGTGGTAAAGTCAAATTGACATTGATTGAACCATCTGTAATTATATATGGATAGCCTTAAAATCTGCACTGCGGGATACGAAGTATATGTGTGCATGTATATGAGGCTGGGAGGGCAGAAAAGAGTATTAATAATAGTAAATCAATTGTTTCATAGCATCGCATTGATTGTTAATTTTGGGATTATTTGAGAGATAGACAGACAGACAGAAAGATAGACCCTAATCAGCCATAACATTAAAACCCACTGAAAGGGGACGTTACTAACACTGAATATCACCTGACAATGGTTTATGTCAGGCATCAAGTTAACAGTATTATAGGTTGATGTGTTAGGAGAAGAACAACTGTGCATGTGTAAGGGACCTATTACACGGAGTGATAATGGGCCAAATCAGGGCGATTCAGCCGTTTATCGCTCTGTGTAATAGAGACAACGATCAGGCGATGACAACGATCATCAGCTGATCATGTCAAATGGTCTAAAAAAAACCCAAAATCAACGGCGGCCGTATTGATGTGAGATCGGCGGCTAACGATTGAATAAAAAGTTAATACATTACCTCTCCATGCTCCTGGTCTTCTCCTGCCCTCTGCTTGCTTCCCGGCATCGTGGCTGCTGCTTCAGAGCAGTCTCTGAGCTGACAGGCTACTTAGCCAATCACTGGCTGCGGTGGTCCCAAACAATGATTGGCTTAACGGCCTGTCAGTTCAGACAGGCTGCTCTAAAGCTGCAGCAACGGTGTCGGGAAGCAAGCAGAGGGCAGGAGAAGACCAGGAGGATCGAGAGGTAATGTATTAACCAGGGCTGTGGAGTCAGAGTTGGAGTCGAAGCTAGCTTTGGCTGGAGTTGGAGTGGGAAAAAAATATACCGACTTTATCAAGAAGAGGGGCGTATCCCTCGAAACATGTCGAAGGTTGTTTGACCATTCCAGGCTTGCTTAGGAGACGTGACGTCACGTTGGAATCTGAAGGACTCTGTTCAAAGTTCTGCAGTGGGAGAGAGGAGCGTTACCGGCCGGAACGCGACCCCCCCTTATACTATATTTTCGAGGACTCAGACAGCCGAATACTACTAGGATATCCGGGAGCTGATTTCACCCAATGTGGAGAACATTAAGACAAACCACACTGCTGGGTGAGTGATACCCATATATCGTATTATTTTTAAACACTGACCATCACTGCGTAGATACAAACAGGGCAGAGGAACGTTTTTGGACTGTTTGACAGTCCACTTGCATATATGCCATCACATAACATAGGAAGAGGGCCAGCAAACATAGAGAGACATTAATGTATACTAATACAACTGTTTGTTTCATCCGGCTAGACAGGGTATCCATCTAGCAGAGTAATCTATTCCTCTAGTTGCTGCACTCACACAGGAGCGCGATCAGCCACATTTTTACACTGTTTTTCTTCAGTGTTCTATGGCTGCAGCTGTGTGTGTGTGTGTGTGCTTGCTATGGCTGCAGTAGGCTGTGTGTTTGCTAAGACTACAGCAGGCTGTGTGTATGTGTGCTATGGCTGCAACAAACTGTGTGTGTGTGCACACTATGGCTGCAGCAGGCTGTGTGTATGTGTGCTATGGCAGCAGCAGGCTGTGTGTGTATGTGTGGTGTGCGCTATAGCTGCAGCAAGCTGTGTGTGTGTGCTATGGCTGCAGCAGGCTGTGTATGTGCTATGGCTGCAGCAGGCTGTGTGTGTGTGCTATGGCTGAAGCAGGCTGTGTGTGTGTGCTTGCTATTGCGTGCCCCCACAGTGACCTTCTATATCACTATGTGTGACCTCTATATCACTATGTGTGACCCCTCTCTATATCACTATGTGTGACCCCCTGTATATCACTATGGATGACCTCTATATTACAGGTATCTGGCATTGTTAGCAGTGTTTCTTTATGTATGGTAAATATTTAGTTAGAAACATAGAAGATTGTCAGCAGGAAAAGACCACCTGCTTCATCTAGTCTAGTTCTGAGTTGTTCAGGACATGGAGGCTGGAGACTGGCTGCATCCACTGCACACACAGGAGAAGCTGATTTATATGTTTCCTTATTCCCTCAGAAGTCTCCCCAGGATCATGTAGGACATTAGGGAGAAGCTGCTGAGCCAGTGTGATAAATAACTCCCCTGGTATATGACCGGCCATTTATGAAGGAGCAGGAGTCGGAGTCGGGAGTCGGAGTCTGTCCTGATAAAATTCAGGAGTCGGAGTTGGAGTTGGAGCTGTGGCTTACCGACTCCACAACCCTGGTATTAACTGTTTTGGGCAAGGGCTGCACAGACATTGCTAGCGATATGTGTAATAGGCTGAGGAAACAAGTACCGATCTGGCAGAACAGCGCTTTTTTACATTTTTGATACGGCCGCCATTGTCCCATCTAATAGGACCCTAAGAATCGAGAGGCTAGAGTGGTGGAATTGTGAGTTGTCCACGATATGCAGTTGTTAGTACCTACCAAAGAGGATCCAAGGAAGGACACCATGTGCACAAGGCTCACTGATGTACATGGGGAGTTTGGCTATGATTAACATTCTGGGGAGGGAAGGGGTATCAATAATTTTGTGGAGGTTATTTATTTATTATTTTTTAGAAAGTTGCTCATTTGTGCAAATATCGCCAACTTTTCCTGTATTAAAAAAAATAAAAAAAAAATACATAAAAATATTTGCAAAAATTATTTTAGCTTATGTTGGGAAAAAGAAAAAAACGTTTTAAATATTTCCCTACGCATACCACAAGGGCAATGTTTGGCATTGGCCCCCACCAATTCCATTGGGAATTATTATTTTAACAAAACCAAAGAGTTATATTACAAAGAAAACAAACAAAGAAACAAACAAGACACCTTCATGGTTTCCAGCTTGGTTTCCAGTTTCTCCTGCAGGATCTGCATCGAAGACAGGGACAGACAGACAGTGTGAACCCTAGCGCTAGGCCTCCAATACTGTCCCTGCCTACTGTCCATACTGTCCCTGCTAGGCCTTCAATACAGGTCCCTATGCTGGGTACGTGAAACACAGAACGAGACAAGATAGACAAACACAATACAGAATAGTCAGGCAGATTCAGACCAGTGATAGCAGAACGGTACAAAAACAGCAGGCAAAAACAGAGGTCAGAAGGACAGGCAAAGAGGTCAAAATTCCAAGTAATCCAATCCAATATAGTGTTAGCTCAAGCTACAAGAGACTATCGCAAACAAGGTCCCAGAGCTCTCATATGATGTCAGGATCCTGGTCCAGAGTGTGATTGGACCAGTCCTCTGACATCATGGCCAAAAGTGCAGTCTCTGACGTACTTTACGGGTACTGAACAGGCAGGGACATGACAGGGTACCTTAGTAAACAACTGATGTCCTGAATGCAATAATTTTAAGTTTTAATTCTACCCTATTAAAGTCGATGTGGAACAAAACAGATTTTAACCCCTAGACGACCCAGGATGTACCGGTATACCCTGGCATACCTCCTTCATAGGAGGTGGGGGCCAGCTGCAGTGAGCAGCCGGGCCCTCTCTGTTAATGACAGGCCACAGCGATCGTGTTGCAGTGTGTCATTAACCCCTTAAATGCTGCAATGCGACCGCGGCGTTTAAGTGTAAGTGACAGGGGCAGTCCCCTGTCACTTACTAATCGGGACCCCCACAATGTGACTGCGGGGGTCCCGATCATTTTAACGGACCGCTGGAGGTCTCTTACCTTCCTCCGTGCGATCCAATCGGCACGCTGATGATTAAGTCTGCCACAGGCACGCTTAATCAGCAGAGCGCCTATCACACTGATCAATGCTATGCCTATGGCATAGCAATGATCAGTGTGTATAATCTAATAATTGTACGTAAAAGTCCCCCAAGGGGACTTAAAATGTGTAAGTAAAGAAAAAGTAAAGCCCCTCCCCTTCATTCCCATTATATAAATAAAACATATAAAAATAAATAAATAAATAAACAAATGATATACCGTAGTGTGTGTAATTGTCCGATCTATTAAAATATAACAAGCACCATCACTAACGGCGAACAGCATAGACAAAAAGAGGGAAAAAAGTGCCAGGATTGCCGATTTTTTGTAACATTATATATATATATATATACATACAGTATATATAGTGATCAAAATGTCTGATCTTCACAAATATGGTATTAATAAAAACTGGAGATCATGGCAGAAAAAATTACACCCCATACAGCCCCATAGGTGAAAAATTAAAACCGGTATAAGCGTTACAATAGGCCCATTTTATTAATAATTGCAAAATAAAAGTATTTCACATAAAAATATATATTAGTATAACTTTAGAAAATATGTGTAAACCTGCATGTGGTTGTGTTCCGGCTGTCCTATAGAACAGTGCTTCTCAAACTGTGAGGCGGGCCTTACCAGTGAGGCGCCCCCTAGTTGTTGGTGAGGCTCAGCTGTAAGGCACAGTCCTCTTGCTGTTTGCAAAAATCTCCCTTTTAGCAACATTATTAACTTATTTTGTACTTGCTTTATTAGTATATAGAGCTTGGGAGATGAGTGAAAGGTGACCCTAGCATTATTTCCAGCTTTTAAATAGACTTTCACAACAGATAGTGAGGCCCAGGCATCCTCTTGGTCAGTCTGGTGAGGTGCAAGCATTGCCTTGGTCTGTTAGGTGAGGCTCCAGTAGAAAAAGTTTGCTGATATAAGTGGTGAAATGTATGGTGATATATGTGGTGATATATGGTTATATATGTGGTGATATGTATGGCGATATATGTGGTGTTATATAGTTATATGTTTGGTGATATATATGGTGATATTTGTGGTGATATGTATGGTGATATATGTGTTGATATTTATGGTGATATATGTGCTGATATGTATGGTGATATCTATGGTGATATATGTGGGGATATATGTGGAGATATATGTGGTGATATTTATAGTGATATATGTAGTGATATATGTGCTGATATATGTGGTGATATGTATGTGAAACGTATGTGATACGTATGGTGATATATGTGGTGATATGTGGTTATATACTGTATGTGGTGATATGTATGGCAATATATGTGGTGTTTTATAGTTATATGTATGGTGATATGTTTGGTGATATATACGGTGATATTTGTGGTGATATGTATGGTCATATATGCGGTGATATTTGGTGATATATATGGTGATATATGTGGTGATATGTATAGTGATATATGTAGTGATATATATGATTATATATGTGGTGATATGTATGGTGATATATGTTGTGATATGTATGTTGATATGTATGGTCATATATGTGGTGATATATGTGGTGACATGTATGGTGATTTGTATGGTGATATCTATGGTGATATATGTGGAGATATATGTGGTGGTATAAATATATGGTGATATATGTGGTGATATGTATGGTGATATATGTGGAGATATATGTGGTGATATGTATGGTGATATTTGTGGTGGTGTATATATATGGTGATATATGTGGTGATGTGTGTGGTGCTATATGAAGTGATATATGTACTGATATGTATGTGATATGTATGGTGTTACATGTGGTGATATGTGGTTATATATGTCAGGATATGTATGGTGATATATAGTGATATGCATAGTGATATATGTGGTGATATGTATGGTCATATATAAGGTGATATGTATGGTGATATATGTGGTGATATATGGATATACGTGATGATATAAATGGTGGTATATGTGGTTATATATGTGGTGATATAAGTCAGTGCTTCTCAAACTGTGAGGCGGGCCTCACCAGTAAGGCGCCCCCTAGTTGTTGGTGAGGCCCAGCTGGAGAGCCAGTTTTCACAAAAGTGACTATGACCTGCACTGTCCTTTTGCTGTTTGCAAAAATCTCCATTTTAGCAACATTATTAACTTATTTTGTACTTGCTTTATTAGTATAGAGAACTTGGGAGATGAGTGAAAGGTAGTCCTAGCATTATTTCCAGCTTTTGAATGGACTTTCACCACAGATAGTGAGGCCCAGGCATTCTCTTGGTCAGTCTGGTGAGGCGCAAGCATTGCATTGGTCTGTTGGGTGAGGTTCCAGTAGAAAAAAATTGAGAAGTGCTGATATAAGTGGTGATATGTATGGTGATATAT
Source organism: Dendropsophus ebraccatus (assembly GCF_027789765.1). Taxonomy (NCBI): domain Eukaryota; kingdom Metazoa; phylum Chordata; class Amphibia; order Anura; family Hylidae; genus Dendropsophus; species Dendropsophus ebraccatus. The sequence continues at coordinate 164,619,650 of NC_091456.1, read as the reverse complement.
GTGGTGATATATGGTTATATATGTGGTGATATAGATGACGATATATGTGTTGTTATATAGTTATATGTATGGTGATATGTTTGGTGATAAATATGGTGATATTTGTGGTGATATGTATGATAATATATGCGGTGATATTTGGTGATATGTATGGTGATATACGTGGTGATATGTATAGTGATATATGTAGTGATGTATATGCTGATATATTTGGTGATATATATGGGGATATGTATGGTGATATAAATGGCTATATGTGTGGTAATATATGTGGTGATATGTATGGTGATATAAATGATAATATATATGGTGATATGTATGGTGATATATATGGTGATATGTGTGGTAATATAAGTGGTGATATATATGGTGATATGTATGGTGATATGAATGATTTTATATATATATATATATATATATATATATATATATATTTATATATGTGGTTGTATGTATGGTAATATATGTGGTGATATGTATGGTGATATATAAGGTGATACGTATTGTTATATATGTGGTGATATGTATAATGATATAAGTGGTGATATGTATGGTGATATAGGTGTATATATGTATGGTGATCTATGTGGTGATATGTATGGTGATATATGTGGATATATATATATATATGTATATAGATAGATAGATAGTGATATGTATGGTTATATATGTGGCAATATGTATGCTTATGTATGGAGAGATATATGTATTGATATGTATAGTGTACAACGCTATAAGTTATGATATTTATTGTGATATAATTGGTGATATATATGGTGATATATGTGGTGATATGTTTGGTGATATATGTAGTGATATGTATAGTGATATATGGGGTGAAATGTGGTTATATATGGTGATATGTATGGTGATATATATGGTAATATTTATGGTGATATGTATAGTGATATACTGTATAAGGTGATATATGTGGTGATATGTATACTGATACATGTGGTGTTATGAATGGTGATATATGTGGTGATGTATAAGGTGATATGTATGGTGAGATATGTGGTTATATGTATGGTGAGATATGATGGGATATGTGTTTATATATGTTGATATATTTAGTGATATGGATGGTGAAATGTATGGTGATATATGTGGCTACATAAGTGGTGATAAGTATGGTGATATATACGGTGATGTATGTGGTGATATAAGTGGTGATATATATATGGTGATAAAAGTGGTGATATATATGGTGATATATATGGTGATATGTATGGTGATGTATGTTGTGATATGTATGGTGATATATGTTGTGATATATATGGTGATATGTAAGCTCATATATGTGGTGATATTTATGGTGATATGTATGGTGATTTGTATGATGATATATGTGGTGGTATATATATGGTGATTTATGTGGTCATATGTATGGTGATATATGTGGAGATACAGTATATGTGGAGATATATGTGGTAATATGTATGGTGATATATGTGGTGGTATGTATGGTGATATATGTTGTGATATATATGGTGATATATGTTGTGATATATATGGTGATATGTATGCTCATATATGTGGTGATATTTATGGTGATATGTATGGTGATTTGTATGGTGATATATGTGGTGATATCTATGGTGATATATATGTATGATGATATATGTGGTGGTATATATATGGTGCTTTATGTGGTGATATGTATGGTGATATATGTGGGGATATATGTGGAGATATATGTGGTAATATGTATGGTGATATATGTGGTGGTATGTATGGTGATATATGTTGTGATATATGTGGTGATATGTAAGGTGATATATGTGGTGATATGTTGTTATATATATGGTTTTAAATGTGGTGATATGTATAGTCATATATAAGGTGATATGAATGGTTATATATGTGGTGATATAAGTCAGTGCCACCTAGTTGTTGGTGAGGCCCAGCTGGGAAGCCAGTTTTCACAAAAGTGACTATGACCTGCACTGTCCTTTTTCTGTTTTCAAAAATCTCCATTTTAGCAACATTATTAACTTATTTTGTACTTGCTTTATTAGTATAGAGAGCTTAAGGTGTGGAAAGGTGAAAGGTGGCCCTAGCATTTTTTCCAGCTTTTAAATGGACTTTCACCACAGATAGTGAGGCCCAGGCATCCTCTTGGTCAGTCTGGTGAGGCGCAAACATTGCCTTGATCTGTTGGGTGAGGCTCCAGTAGAAAAAGTTTGAGAAGCGCTGCTATAGAATAATGGTATCATGTCGCTTTTACCATATAGCGCATTACGTAGACACATGAAGGATTCAGGAAGATACTGAATGTGCCTGAATGCTTTTAATGATACCTACTATTATTTCTACATAGCCTTGTGTCATATAACTTTAGTATTTGGATAAAAGTGTTTTAAGCTACAACTATGGTTGGCAGATGCAGAGTTTAGAAAGTTTTTGGCACATAACTACCATAGGTTATCCTTATTTTATTAACATCTTGTCTAATTTTAGTTTATCTATTGTACTTTATTACACAAATGATTACTTGATTACTTGTTTGGAATAAATAAGTATCAATGGAAGAAACACTGGCATGGTATAATAATAATAATAAAAAAAAAAAAAAAAACTAAAACAGGGGTGGATTATAATGTGGGCAGTTTGGGTGGCCTTCTGGGGTCCAAAGCTCCTGCGGGGACCCATGTCCATCCAAACCACCCACCCTTTGCACAGTCTCTAAATACTGTTACTTGGCTGTAGCTGCTAGTACCCTAGGGTCTGTATAGGGTACCTACTTTCTCAGGAATTAACAGACGCCTGTGCTATCTTGTGGGCATTGAGTGACACAGGATCAGAAATGTAGGAAAAACTAGCTGTTGGGGTGACCCCAGTGAAATCCTAGTGACAGCAGAGGAGTTTTTGGCCCAACTGTCCTTTCCTAGCCACTGACTAAATCCTGGAGTGATCATCAGGATAAGGAGGTTTGTCGCAAAGTGTGGATAGGGTTTGTCCCAAATGTCTCTACTGCAGCCTCACTGCGAGGTGCTCTAGCTGGGCAAAGCTAGAAAAGATACTTTCAAGAAGAATACGGAATAGTTTATCATGAAAACCCACGGATAGGTCCTGGCCTTCAGGCCAGGTCCTGGATGAATCTCCTCAGTAGACTCTCTGGTACATTCTCCACTCTGATTATTGGGAACAAGAACATGCCTCAACTAGCTCACTTGCTCCTTATTCCCCACTTGCTGTCGGCACTATTACACATGCCGACAGTGAGCGGGTAAGTGCAGGGAGTGCCGCTGGGGGAACTATAGATCATCTGGGTAGTCCATGGGAGATAACGGCTGTCTACTGCCGCCGATCCTGTGGCACAGAGCAGATCGTGGCCATTGTTGTCATTTGTATTTCAACATGTTGAAAGGAAATGAAAGACAACGATCAGCCGACATCAAGCATGTCTACTGATCGTTGCCTTTTATTACAAAAAGCGATTATCAGCTGTAATGGCCGATGATCGGTTTGTGTAATTGGGCCGTTATGTTGTGTCGGAGCAGTGTGGGGTCTGAAACACTGTGTCATCGCTATACCTTACTTGATATGGAGCCCATAGGCTATTCAGTTGGAGGCATACTTCTGAATGTCTCTAGACCTCCAAACAGAGGGCTAAAACATGATTTGAACAAGACCTAAGACAGCACAGGTGTCTTGCCCTTCTGTTTTGTATTACATCCATCTTGGGGAACAAATAAAACTTCTGTGCAGAACCCAGGGATTCCTTGAAACCAGGTGGGAAACGCCAAATTAACCCATAGAATGGAATTTTTTTTTACACAAGAATTTCTCATTAACCATCAGCATTTCAAGTTTTCTCCCGAGAAGTCATAAACTTGTAATGCTATATAATGTCTTGTCATCAAATATTTAGAATTTCCCTTTGTAGAGTATTATACGGTCACATGTTCTTTGCTGGACATTGTTGACCCGATCTTAATGAGGATTTCTCTGTGTCTTTTTATTGCCGGGATAGAATGGTCGTTTTGTTTACAGGAAGAACTGTGCTAAATTGACCAGTAAATGTCTGACATAAATGATAAAGAGTATTCTCTTCCACTCTAAAACTCAGTCTATTGATTTTGTGATTGCCCTAGTAAAACACATTGGACTTATCGGTCGTTCACATCCTTCTACCCCCCCCCCCCCCCAACCACCACTCCCCTACACGACTGTTATAAGACGACCTTCTGGATAAAATCATAAATAACTTCCACTGCCATGTAGTCTTTTCTAGGTGCAGAAAATAAGATGTCTGCTCTGGGCCATTTGCAAAGCATTGTTATTCATGCAAGCTAATGAAGCTATGACTCGGGGGGTGAATTATGGATTAAATATTTGTCTAAAAACCCACAATGAAGATTGTTTATGATCAGGGGTGACTAAAAGCATGATCTGGTCGCGTCTTCGTGGTGTTATCTCAGTATGCTGATCAATATTTATGTATTGTATCAGATTGAATGAAAGGAGCTGGGATCATTTACGCAGACAACGCCGGCTGACCGGGGTGGTGCTTATAGATGCAGACTTCAAGCCTTAGGTGAATTTCACAAGTGTAGGAATATTTCCACTGTAGATGCATGATAAATCCATAGTGATTTCACAGAAAAAGATGCATGTTCTATGAGCATATTTTGTGCAATGGATTAAAGGGGGATTTTTATAATACATTTTTACTTTAACTGGCAGCAGTAAGGGATGTCGCAACCAATGGCTGTATTGGGAACTGCAAGGCTGCTCAAGCTCTGGTCCTGACACAGTAGAGCCTCCATGTTAGCATCAGAATAGACATTACACTTGGGGAAGCTGTCTATGTCAGTAGTGCTGAAGCCTGTACCAGAGAGAGCAGAGATAACTGTCAATCACTACTTGCTCTGCTACAGGGCTACTGACACCTTAGTGGGTCATAACCCAGGTTATTAAAGAGTTTATCTAGTGTTAGAAAAACATGGCCACTTTCTTCTAGAGACAACACCCTGCTTGTCTCCAGTTCAGGTGTGGTTTGCAATAAAAGGAGAAGTCAGACCATTTTTAAAATCCTGCAGCCAGCAGGAGCAGGGGGGACTTTGATGCTGAGCGGCCAGTCCATCAGCCGGGTAGTGACATGTCAAGGCCGGAGATTATTGAGCTCAGCAGGGGCCCTAAGGCAGGTCCATTTCTCACCACATGCACGGGAAGAAAATGGGCAGACTTCTCCATACTTCAAAGGAACTGAGATGCAAAACCACATCCAAACTGGAGACAAGAGTGGTGCTGTCTATGGAAGAAAATGGCCATTTTTTTCTAATGCTGGATAACCCCTTTAAGACAAGGCAGACACATGGGTGATTTCTCATACGGTACATTATCAGAAATGCTTGTATACTTAAAAATATGTTTCATTTTACACAATGAGCCATTTTACTCCTATTTAACTTAATGAGAAAACTCCTGTAAGTTAAACTGAAAGTACCAGGCACAGTCAGATGTCTCGATGACCCACTACGCACCACAGATCTTCATTCTGGTGAAAGACGGGATTCCTGGTGGTCAGACTCCTATCCCAATCTGACACGTTATAAGTATAAAGCCAGGATGCAGCTTGAACATAGTGTTGGGTCCGTATTACATGGGGCAACTATCTTTCAAAAAATTATTAGATTGTTTGGATTTAAACAACAATTAAATGACCAATGAGAAATGACCTATTTTCATCGTTGATCGTTCTCAAATCGTTCAAAAATCATTCGGTGTAATAACACGTTGTTCGGTCATACCCTAGTTTATCAGCCAGGAAAGGACGAGCACAAGAACGAGCACAAGTAACCTTCATCATCCTATGTAATAGGGTGAATGACTTAAGATCATTTGTCATAGTGGTCATGTTAGATAGTTTATCATTAATCGCCGAAAAATTGCTTTATGTAATACCACCCTTAGGCTATGTACACACATTGTATGAAATACAGAAAAGATCATCCCAGCCGGTACTGCAGTAGTGGCCAGATGATCTATGGCGCCGCAGAGTTCTGATGCGGGCACATCCATGCGTGCCCGCATCAGAACTCCCCACAGCACACAAAGAGTCTGTCAGTTTTCTATGGCGCTGCTAGAGATCCCTCCCAGAACGTATACTATGTGTATATACTCCGGCCGGGATTCCATAGACGGCAAGTTAACGTATATTATAGTTTAAATCACGGCCGTTGTTGCAATAGTCAACAACGGCCGTACTTTTACGAAAATATAAGTTGTCTTAACATGGCCTTAGAGTTTAACAGAGCAAACAAATCTATAACAAAGATTACGGTACATGCCTAATGTCACATAAGATATAAGTAAGGCACTAGGGATTGCAGATACCAGCTTGATTTCTCAGATTTAATAAAAATGACCATCATCAGCCTTTCCTAATTCTGCAAGAGGTGCAATGCAACATAACCAAATTTTATGCCAAGTTCTGAACAAAAATTGTAATAACCTAGGGGTCATGCAGTATTATTCAAGGCAGATAGCACAAGGTAAGCAGTGCCGAGCTCGTACCCAGGAGGTTCTGGAACATTTCCATTATGTACGTTGTACAGCAAGGGCTTGTTAAATTTTTTATTTGTGGCTTTAGTCCATTTGCTGTGAGAGTGCTTAAGAAACTCTACCACCCATATTGTTTACTTTGAAAAATTTGCAGCTTTCTAAACAAATTGCAAGTTAGTTAACCCTTGATTGCCAACACACCTTATCATAAAAATGCTGTCCTTTTTGCCATTTTACAGGGGCGTCCAGGCTCCATTACACGATGAGTCTAACTAGATGCAGCACAGGACGCCTAATTAAAAAAAAAAAAAACAGGGTAGTGTTGGGCACCACATCCAGTCTACTATGTTTCCACCAAAAATAAAATCTACCCTAAAAATAAGACCTAGCTTTATTTCCCTGACACTGGGTGGATTTGTTATGCTCCACCCCACCTGCTCAACACAAGCTTCAAAAGAGGCAGTAGGGGTAAGAAGATGCACAGTAGGGGACGTTGAATGAGGGGGGGCAGAGGGTACATGGGAAAACTACAGAGGGGGGAGTATAAAATATGGGGACTAACTGCAGAGGGGGATGTATACTGGGGGGGATTAACTAGAGGAGAGAGGGATAAATACAGTATGGGGGGAGAACTACAGAGGGGGTGGGAGGTATAAAGTGTAGGGGGCCAGGATGTATACTTAATGGGGGAGGAACTACAGAGGGGGGTGGGAGTTATACAGTGTAAAGAGACTTACTGCAGAGGGGAATTTATATAGTATGGTAGAGGAACTACAGAGGGGGAGGGAGGTATTCAGTGTGGGGGGTCTTACTGCAGAGCAGGGATGTGTACAGTATGGGGGAAGAACTGCAGAGGTCGAAGGAAGGTATACAGTATGGAGGCCTAACTACAGGGGAACCTACGGTATAGCAGCCTAAAACCAGTGGGACATACAGTATGGCAGCTGAGTATGGTATAGAGTGGGGCTATAGTGTATGTAGTGCATCCAAAAATAGGACCTTTCCCAAAAATTTGTCATATAAAACAAATCCTGTTCTATTTTCAGAGAAACATGGTATATAGACTTGGGCTATATATCTTCTTCCAGCTTTTCGTTATTACCTTATTACCAAAAAGAGAGGGCAGCGCTCATCCGAATGTAAGAATAAAAGATATGAGACTCACCCGGTGAATGTGGGTGAAACCTTAACCGACTCCACCAATGATCCACGTCCTTGTACAATGTACAAATTCCAATCCCTGTTCAACAGGAACATCCAAACATAGGGCGCTCGCCGATACTCTGTAGCCAGACCACATCAGGCGTTAATGTAATCCAAGTTCCCATTTATTAAAAAAACACACAATAAATGGAACCTTGGATTACATTAACCCCTGATGTGGTCTGGCTACTGGGTTTGGTTGCAAGCGTCTTGGAGGGGGTCTGGTTTGAGAATCTCAGCCTTTCCCCCACAGTGAAGTAAATGCCACTTATAAGAGTTGGTAGCTTTCATTCTGTTCAATTGTTGGTTCTAGTCCCTGAGTGCTACACATTTTTTTCTGTTGTTCTCTTTGATATTCAATTATTAATCCAAGGATAAAACATCCACAAGATTGTTGGTTGGTGACTAAACCCCGGGACCTCCACATTTCACATACCATTGTATTGTATATACAGATAGAGCAATAACCACGTGAGTTTTTGCTGTGCCTGGTTCAGCTCTTTTTATATGAGCCCATATAGTGTCCTTTTCTTTATGTCCCAGTACTCAAATGATGGTCTGACGCTGCTGATATACAACAGCTTGTAATAAAGGCAAAGATTTATACAGAAGCAAGAACATGGAAATCATACAGCTGTCGGAGAAATCCTCCATACCCTGTAATGAAGTGGCTCACAACTGTATTACTTAACAATAAGAGTTTACATTTGTTTGAAAACTTTATGACCGTAGCCAGATGACTCACTAATATCTTGAATGAAAGACATTTGGCTTATGAGAAGTTTTTGTCTCTTGCTAATTTCCTATTTTTGTTCATGGTACCAATATACAGCAGAACCAGGGGGGACTGGACCACAAGACAACAGGAGAAGCCTCTGATTGGCTGAAGTTCTAAAACAATGAAGTCCAGGTAATGAGGCTTAAGGCGTACCTGTTGCAAATATTAAAATATTTTTATTGGGAAATAAACAGGGTTGTGATCGTAAACATCAAGTTTTTTTAAATGGATAAACCAAAGTTATACATATGACCAAACTGTGGTCCATGCTCGCTCCATGCCAATATTTTGTCTTTTCTCTATTCAGAAAAAGAGACCAAACACAGGAAGTCCCAGTCCTTTGCGCAATTGTGCAAGGAAAACCACCTGTTCATCATGCAGGTTGTAGATCAACTGAGGGCAACTAACTTAGGCTAATTATATTATAAAATTTTGCTAATTATATTATCACTTACAATGCAACAATGAGACAATGCAACAATTCAGTCAGTATAATGTCAGTGTGTGGTTACAGAGGTTTTGGTGCTATGTGACAGGAGAGCTGACTATACAATGTGAGCACCCTCAGGATTCTGTGCCACTGAATGTGGAGCAGTTGCACTGAAGGGAGACACCTAGTGGCCATATGTATAACATTGATTTGAACATAGAAAACTTAGGGGGGGGGGGGAGAGAGGACAAATTGCAAAACTGTGATCACAACCTCTGTTGATTTCTTAAAAAAAAAAAGTCAGGTAGGTCCAATGGACCCCATAGGATGTATGTTTTAGAGTGTGCCAGATTCTTTCTATATGGACTAAGTATGTCAGGTAAGAATTGGGACCTGTAGCTTTGTGTTACAGATAACTTACCTGTAGCAAACTTTAGACTCCCTACTGTAATTTTCTTGAGAGAACATAAGTATGTTATATATGTTTATATATGTTTTAGATGTTTCATATTAAAGAAAAAACAAATGTGATGAGCTCTTATTTTTCATATTCTATTTCAGCTGTAGCCACAGTTGTTTATCACTGAGGTTCTGCAGCGCCTGGGGTGCATAGTATATTGCAGTGTCCATCCATTTGCTGTAAAACATTTGAGAATACTAATGGAACACCTCAGTTTGAAGGGGCTTTTTGGATCATCTGTAGCCCATCCGAAAGGTCCTCTTCTTAACAGAGTGCTGATCACATGGATTGGATCATCTGACCTATAGAAACGGGCCCTATAGGCATCTTAATTCTAAAGTAACTGATAAATATGTCTTTAGATCATGGGAGGAAACTAAAGCACCTAAAGGAAACTAACACAAAGATAGGGAGAACATACAAACCCTTGGTCCTATTCGAACCCAAGACCACAGCGCTGCAAGCAAAATGCTAACTACTGAGCCACCATGTTGTCTTTTTAAAAATTTTGGAGCCCTGTTACCAGATAACTTGGTGGCTATAATGCTGCTAGTTGGTTACTATATGTGATATTACACATATAGTCCAGTATGGTGGCCCTGCCATTTTGTAGCAGTGTATGGTGATTGTGTCAAATCATGGCTTCATAATTCAGACAACTTCATTAAAGCGTTATTTGGTCAACATATTCTATAATGGACCTATACCAGTGGCTGTGCATTTGCAAATTGGGAGCTAAATATACAGGGCATCATCCATCAGCAAAATGTAAGAGATCTCTACACTGAATCTACACCAAATTTCTCCCGTTAAAAACAGGAAAGTGCAACAGCAACCTGCAAGCGTCAGGACTTACCGTATATATTCCCTTTTTTTATCGAACACACGATTTAAAAAAAAAAAACTGCTCTAAAGATTTTTAAAAATTAGGTTCTTGGCAAACCATTGATCAAGTAGAGTGTACCATCTCACCACGTTAAGGTGACCTCAGAGAGATGGTCCTACACTAACAATGGCCTTTCTATCCAACTCCTGTAGAAGAAAACCCTCTAGACAGAGTTTTGTAACTTCACCCCCCCCCCCAAAGTTCTTTTGTTGATCTCATGTCACTGAGAGCTAGGCGTGGCCTTCTCGATGTAGATTTGGATCATGATTTATGAGCACCCCCCCCCCTCCTGCCTGCCCATCAGGGGATACAACAGGTGTACGCCAGGGAGAAGAGGCAAATCTGCGCCTTCTTCCTTACATACACTCTGGCCGTAACCTTTGCAAATGTCCCCCCTTAAATTTAATGCAATAATAAACATGACTGTACACGTGTACAATGTTTAATGCCCAATGACATATCTTATTAGGTCTCATAAAGTTGTGAGATTAGGGCAACTTTTTTATAGGGGCTTTAATCTCCAGATTATCTGTTTTTTATCTTTTATTTTGTCCTTTGTATTAATGTGGAAACGAATCTCATATTTTGCTTCTGTTATCATTCTGCAAGACTTCATAAGTGCCAGTTATTATGGGTCCTCTGAGGTCCGTGCAGTAATGTTAGCTCTAACCTTCATCCCACTCTCCTTTCTTTTAAACACAGGGGATGGGCAAAATAGCAGAAATGCCATGAAAAAAATGACATTAACTTTTGAAATTACTAAAGCGCAGTGAGAGCTGCATCTGCACAGGTGAGACACCTAAGGCTGAAGGTCAATAAACAAGGATACAGGAACAAAGTTTGACATGAAATTTTATTTCAGTAAAAAGTGAAGTTTACAAAACCTTCTCTTTGCAAAGTGCTTGTATTCAAGCAATTACACAATGTAGAACCAAGTACACAGAACCAAGACCTAGGCAAACCCATGATATAGCGAGAGCCATTAGAGGGTAGATGTCTTCTAGAGGAAATGGAGTATTCCATGGTGGCCAGTCAAATGAATGCCCAGTTATGGACTACATAGAAAAAGTTCTTTGTCCTGTATCATAGAGGGGGGTCTTCAGTTAAGGACTGCCCTTAAGAAGGCTGTCCAGTGGGATAAGGATGCATACGTTTCTTCTCTCATTCCAAGCTCCTAATGTATCCATTGTAATAAAGCAATGGGTGTGGATTTGCTGTGCCATGATCCATGCTCGGGAGCAGGATCTAAGTATCCTGTAGGTTTTACTTTATCATCCTACTCCAGGATTTGGAAGCTAAACTCTGCCGATGGTGACGGTGCTCCTCAAGAGTGGTTAACAGCTGGTCCAGTGGACCAAAAGACACCAGCTGCACATACCAAGGGGGCAGGCAAGACAAGTCGAGGTCCAGGCATAAATCATAAGCAGAGGGAAAAACAGTGTAGTCAGAAACAAGTAAAATGTTCATGGCACAAACTCTGGGTCAACAGCATGTAGTGTCCTTTCCTTTTCCCTTGGACCCACCTCCTCCTTTCAGGCTCTCTCAATCTTAAAGAGGATGTATCACCAGGTACATCCTCTTTAATCTGAACCGACGGATCGAACGGCGCCGTCACGGGGAAGTCGGTGCCGCGGTACGGCCGGTTCTATGCACCGGGATCGGCCGGTGCTCAAGCACTGGAGGTAGGCCGGCCCGCCCCCAGTGTGAGGGAATTCCCTCCCCTGTATGACGCAGCTCCATTAGAATGAATGGAGCCGCGTCACTGAGCATGCTTGAGAAATGCTTGAGAAAGTCTCATCACTATAAGAGGATGCTGTCCTATACAACTGCATATATATATATATATATATATATATATATATACTGAGATACAATACAATCACTGCTTTGCTTACTTCTGGACTGCTATGAGTACAGGGGTAAATTGACTAAATTATAAAAGTTCTGATTCTAAAGGATCTTGTTTTTGTTTTGTTTTTTCAATTAGTTTTTTTTTCCAATTTCGACAGATTACAAATAATTCCCCCATCTCTGGTTCTAGCAGTGCTTAACTTTCCCCAGTGCTACACATGTCTGAATTCCATCAAGTGACCTCAGAGAATCTGGTTCATGGGACAGTATGTAAGGCACTCTGAGCCACCCCGGGCTCTGGAAAACAGATGATCTTCCTCTGAACATGTGTGAGACATGGCATCATTATGACATGTACAATTTGCAATCTTGATGGAACGACTTTCCCTTGTGTCTGTGTAATATAAATAATGCATAAGGCGATTACTGCATGTAATACACTTCTTCTATGCTCCACATAAGAACATTTCACATCTGGCCCACCTCCTTGGGTATCAACCAAAAAAACAGACCCTTTATATTCAAAGAGTCCTACCATGGTGAATGAATTGATCTGCGGAATTCTGTGCCATGTGATCCTCGGTGGCAGGGTTGCTTAGACACAATGGAATGTGCTTTGATGCCACCTTACATTCTTCAGATATACAAATATTGTATGTAACCATTCTACATGAATGCTATGCATGGACATCTGATTGGCTTTGGTCTGCCTGCCAACTGGCTTCTTATGAAACCTGAGCGGTTCATTACTCAAAAACATCTTGCATGGACTACATGAGTGATACTGCTGGACCGGAGTGACATCTTTCAGCTGTTTTTTTTTTTTTTTTTACTATACCCATACAAGCTCTAGAGAGATTTAGCAAGTTGCTTATAATAAGAAAAAGTACCATAATATTACATTGTTGTATGCTTGAATACATTAGACACACTTTATTTACAAACAGTATCCCTATCCCTACTATACGATAACTGTTGGACTGAAGAAGGGAGAATAGCTGTATACTGTAGACATACTATAAGGCTAATGCCGAATTTGCATGTATAGTATTGCATGTATACTGCCTCCTCGTGCAGTAAAAACAAAAAAGATCAAATACTCACCTGCCCCTACTCCCTCCCACTGCTGTTTTGAAGTCTTACTGTCCCCATTGCTGTTTTCCAAAGTCTCACCCATAAAATAGACTCCATGAAGTCATGCCCCAGGGTGAAGCCAGAAAGGTGAAACCCAGGCCTCGGCAAGAAGAGAGTGCTCTGCAGAACTTTCAAGTCCAAGAAGTTATTAATTTACCTTTTGTGAGTATAATAAATGGACACCGTATTATATGCAATAGCTTGGTTTGTACTGCTCTATGGGATTTCAGTGGTTTGATGAAGAGTGCCGAAAAAATAAGTGCCTCACTAAAAATTTGTCTGGTGTTCAAGTAGGCATTGTGATTGTGGATAGTGAATTGGACATACCAGTGTAATTGTAGACGGTGGATTGGGACATAATAAGTTAGACTGTTAGCAAATAGGAACTATTGGTAGCATTCATCTAGAGGCAAAGGCAGTGGGGCTTATACATACAGTAAGTCTTTATACATGTTGGAATTGTGGGTAGTTTTTGGTTTGCACAAGTCTGGTTTGAGTTCTTTCTGTTACTATTCTATGTAAAATCTGGCAGCTACTCATTCCTGAGAGACTTTATTCCCTGGCTAGCCAGGAGATTCTCTATAGACTATGGGAGAACGAACAAGTCCGATTTGACTGACAGCTGGAGAGTAAAGCCATACTTCAGCCAGCTACATCTTGGCATCGAAAAGGATCTGATTTTAATAAAGTTAATTTATTTTGACACTAAGACTTAAATGAAGAGAGAGGGATGCCTTTCCTAATAGATCTAGGTTTAAAGGAGTTATCCAATGTTAGAAAAACACAATCACTTTCTTCCACGATACCTCTTCACTAATAGGGGTGCACATACCCCAACATATTGGGAGAAAGGGCATTCATAAAGGGGTTATCAAGCTCTACAAAACCCTGGGTCCGGTTTGGTGAGACTTGCACCCATAAACTACCATTTTTTTCTTGTGCTGCTGAAAACTTTTTTTTTTTTTTTTTGCACTATTTACAAAAACATGCCCACTTTCTTCTAGAGACAATACGACTCTTGTCGCCAGGTCAGGTGCGGTTTGCAATTAAGCTCCATTCACTTGGAACTGAGTTATAAATCCTGCACCCAAACTGAAGACTAGAGTCATGCTGTCTCTGGAAGAAAGTGGCCATGTTTTTGTGAAGGTGGATAAACCCTTTAAGGATTATCATTCTATAGATATGTTGGGGTATTATTATATATTTATATATATACACCCCTATATGTCATTTAGGTCAAATCCCATCGATACACCACAAATTCCTAAAGATGAAAACACTTTTAGGGTAGCTTCACACGTGAAATCCACTGCAATTCCTGCTACTTTGAGTTTGAATGTGGTTATATGCTTGCAGCAAATTCCGGCTCCCTTAACCTGCCGCCGCCCGGAGAATACTTTACCTGGTCCGTGCTCCAGCTGCATCTGAGGCTCCCGATTCCCGTAGGTCCCGCCCAACCAATCAGTGATTGAGCGGTGCCATGCACTGATTGGCTGAGCAGGACTGAGCCTGGGGGTCAAGGGGGTCGGCATTTACAAACTCGCAGCGGAATGAAAATTTTGCTGCGAGTATGTACCCCCATTCAAACTCACAGTTGCGGAAATTTCAGTGTATTTCACTGCAGAACTCGCTGCATGAAATCTGCTACAATTTGCTACATGTGAAGCTACCCTTAAAGAACATATAAATGCAATGCTTGAGATTTTTATTTTTTCAATATTCAAATATATATATATATATTTTTTTTTTTGCTGATTTCAAACATATGTATTTTCCATCACTATTAAAAGTGCTAATTGTATAATTTCCTTTTTCCATGGCTCCTGTTATAATATGCAGACTTTAACATAGGCATTCAAAAATGTAAGCACACACATTGTCATCACATACTCACATACTATGTGTTGTAGCGCTGTTTACTTACCTTGCTGCTGCTAGGTTAATTGTATGTTCTTTTGTATCTTCCTAAGAATTATTTCTGCTACCAAAAAAAAAACAACAACATATAACAAGATGTGACATCCATTCACTGCTAATCAATGTTCAGGAGCAGCGACTACATGTATCTCAACGTTTTCCTATGACACTGACCGGATTCTGAGGAAGAAAAATTGCATGATATGCTTAAATTTTTATAGAAAAAGGTAGAAGTTTGTAGAAAAAAGCTTTCACATAAACTAAAAAAAAAAAATATATATATAACCAAATGATACACTTAGAGTAAATCTTTGCCTTGAGAGACAGGAGGTCTCATGTGATTTGAATGCCAACCACAAGAGACTACCAGACTAGCTGCTTTCAGCTAAATGTACTCTCATATTAATATTTTAAAATGCCATAATGCCTCTCTGAAATCCTCCGAGGACCGATGCATCAATTTGCAAGGTCTTCACTCCAAGAAAGAGAGGCAGGCATAATCTTCCATTAGAAAAAATAGTTCATTATGTCTGGCTTCTCGTGAGCACATAAACGGTGTCCCTCGCAATCTTAAGTTGCAAATCCTCACTTTAATGTGAAGAAAAACACCGTGCCCTGGAGCTTTATTGTCCTACTGTTCATTAGTACAAAAAGGTTTGTTGTGGTATGAAATCTTAAGCGGGTTGTAGTAATCAATCAGCTTTCAAACATCTTTCCTCCGAGCTTGAACCATCGCAAATAAATCAATTAAACAGAAGTTTCTATATCCATCCTGCTGAAAACACTGGGGCATAGCAATACATCACTGGGAAAGAGACGAAGGCCCATCCTGTAAGGGGGAGGGGGGTGTTTAAGTAAAACAATGTTTATGTCTATACTGTGGATTTATTTTGGTTTGAAATAAAATAAAAAGTTATTTTATATTATTATTCTATGTGTATTTTCTGCATGTTTTATGTTTTTTGTATTATTATACTACTACCACCACTACTAATAGTAATGTTAAGGGGCTTCCAAGTCACCTCTGTCTCAAAAAGACTGTAAAGGGTAACCCATGGACTCTATATTTGGTATAAAGGTAGCTACACACATGTGATAGAGTATCAGCCCCATCACTTCCCATCCCACCAAACACAAACACTAGACTCAGCTGAGCATTTATGTGTTCTGATGGGCATAAGCCACTGACAGAAAAAATGGTGGAATTCTTGAGCATTCTAAAATGCTCAAGTGCTCATTGCTCAAGATGAACATTTTATACAGTTTCCTATGCTCGGCAGAAGGGAGGATGGCTGGTGATCCGAAAAAAAAAACCTCAGAAAGTGGCAGTCCGGTCCCAGAGGTTAGTTTAAACCCCTGGAGCAGAATGTGTTACTTGGGGGGGGGCAAGTTCATACTTACCGTCTTGATGCAACTATTGATTGGCTGAGCAGAAATTGCAGGACTCTTCGTTCAGCCAATCAACCGCTGTAGCTCAGTGTTGTCTCAGCAACTGATTGGCTGATTGCAGATTAAGATAGAAGCTGCACGCTCCTAGCCCAGGATTGTAAGTATCACCCTAGATCCCAACCGATCCCCCCAATTATGCATTTCTACAGCCTTAAAGCTTGTTAATTGGCTGCTCGGCAAGCTTTCAAAAAGTTTTTTTTTTTTTTTAATGAACACCCGAGTATAACAAGATGCTCAATCGAGCACTATGCTTGATAGAGCACGCTCACCCAACACTAGTGCTTACTTGTTTGGGTCTGTGATTACTTGTGTTATTTCAAAAGCTGTACTTTATTGCAAACAGAAAGGACAACATGTTTTGAGGGTCCCAGCCCTCTTCATCAGGCCCCAAATTCATCTTCTATTGTGAACCTGATGAAAAGGGATGGAACCCTCAAAATGAGTTGTCCTTTATATTAGCAATAAATTAAATTTTTTGTAATTACACTGATGCTCATGGACTTCATCTCTGAAACAATTTAGCAAGTTAGCAAATTTCACAATTTTTTCTAGGCTGAGACAAACTCTTATGGCGCTATCCATTGCTACAATACCAGGTTTCTGGACAGATGGAGGCAGCTACTTAAACTACTTGTACAGTGCTGTACATGAAGCACGACCACTCCAGATGAGAGGTCACCATTAATACTGTCTACGTCTCTCCTTACCCTTCAGGGGTAACAGCACATTTAGAACCCTTAAGCTAAGTTCACACAACGTAAATTTTTAATAAATAACGTCCGTTGCAACACTGGCGCTTTTTATTGAAAATATAATAACCTTGTGTCCTATGAAATCCTGGCCAGAGTGTATACACTGTATATACACTCTAGCCGGGATTTCATGCGGTTGCATAGAAAACTGACATGTCAGTTTTGTGCGGCCGCTATTCATTTAATAGAGGCCGCACAAAACTGACAGTGCAGACAATGTAAAGTGCATTTTAAATTGTCTGCTATGGTGCTTTGGAATGCGGATACACTCGAATCCACCCGCATTCCAAATCAAAAGAAGTGAAGTTCATCCAGACGGTACTGTCACTGAACAGTCGCTCTCTTACTTTTTTGTTTTTCCTAGCACATCTATACTATGGATTCATAGGACACATAGGTGCAGATTTACTAGATCCTGAAACTAAAGTTGCCCATACAGAATTGATAAAGTTGATAATCATTTTGGTTTTGAACCACAATGATTATTCGTCGAGTAAAATTTAAAATTAACGGAAGATCAGTTTATGTAATGGATGACAGATTATTATTGTTGGAAAAGAACAGAAATGAGTTTGGACTTTTTGGCCAATAATCTGACAAAACAACAATGGTTAAGCAAAGATCCTTAAATGATCTTCCAGGGGACAAGGGGGAGATTTATCAAACATGGTGTAAAATAATAACTAGCTCAGTTGCCCCTAGCAACCAATTAGATTCCACCTTTCATCCCTCGCAGACTCTTTGGAAAATGAAAGGTGGAATCTGATTGGTTGCTAGGGGCAACTGAGCCAGTTTTACTTTACACCATGTTTGATTAATCTCCCCCAAGATCTTTAGAATTTTTTATAATGTTCCCGGAAGGATCATTTGTCCTTTGTCTGATCATGTCTGGCTAGATTGAACTGTAATGCCCAACATGGAATAAATTGTGTATGGCTGTGTCTGCGAAACACTTGTCATTAAAAAGAAAACTTAAGAATTCAATGATATAATGTTAGACAAGTGTAGATGTGTGGCCAAATGATCATAGAGATTGACTCACTATAAAAAAATTTGGAGCATCTCCAAATTTCTTAGTCCAATGGTGGTCTTACACATTTGATAGAATTCAACAAAATATTGATTAAAGGGTTTTTTTTTCCAGCCAAAATAGATTGATAAGCTATTAATAGGATAGGATAGCTCATCAGTTACTGCCGACACCCCACAGATCAGCTGCTTGGCGCCCCCACTACACAGTGAATGGAGATTGTCTCTGTTGACTGTAGTGGTGGTGACCTGTAACTGCAGCTTAGCTCCCATGCAGTTGAACAGAAACTGAGCTGCAGATACACATCACCACAGCTATACAGTGAATGGAGACAACTGCTTCCGGCCCCCTTCACATAGTACGGGTGTTGAATAGCTGATGGGTGTTGGGTGCATAGTTTCTGGCCATGCATGGGCACATAATTCTATATGCAGGACACTGGCATTAATATAAGACACACTGTGACTCTTATTGGGCACATTCTGGCTGATACTGTGCACACCTCTGGTGCAGAATTTTGTTTTGAAGGGTGGTACAATATATTTAAGTGACTGACATGAAGCTCCTGTTCTACATCAAGTGAAGTGTGCGCCACAATGAATAATGTAGACCCTATTATAAAATTTTAATAATATCAGAAGTCACCTTGGAATTCAGTGTCTAGTATGAAAATACACAGTCCCTGGCTTCTGGATTTTTATATGGTCACGACAATAAGGGCAATGTTTCTAGATAAAACCTTTATCGAATTATTGTCTACATTTTACAAATCCTTTTTCTTATAAGGGTCCCCAAAATATACCTGATCACAGATTGCTCTATCGCTGAGACTTCATTCCAGTCAATGTTAATTTGGTGGGAAACCCAGCAGCAATTGTTAAGTTCCCTTGCAGTATCACCACAGGGAAAATTACATGCTGCCTAATAAGATCAATGTCTAATGCAGTAACTTTATATAAACTTGTTATATAATTATGGCATCTAAGGTGATATGGACCTATTATTGGCCAAACAGGTTGTCATCGCCTTCCTCTATGAACAGACTTGCTTTCATTGGCCGCATATCATCCCCCCATGTATACGGGATGTGCAGCCGATAAATGTTGGAAGCATTGGGCCCCACAAACAGTCCAACCCTCCTTGCATGGTGGTGGAGCCTTGTAATGCCCAGTAAATGAGCGATAGTTTACATTGTCTATGCATGTCATAGGGTCCTTGGATAGAAGGAAGCCCATCAAGGCTTTTTAGTTTTTAGTAGCAAACATTGCCATGTCTCATGCCGTTCTATGAGGACAATTGACCTCTGTTCTCATAACCAGTGGGGGTCCTAGAAGCCTCACCCTTCAAAAAGGGATACAACAAAAGGGATAAATAAAAAAGTTTTGATACTCGGCATATAGTTGCATTGTATAGGTCCTTCCTCCCTAGTGAAATGGTACACGGACCAGTTCGATTGGATCCCCAACTTCATACCTCTCAATTTTATCAAGAGAACATGCCTGAAAATATCAAAAGGATACTTTGCCGGGTGCCCCAACAAAGAAACAGACCCCAGACCATCTTCATAATCTAACCTCAATCCAGCTCCATGCTAAAGGGTGCAGGTCTATAATCAATAATCGGTCTGTGTAAAAGTGACAGTGATCAGCTGAGAGGGAAAATGCCCGATCACATCTTTCAGTCAGGCTGCACATTTCCCTATGTAAACAGGAGATGTGCAGCTGATAGCAAAGGAAAGCAGACAGCATGGATGTGATATGCATATATCTTACACGGTAAGTATGCACTGTTTGTGAGTTGAAAATTGATAGCACAGATATAGTCAGTTTCCATGGCTGCCTGAACAATACAAGGTTTGTTTGTGTAGCCCGGCAGCTCGATTTTTTGTGCCCTGTAAAGGCACTGCAAACGAGTGCCGATCTCACTAATTGGCGCTCATTTGGTGATGATTGGCCCCATTTTGGGCTGAGTAAAGGGACCTTTAAGCTGGAGACTAGGAGACTACTATATATATAAGTTTAGATTAGTTTGTTGTCAAACTAACATTATGGCTACTAGAGCTAAAGCCCCTATTACAGGGGACGATGGTAAAGAGGAAGCGACCTCAGATCAGAGCTCACTTATTTCCCGCTCGCTGCCAGCGTTATTACACACTCCTACAACGAGCGGGTAGGGGGTGTGCGGGGGAAGCTGTGGGAGAGCTTCCTGGGCGATGGTCCAGGGAGCCCAAAGGAAATAGCGATGGTTTGTTTTCGCCACTCCTGTTACTCGGAGTGACGGCCAGCAGACTGCTGTCATTGTTCCAAAATCTTTCAACAAGTTGAAAGACAAGAATCAGCCGACATTTTGCATGTCGGCTGATCGACAGGGGTCCTATTCAACCCTTCTAATAATTCTATTAAACTCTGTCACACAAGTGTCATATCTTCCATTCACAACACAGCTAAGACATCTATCAACAAAGGTGAATCGGAAGCAGCACCCTGGGGCATGATGGTCCATCTCGCCCCTTTCAAAAAACATTTGAATGTAGGATGTAGCACAGTGACAGTACTGCGGCAGGAGTTTCTATTAAAAGACTGAACCTATTTGCTGGACATTTCAGCCTTTATCAAGCAAACCCAAGCCAAGAATAAGTGCACTATATACACATACCCCATGATGTCCTAAACAAAAGATAAGGTCATAGATCAACAATAGCAAAAAAAAACAAAACAAATAGAGGAACAGCATAAGGTAATTTCATAATGTAATTATTCCCACAATGATGTGTTATGTATATTCATGAATACGGAATTAGGTATAATGAAGCCTGTGAGTAAAGACTGAAGAAATAAGCACTGGCAGTCACTAATGGAATACTACTTTATATATATATATATTTTTTTTCTAACAAATCTCTGTATATTTGTGTAATTGGCATATATAGCTATATCCAGTATTGGAATAATGTTAGATGGTCATGGTGAGTATTTTCAGTGAAAATATGGGTATGCTGTAGATGCAAAAATATATTTTGAATTATTAAAATGTACAACTACACATATAGCAGATGGTTACATTGTATAAACAGATCATCCTGACCTGATAGCTTCTTCTTAAAGGTGTTTTCTGGGAAAGACACACTGATAAGCGCCCGCATTACACAGTAAACAAGGTCGGAAGCAGTTGTCTCCGTTCACTGTGTAGTGGGGGCCATGTGTACCTGCAGCTTAGCTCCTATTTATAAGAATGGCAGCTGAGCTGCAGTAACCAGGTCTGCCCACTACATAGTGGATGTAGTGAATGGAGACAATTGCTCGACCCCTTTCACTGTGTAGAGTGGATGTCGGTCAATGATGGGTCAGCTGTTGTCAGGTAGGTAACTGAAGAACAAAAGACAGATGAGGCCCTAGCACTTGGACCTGCCTGCTGTCCCTAAATGGCCGGGAGTAACTGGCTGACAGTCCCTAGGCTGAACAGGTTAAAACAAAAAACGCAGACAAGACAGACAAACACAATAAATCCGGGTCAGCTAGCAAGGTTGGTAACAGACAGTCGATGCTTTACAAAATCATATTAAAACTACATTAAAACTAGTACCTCTCACAAGGAGGCTCTATCACAGGCAAGGAGGACACATAGGGTAGCGTACTTATGGAGAGAACGCCGCCAAGCCCCTAGCACCCAGCCAGGCCGGTCATCAGGGATGCCATTAGCGCGTTCCCTATATCCGGCTAGACCAGTTACCAGGGACACTGTCGGAGTTACCAGGGGGCCAGCCGCATGCTTCAGCAGTGTCGGGAGACGAGCATGACGATCGGCTCCTGACAGCTATCCTGTGGATAGCTCTTCGGTCGATTTTGCCCATAAAATCTCTTTGAACAAAGCTATCCCGCGTGTCATTCAATGCCTTCACATGGAGACCATTTAGTTGAATAGGCAGGTAAGGGTTTTTCACAATGGAAAGGGATTCCCTATATACCACCAGGATAACATAAGACATATAGAAAGGGCTTGTCTTGATAGCACTTAGTTTATTTACAATTTATGTAATGGATAGGCAGAATAAATATCTTAAAAATGAACGTCCTACCGCGTCTTTATATCTTTCAAACTGTTTCAGCCTCTCTCTCTAAGTCCTTCTTTGCTAAACTCTCTTCCGTTTTATCCCAACTTGTTTGGGCTAATAAAAACCCCAGAATAGCTCATTATGTTCTAATCAGAAAGAAGAAAGTTGGAGGCCTATCTCTCCCAGATTGTAAACTTTATTATATGTCGACTATATTAACAAGAGTACTTGATTCCTTCCATCATAGAGAATCAAAACTATGGGTTCAAGTAGAAACCTCTATCTCCATAGTAGATCCTTCTGCAATCTTATGGCTCCCCAACTCAGCCATGAAAAATATGTCATGTCCTTCCTTTCCTTTGGTGAGCCAATCTATACTCTACTGTCCCCTCACCCCCTTATTCTCCAATCCGAATTTCCCCCCGGCAATATCTCTTCCGTCCTTCTTGGGCATTCCATAATACTAATAACCTCACTTTTCAGGATCTCATGGATGGTAAACAACTTAAATCTATCACAAATATGCCTTTCCCAAATCTTCGGGCGTTACAAGACCAATCTTTAATTAATTCTCAATACCTACAACTTAAAATTTTTTTCCTAAAAAATTATTCTAAGCTGCATCTACAACGTGATGCTCTGCCCTTTGAGTCTCTATGCCTCTCCCCTTCACCTGTCAAAAATCAGTCTCTACTGTCTACTCCCTTTTACTAGAAGCCTTTTCTGACTTACCTCTCCCCTATGTTACTAGCTGGGAAAGGGAACTCAAGATTTCCCTCCCTCGGGAAGAATGGCACAAAGCTTTCCATCTCTGCTATAAAACATCGGTTTCAAGCAGGGCACAGGAGACCAATTTTAAGATCTTATCCCGTTGGTATAGAGTTCCCTCTGTTCTCTCAAAAATGTTCCCATCAACTCCTGACATCTGTTGGAGATGTGGGATTACGGGTGGCACAATACATACTTGGTTCTCCTGCCCCTTGCTTCAACCTTTTTGGTTAGAGATTGTCTCTCTAATAAATGATATCCCAGGTTACTCTATCTCCAACACCCTAACTCAATTATTATTCCCGATTATCCCAGGTTCTCTGAAACTACTCTCACACTCTCTAGTATGTTTTCTACTTTTAACTGCCCGCACTGTTATTCCCCGCAAATGGAAAAAAAACCACTCCTCCCTCCTTATCACAATGGGTTATGGAAGTTAACTCCCTATGCAGAATAGAGGAATTATTAGCAGACTCCTTACCCTATTCGGAACGCCATATCTCCTGTTGGAGGCCTTGGTTGGACTTTAGAGACACCAATACTTACTGTAACCTACTTGCGTTTATGTTTAGTCTTACTTTTCCTGGAGTCCTCAACGGCTATAAACTTGCTATCATACATACTGAAAACATATATTCTAATGTCCGGTAGGAGATTCCTCCCTTTACTTTATATATACATGTATGTATATGTAAATGAGTGTTCTTTTGCCTATAGACACTGAATTGTCTCATTGGACGACCTCCCTTCCTACCCTTCTCCCCCTCCCCACTCAATTTCTCCAAGGTATGTTTAGATATAAAATGTACTTGAACCTCTAGACTTGTAATATGTTATTTTAACTTATTGATGTACTATTACATTTAATTTTATATATTTTTTGTTACCATATGTTCCCCTTAAGATTGACCCCCCCCTTCCCTCCACACCATTGTATTGTATTGTCATTTATTTTAAAACCCTTAATAAAAATTTTCTAAGTAAAAAAATATATATATATATATATATGTATGCAATGTAAACATTTGAATGTAATTTATTCAATATGAAGGTATTTAAACATTTTTCAAATATATTTTTATTTATTCCATATAATTTTAATTATTATTATTCTTTCCTTTTTTTTTTCCTTCAAAATATTTATTTCCCAAAATTGTAACAGAATTATCTGTCTAGCTGCCCAAAGACTTCTTGGCAGAGCTTCATCAGCGCTTTAGAGTTCAAGAGCAAACACAGAGGTCTAGACTGACTTTGCCTTCTGTATAGCATTACCAGTCATCAAACCCACAAAGGTAAAGAATTCATTTACAGGTTGGTAGGTCTCATAATAATACCATCTTCAAGGAGTTGTCCTTGTAGACACAATCGTTGTGTATTGAATAGCACAATGTAACCGGCTAAACATTTTCTTTTCATTAAGCAGATGGTACTTTTAAGTGAATACAACCCCCTCTTTCTCCGTCTTGATACCCCCGTCGGTTCTATATGCTTGTTCCTCTCTGATAAGGATGCACATAAGATCTCTAATGGATATAAAACACCTGCTCTAGACCGAGATAAACAATAACATGTTGGAAATAGGAAAGATAATACACTTATGATCTTGTTTGAGCTCTTTTTTATCTGAAAGCAAGGAAGGACTCACCAGATGCATCGGCTGATGGAGATTCTGGAAGCTTTTAATGGTCACTTATGAAAGGAAACAAATATAAACACTTAGGGAATCATTCTTACAAATAGGGTTAGCGTAGTGGAGGTGGTTCACAGGTGCACGCCTGTTCTTCCTCTTGGTAGCCATTGCATATATGTTTTACTTAACAATAAAGCCAACAATTTCCAAGATATAGCCCTTGAGAGCATTATATCCAGTGTAAGAGAGTCAGTTCAACCAGTGCAGGTCTGAGCTGTGTCTGTATAAAGCGACTAACCCTGAAAAACCTAAAATATATGCTCAGATTAGCACTGTCTTATTGGTCCGCTATATTGTCTACAACTGTGTGTATGCAGATCCTTTACAGACATAGGTTCCTTCATGGCTACAGTCTACAAACAATGGCCCAGATTTACTATTCTGGCTGAATTTGTGCCCAGTTACATAGTTACATAGTTAATATGGTTGAAAAAAAAAAAACATGTCCATCAAGCTCAACCAAAGAGGGGGTGGAGCAGGGATGTACAAGGAGGAGATGGGTGAAGGGGAGGGGGAGGGATGATGGGTAGGTTCTATACATATGCATTTATATTATTTTGGTCTAAGAACCTATCTAAGCCTGTAGTAAAGCCCTCTACTGTTTTTGCTGTGACCAGATCCTGGGGTAGACTGTTCCATTGATACGCTGTTCTTATGGTAAAGAAGGCTGGTCGCCTCCGGAGATTGAACCTTTTTTTCTCCAGGCGGAGGCAGTACCCCCTTGTCTTTTGAGGGGGGGGGGGGGGTTACCTGGAAGATCTTTTCTTGTAGGGGTCTTTTATATACATGACTTGCACCACATTTATTATCAGTTTTAAACACTTTTTGCACAAATTTGGTTTAAAGTAAGCCAACTTATAGTTGTTATGTAATAAGTCAGCCATCTTGCTAAATCTGGCACATTTTAAAGGGGTTTTTCGGTGTAAATTGCAATATGTCCACCCCTATTCTCTTCTTCAGAAATTCTGAAGTGCCAGACGGACAGAAAGTGACCGTTCAATATGGACAGTATGCTGAGTGGTCATTTCCTGTCTGAACGGCATGGCAGCAGAAGTTCTGAAGAAGAGGACAGTGGCAAACAATAGCAGACAGCAGGTGACCCGGGAACTGGTAGCTGAGGTGGAGCAGGACAGGTAAGTATACTGCTATAGCACTGCTATTATCTCCCCCGTAGCCCTAGCAGCATGGTAAATTAGCAGATAGCCCTTTTAAAAGGTATTCCATTCCATTCCTTTTTAGGGTACAAACCCACTTGACGTATTTGCTGCGTGAATCAGTCTTAAAAATAAGCAGGCAAAACGCAGGTTGGCTTTATACAATTGTTCTGTGTTAAAATACGCAATTGCGTATTTTTGAAGTGTGAAGCTACATGCGTTTTTCACACAGGTTGTTAACAACTGATGATTTGCTAACAACAAGCTTCATGCTTCAAAAATACGCAATTGCGTATTTTAACACAGAACAATTGTATAAAGCCAACCTGCGTTTTGCCTGCTTATTTTTAAGACTGATTCACGCAGCAAATACGTCAAGTGGGTTTGTACCCTTAAGAGGTATTCTAAAAAATTATCATAATTTACAAAATCAAAACTGGATGGAGGTAAGGAAGAAACTCTGCATCCCTTACAAACAAAAACTAAAGTTTTCTGCCTCAAAATTTAATTGAACCGAAAATTAAACAATGATAACTTTTTAATCGATTCTGAGTGTTGAAACAGCGACCGATCAGGAGAACAAGCTGGGAGGAGCCTGTGATGAACTTTCAATGAAAGTCAATGGGGTCTAGATCCCACACATAGAGCAGGGAGAGTAGGACGCAACAGCGTGGTTGTCTTTCCTTTCGTGAGATAAAGTGAGGAGCCATGTATCTACCAATACCCAATGAGCTGGTTGTTCAAATGTCAGCAGAATACTTAAAATAGACACAAAGGAGGACAATTATGAACAGTCCGCCCGAGGTGTACGCCAGAGAGAAGGGGCGAATGCCGTATGCCCTGCTCGCCCCATGGGCGGGCTGGGGGAGCTTGGGGGGGGGGCGTGAAAAGGTGGGAGGAGGCATGTAGATTTAGTACGGCGGCCGCAGGTTCGGGCGCCCGGCTGGCTGGATTCACTAAGAGGCGTGCGTCTCTTAGGAATCCTGCAGGGGGAAGGGGGCGGGGCCTAATATAAGACCAGCGTACTTGTACAACGGTCTTCATAAATCCCCCCCAAAGTTCTGCATGAGAGTTGCAGACACAAAATTACAGGAGGTTTTCAATATCACTAAACATATTCAGGGAGCTTATAAGCTGAGGAGGCTCTAGATCTGGTGGCTGCCCACTGCTATATCAGTGTTGTCACTGACTGGTATTGGAGCTAGCTCTGATCTGGGTTATTTAAATGCTTAGATGTTGAAGTAAATGGCAAATGTAGCATATAGACAGTCCCTTCTAGTAACTTTGAGACTGTATTAACATGAATAAATAAAGACATTTCCTAAAAAGCCCCATAATAAATATAAAATTAACCTTTTTTTAAGAATAAAACCCAAACGATAAAAATAATGTACACACATGGGAATGAAAACACTATTAAAATATAATGTTATTAATCCCATACAGTAAATTCTTTCTACACATGATTTTTTTTTAGAGATTTCATGTTACATTTTATGGTAAAATAAAGAATGCCATTAAAACAAACCTCCATATATCTCTTTAAAGATTAAAAGTAGAGATGAGTGAATGGGAATAAAAACACTATTAAAATATGATGTCATTTATCCCATTCTACACATGATTTCTTAGAGATTTGGTGATACATTTTATGGTAAAACAAACCCAACTCTGTTTAAAGATTAGAAGTAGAGATGAGTGAATCTCAAGCGCATTCAGGTCCAACCGAACCCGAGAGCGCAGCATTTCATTACCAGTGGATAAAGAAGTCTCCCTGGGGAGTCCTGGAAAACATGGCCCTGGCGCCTAAACCTTTATTGCACCAGAGTAAGGTAACTCCCTCAGGTTCAAACAAGTGGGATGAGGTATCCACGTCAGTTAGTGTTTTTTTCCACTAGGTGTCACTACTGTGTTTGTATGTAGCTTATTCTATGCACAGCAGAAGGAGACTAAGGGTTAGCTTTTGTGTGTCACATGTCGTTCTTCAACCACTCACAGATGCAGGTGCTTCCCCTCCTTTCTCTAGCCTATCTTCTGCGCTCTCTTTCTCTCTCTCTCTCTGCACACACAGCCCCACCAATCACAGGCAGGGTTAGATGAACCCTGAAGGAAGGACTTAGTTCCCAGTTGGAGGAGTTAGTTAGTTTTGGTCTGTATTCAGTGTGAGAGGGAGCAACACAGACAAGTTTCTGCTTAAGCCAAGACAGGGCCTTGCTTTGGCCAGTTCCTCTGACAGGGACACAACTAAGCAAGCAAACCACAGTTCATTCTTATGAGCAACAGAACTACTATGCAGTGCTAGAACTCAACAGAAGAAGAAAAGCTGCACAGGCAACATTTTGTCCATGCCAGGAGCCTCTCTAAAAGTGCAGGGCAGTTACCTCAGCAGTCATAGGGATTGACCCCATTGGAACATAGGTACGGAAAGTCTATGTATTCCACTGCACAGTGCTAGACATTTTTCGAAGTCTTGGAAGTCGGCTAGGACAGGTAGCCCGCAACTAGGGGGCAGAAGGCATTCAGACTTGAGTTCTTCTGTGAGTACGAGTATTCTCTATGTCTCTTCTACACACCTGTACTGTTCAAGGTAGAGTACACTACTACATTGGACAAGGTCCCTCAGGCAACCCCTGTCCTCTCTTTACTAAAAAGCTGTCTTGTTCCAAGCACCGTGTCTCTACCTCAACTAAACGCACCCGATTCACTCGCAAGATTGTATTTTTCTTGTATTGCAGTGAACTGTATACCTACCAACCTTGTATTGCACTATGTTCTCTGCAGTACACCACTCTATTCTTCTAAAGCATTGGATTCTGACTTATCCTTAAAGCGTAACTGTCATGTTTTTTTTTTTTATTACAGAAATCAGTAGTATAAGCGATTTTAAGAAACTCTGTAATAGGTTTCATCAGCCAAAAAAGCTTCCTTCTGTACTCAAGAAGCAATTTCCCAGACTCCCACCCTGACTTCTTATCTGTGCATTATCAGGCAAACACGTCTTCATTACAGAGAAGCCAGTGAAGACGGGTTCTGCTCTCTCCATTGTAAGCCTATGAAGGGGGGAGGGGCTGAGGGAGATGAGGGAGCAGGAAGAGGTGACATGAAGGTCAGCTGTTTGTAGACTCTCTGGGCACCTAAACCGCAGGATTCAGGGGTCAGAAAGGTCAGTGCTTATCTATGAACTTACTGAGAGAAGATTGCAGGGTGTTGTGCTGTGCAGGACTGCTCCGTGCTCAGTCACTCCTAACAGCCCCTCCCCTCTCTATAGCCACATAATGGAGACAGAAATCCTGATTCATTTGATGTGAGGGGGGAGGCTGGGAGATTGCTTTTTCAGTACAGAAGGAAACTATTTTAGTATATAAAACCTATTACAGAGTTTCTTAAAATCGCTTGTACTGTTGATATTTAATGTTTTCAGAAAAATGACCCTGAAATAACAGTTACGCTTTAAGCACCCACACAAACCTGTACACTTGGGATAACTTTTCTTACTGTGCTGCCGCAGTGCCAAACTGTCCGGGGTGGGTCCTACAGGACTCTAGGCTACCGTGACAAGTGCCCAAGTGACCCTAGACCACTCAGCGACCACACCACTATACCAGCTGACCCGGCAGAGAGACCAAACCAAACCTCTCCTCCTCTGACCCGCGCGCGCCACAATATGCCATCACGTTTGGAGTTTAACTCTATGATTGGCTAACAAAATCAATGAGAAATAAAACATCCAGGGCTTGAAAAAAAGTAATCACAAATAGTCATTACTATGAAGCTGAATTCTCTGAATATATATATATATATATATATATATATATATACACAAATCTCCCTTATTATGCTCATTCAATAAATTTATTGCATTACTCCTATATACTTGCTTGATTGTGTCTATATGACATACTCATATGCAATATTGTGACTGTATTCGAATGTATTTTCAGCTAATAGGATCTTACATCCCACATATGCACTATACCTCCCTAAAGAAGGACATTTAAGATTTATAAACTGCACTTGCACTATGGCGGAGGTAAAAGAGGCCTTAATATAGACTGACATAAAGTATGCCTTACTATACACAGGAGAAAACATACTAAATAATACAGCATGCAGTACTATATGGGGTGGATGCTATTAAAGCTGAAATATGGAAGACAAAAAATGTCCAATGAAAATAATGACTCCATAAAGATTCTCATTGTTATCGCTGTCATCTTTTAGAAAATAAAAACACTAAACATTTAATACCTATATCCAGTGTTCTGATACAGAGCTCAAAATACACTGCATAGAGATGGAAATAGTGCAGCTGTCTGTATATAGTTATGACTTTATAAAGGAAAATGTAATTTTCATGTTTCCATTGATTTGCAGTTGTAAAGGGTGCTACCCCAATGTCTATTCTGATGCTATTATGCCTTAGAATATACATAAGGGAGGGCTGAGTGTCACTAATGCTGCATGCGATATCTAACTGTGCTGGGACCAGTGCTTCTGAACCCCTGTGGCTCTCAACACAGACACTGGTGGCAGCTGAGGTGTTATGTCACCCCTTACGGCTGCCAGTCAATGAAAACATGTAAAAAAAAAATACTTTTGTTTTACTGGAATGCCCCTTTAATTGTCTTTATTACTCAATACAAGGAACAGGGCCGTATGAATAGCTGCTGCTGCCCTAGGCATTAAACCTGAAGAAGCCCCATCTTGGGGAGCGGTAGGGGAGAGTGGTTTTCGGCACTTGCATTTCTCTACATGGAGAAACATTATCTGAGTCGCGTTTTTCATGGTTTTTAACTGCTTAAAACATAAATTTCCACATTGAGTCAGTGATTAGAGCCATCTAGATTTTTAGATTGGTAGGTAATAGCCACAGGTGTCACAGCCATACCAGACCTGAACAACACCACCACACCAAACCTGTCGGCGAAGACACAGTGTGAACATAGCCTAAGTATGTAGCAGCGTCTGTGGCGCCTCTCACCCATCCTGTAGTGGCTGATGGATAGTGCCGTAGCTTTTGTCCCTCCTGAAAAGCGGCAGATCGATGTCACTGAGTCCGGGCTGGAGAAGTCCTGCAGCACGTCTTCGTGGTTGACAGTCAGCGTTCGTGCACAGCTTCACAGCCGTGTTCTCGCCTCTGGTGTCTCCATCTAGGCTGAGATGCTGATAGGGGTAGTGAGAGATAGCTGCAGGATGTTAGGGTTAGAGAGATGGTACAATGTATCGGGGGGCCCCCCAGGTGCAGTGGTGCACTGATTGGCTGATGGGGAGCGAGGGGAGCCGGGAGCCACGCACAGCCACAGCGCCAAGCAGGTAATGTATGCTCCGGGCCGGAGCTGCGGGCAGCGGGATGCGGGGGGTTAAAGGGGCCGGTTCACATATCCGTAGCGGGTATGTGACCCATTCACTTCACTATACCAGGATCCGCAGCGGATTTTGCTGCAAACTCGCAGTGTGAAATCCGCTGCTGATCCGGTAGGTTTGAAGCTACTCTTAAAGGAAAAACAACAGCAGGTTAGAGGAATTTAACCTGTTGATATGTCCCTATAGGGCACAGGGCACAGTTTTTTAAACCTGTAGTTTATTTCATGTGGTAAACTGGGAACAGGACTACCATTCTCAGTGCAATAATCCACGCTGGCCAACCTGTCGCTACTACTGAATATCGGGGCAGTGCTCTGCAGTAGTGTTGACCACTGGATTGACATCACTGCAGAGCGCTGGATGGTAGTCCCACCCCCAGTGCACCAAACCACCTACACATTTTCTGAAACTGGCACTAAGGATCAAGGTAAGAAAATTACCTTTATCCTCAGTGTCCCATGTGCTATAGGGACATATCAGTAGGTTAGATGCTTCTAACCTGCTGTTAGTTTTCCTTTAAAGTCCAGCAAGGCCCATTTTTTTAGCAAGTGCTGGGGAGGATGAGGATAAAAGAAATAAAATGCTCTTTCCTCCTCCGCTCCAGCACCTGCGCTGGTGGCCACATACCGCCACTCTGGTCCTGGTCCGAGTGGGGAGCGGGTCGTGACATGGGATATCTGCTAAGCCAGTCAGCAGCCATAGTGGGGTCCTGGCTGCTGACTGGCTAAGTGGACCTCACACATCACAACACGGCCTCTGCTCAGACCAGGAAGCAGGCAGGGATCCGGGGACCAGAGCGGCGGTATGTGTCCACCAGGGCTGGAGTGAGGGAGGTAAGAGCATGTTTTTTCCTTTATCTTCCCCCTCCCCAGCACTTGCTAAAAAAATGGGTCCTTTCACTACCATTTTATCTAGGAAGTTCGCTTTAACTACTAATGCCTACTTGTCACAGGGGAACAGGGATAATAGATTATAACACTACTAGCTCAGGGTTGTTTTCTATACAGTATTGTATGATAATGTAATGTAGTAATATAATAACATAAACGGCATTATATGATAATATAGTAATATAACATAAAATGCATTGTGTGATTATATAATATGGTTATATAATAACATATAAAATGCGTTGCCTGATGATATGGTTATATAATAACATAATGATAACACTATGAGGAGTGGAACAATTGTCTTCAGGTTTCTAGCATGCATCTTTTTTTCATTATGCAGCAGAGACGACAAACCATGGCGTACGAGATGAATTCTGTCCCAAAGACTTACAACTCTGAAAGCATTCCAGTTCACAATCATTCTGTGAATGCATTGTACTTCTTTTGTTGAACACTTCCTTTCCTGGGTAATACAACATACATATAAGTAAGTGCCATAATAGGAAACAAATAGGAATGTAAATGTATCAAGTTATTCTGTCAAGTTATAGAGGAATTTGCACAGAGCTTTTCAAAGAACAAACCTCAAATTGCTAAAACATATAGGGCGGGTGACAACAGATTACAGGCCTGCAAAAAAAAAAGAGAATCTGCATTAAAATATCTTTTTTAATGTGTACATTGTGTAAAATATGAGATGTCACTGCCAAGGTCATGGCGGATATAGAAGGATGGTGGTGGAATGTTGCTAAAATGCTATTTACATGGTACTGAAGTGTATAAACATGGGAAAGGATAGATGAATGGATGGGCAGATGATAGACAGAGAGAGATACTGTAGATAGATAGATAGATAGATAGATAATAGACAGATAGATAGGAGATAGATGGATACACTGGCGGAACTACCGCCGTAGCAGCCATAGCGGCTGCTACGGGGCCCCGCCGCATCAGGGGGCCCGTGACGCAGGTCCCGTGCTCCTCCTGACCCGGCGACTCCTTTCCCCAACCATAGGGAAAAGGAGTCACTGGGCCAGGAGGAGCACGGGACCGACCGACAGCGCTCCTCTCAGTCCCCCGTCTGATGCGCGGCTGCCGGGGGTGTCGGGTCCTATCCCCGGCAGCACGCGTATCATAGAGCTCTCTGTGTGCCGGAAGTCGCGGCCGCAGCACAAGCCCACAGAGAGCTCTATGATAAGTGCGCTGTCGGGGATAGGACGCGACACCCCCGGCAGCCGCGCATCAGACGGGGGACTGACAGGAAAAAGGCTCGACGGGGGAGCGCGTTGTAAGGTGAGTTTTTTTAAACCTGCTTTCTGGGGGGGGGGGGGGAGGAGAGAGAAGGGGGCATCTATAAGGGGGATGGGGAGAAGAGGGCATCTATAAAGGGGATGGGGAGAAGAGGGCATCTATAAGGAAGGGGGGGAGAGGGGGACATCTATAAGGAAGGGGGGAGAGGAGGGCATCTATAAGGAAGGGGGGGATAGGAGGGCATCTATAAGGAAGGGGGGGATAGGAGGGCATCTATAAGGAAGGGGGGAGAGGGAGACATCTATAAGGAAGGGGGGGAGAGGGGGACATCTATAAGGAAGGGGGGGATAGGAGGGCATCTATAAGGAAGGGGGGAGAGAGGGCCATCTATAAGGAAGGGGGGAGGGGGACATCTATAAGGAAGGGGGGGAGAGGGAGGCATCTATAAGGAAGGGGGGAGAGGGGGACATCTATAAGGAAGGGGGAGAGGGGGACATCTATAAGGGAGGGAGAAGGGGGCATCTATAAGAAAGGGGGAGAGGGGGACATCTATAAGGAAGGGGGGAGAGGGGGACATCTATAAGGAAGGGGGGAGAGGGGGACATCTATAAGGGAGGGAGAAGGGGGCATCTATAAGGGAGGGGGCGAGAGAGGGCCATCTATAAGGAAGGGGGGGAGAGGGGGACATCTATAAGGAAGGGGGGGGGGGGAGAGGGGGACATCTATAAGGAAGGGGGGGAGAGGGACATCTATAAGGGGGGGCAACATAGGGGGAGAGGGGGCCATCTATAAGGGGACAACATAGGGGAGAGGAGCACAACATAGGGGAGAGGGATATTATAAAGGGACAACATTGGGGGAGAGGGGAACATCTATAAAGGGACAATATAGGGGGAGAGGGGGCCATCTATAAGAGGACAACATAGGAGGGGCCATCTATAGGGGGGGCAACATAGGGGACCATCTATTAGGAGACAACATGGGGGGCATCTATAAGGGGGACAGCATGGGGGGCTTCTATAAGGGGGGCAACATAAGGGGGCTATTTATAAGGAGGGGCGACAGAGAGGAGGGCCATATAATAAAATGGGATCACATAGAGTCAGCCTTCCCACTAAATGAGGGTGTAAAGGGGCCAATGCAGATGTGCAGTATAGAGAGATGAGGATGGTGCCAGTGTGAGGAGACTAATATCTTTTTCTGGCAGATTCTGTGGATTTGTGGCTCGGAGAAGGAGATGGAGAAGAAAATGAAAAGGGAAGAACTCTGATCAGAGAAGACGTCCCCTGTAAGTCACCTGATATAACTGTACTGTAATTTATATGGTGTACAGGACCTGTGTAGAGCTGAGTGTGTTGATGGCGTAGTCCCAATCAAAAGTTTGCTATGGGGCCCAGCCATTTCTAGTTACGCCCCTGGATAGATAGATAGATTTATAGATAGATAGATAGATAGATAGATAGATAGATAGATAGGAGATAGATAGATAGATAGATAGATAGATAGGAGATAGATAGATAGATAGATAGATAGATTATAGATAGATAGATAGATAGATAGATAGATAGATAGATAGATAGATAGATAGATAGATAAATAATAGACAGATAGGAGATAGATAGATAGATAGATAGATAGATAGATAGATAGATAATGGATAGATAGATAATTCAAAAAGCTGTTTGGCCGCCTGTCAGTGGATTGACGGCTGTTGGTACATTATTCTGGCTCAGGTGGACTGATTTGGCTGTGTCTTAAATAAAAAAGTCCATTGAATTTAATAGTAACAACATTGAAAAGATGGTGAAAAAGAATAACTGTGTGTGAACAACTAAAAAAACACTGCTGTTTGCAATAGACTGCCGAAAATAATTGTCATGATTAGAGATGAGCGATACGATTCGATCGAGTAGGTTTTTTCAATCCACTCACCATGCATGGAGGCCGTGAGGGACCCTGGGAGTATGCACTCAGCACGAAAACAGTGTCTACCCTCACTGGATGGCTGAACCACATGACCTCGAATCTTAAATACTTGGCTCCCGCCTCTTGACCGCAGATGAGCTTTCAACCTAGCCAGGGAACAATCTTGCAGCAGGGAGAGATAGGTTTTAGTAGCGTTTTGGATAGGCAGGATTACTACAGAACCCAAAAGTCCTTTTCAGGGCTAAGATCAAGCGAAAAAGTCATCTCTAAATGTAAAACACTTCTCAGTGCTAAGAAATAGATGATATAACATCAGCATCATTAGCTGTATTCATTCCAGTACCCTCTGTGTACAAGTGACTTATAGTGTCCCTGTTTAACACCACTAAGGGCATGTTATACATATTGTTCCAGTAGCCCACTAAGGGCACCTGATATATACTGTTTCAGTGGCCCAGTGTCACGGCCGCGGCGGCATCCCGTGCTCCGGGCCACCGCCGCGACCTCTCCATGCAGCCGCCGGGGTCCATGTGCAGGGACCCGGCGCTGCTACTAGTTCGGCCCCGGGGGGCGCCTTACCTCGCCCTGCTCCTGTCACCCGCTGTGACGGTCCCCGCCTCCTAGGGTGCGCGCGCGCGCCGGCTGTCTCGGATTTAAAGGGCTAGTACGCCCCTAATTGGTAGTTGCACCAATCTCTCCCTATAAATCCCAGCATGCCCTGTCCCTCGTGTTGGAGCCTCTACATGCTTCCCATAGCGTTTGGCCCAGCTCCCTGTTGTTCCTGACCTCAGTCCCTGTTCCTAGTCCCTGTCCGCTGTCCCGGTCCCTAGTCCCTGTCCGCTGCTTACCCATTGTTCCTGAGCACTGCCTGCCACCTGCGGTTACGCCTACAGACCTCTGCCTCATCATCATCATCATCATCATCATCATCATCATCATCATCATCTGCCTACTGCTCCTGCCACGCCTCGCCTGCTGTCACTAGCAACCAAGCCATGGGTAGCGACCTGGGGGTCGCCTGCCGCAGCAAGTCCATCCCGCCTTGCGGCGAGCTCTGGTGAAAACCAGCGGCCCCTTAGATTCCGCTCCCTGGTGCGGTTACTACCATCGCTAGTGACAGTTCAGTGGATCCACGACTCCAGGCGTTACACCAAGTAAAAGGCACGTGATACATATTGTTCCAGTAGCCCAGAAAAAAGCACGTCATACATACTGTTCCAGTAACGTTCCTACAGCATTGCGCATGATACGCGTGAATAACATGACGCTCTGCGGACGCACATTGAAATCATGTATGTAACACTGTGCAAGAAATACAAACGAAATGTGTGAACATTGCCATAAATGTTCGTAAAGCATTCGCAAATATTTTTCCTTCGCAACTGCAGAGAGTGGCATTATACTGCGATTTTGGGGTGTTGGGTGCCCCCAGGCATGCTCCCCCTAATGTCCCAGTGTCATTTGGAGGTGTTGGCATCGTCTAGGGAGGTTTCATGGGGGACTTGGTGACCTCCAAGTGGTCAAATTTTGATTTCCAAGTGTCGAGAATTTTTTTCCCATAGACTATAATGGGATCGAATACTCATTCGAATAGTCGAATATCAGTGCCTATTCGATTCGAATTCTCGAAAGTCGAATATTTCACTACTCGCTCCTCTCTAGCTATGATCAATACTTTGACGTCTGGGCAGATAACGTCTATCATTATATACATTGTGTGCATTGGACGTCCGTCATCCCATAGACTTCAAAACATTGCATGAAAATCAATTATATTGTGGCAATAATGGAATTTTTTTTTCTTTTTTTGACGTTGTGTGAACACAGCCATAATGTTAATTTAGCCTTTGAAAGTTATAACGACAGATCCACTTTAATAAAGATGATGATCGGGATTATATTAATGATGATTTTTATTATTATTATTATTATTATTATTATTAATAATAATAATAATAATAATAATAATAATATAGTGATAGCATGCTGTGTTATACAGTAAGGCTATGTTTACACTGTGTATATTTTCGTAAAACTACGTCCGTTGTTGCCAATTGCAACAACGCCCGTGTTTATTGCGAAAATAAACATAACATTGCCGCCCACGGAATCCCGTCTGGAGTGTATACACAAAGTATAAACTCCGGCCAGGACCTCTAGCAGCGCTGAAAAAACGGACATGTCAGTTTTTCTGTGGCCTGTCATCACTGCCCTACCCCTTTTCTCTTGGAGGGATAAGCTGGGACACAGCAGTCTGGCTGCAGCTGACCTCTCCCCTTACCATAGGGAACACATGCATACTGAATGTTTATGTGTGTGAGGAGGATCATTCCGCAGACAGTTATTGAAGGTGTATAGACAAGTATTAAAGGTGTATATAATGTTATTGAAGGTAGATAGACAGTTATTGAAGGTGGATAAACAGTTGTTTAAGATGTATAGACAGTTATTAAAGTGTACCTGTCATGACAGTCCACTACTGGATCAACAAAGAATTTCTAAGTTGGTAAGTTTGCGGCCCTATGGATACAAACAAGCGATGTGACCTTAATGTGTGACCCCCTGTGGATCCGAATGGGGGTCATGTGCATTACAGTCTTATTGCGTGTTTTTATCCATACGAACACAAACTTCACTCCACTGATCCAGTAGCGGACCATCACGACAGGTACACTCTAATAACTGCATATACACTTTCAATAACTGTCTGTACACATTTAATAACTGCCTATACACTTATACGGGATGTAGAGACAGTTATTGCAGGTGTATAGGCAGATATTGTAGCCGTATAGACAGGTATTGTAGCTGTATAGACAGTTATTGTTGGTGTACAGACAGTTATTGCCGGTGTATGGACAGGTATTGTAGGTGTATAGACAGGTATTCCAGGTATATAGACAGTCATTGCAGGTGTATAGGCAGTTATTACAGGTGTACAGACAGTTATTGTAATTGTGTAGACAGTTATTGTAGGTGTATAGTCAGGTATTGTAGGTGTATAGACAGTTATTGTAATTGTGTAGACAGTTATTGTAGGTGTACAGGCAGTTATTGCAGGTTTATAGACAGTTATTGGAGGTGTATAGGCAGTTATTGTAGGTGTATGTAGGTGTATATGCAGTTATTGCAGGTGTATAAGAAGTTATTGTAGGTGTATAAGCAGTTATTGCAGGTGTATAAGCAGTTATTGCAGGTTTATAGACAGTTATTGTCGGTGTATAGGCAGTTATTGTAGGAGGATAGACAGTTATTGCAGGTGTATATACAGCTATTGTAGGTGTATAAACAGTTATTGTAGGTGTATAGGCAGTTATTGTAGGTCTATAGGCAGTTATTGTAGATGTATATACAGCTATTGTAAGTGTGTAGGCAGTTATTGCAGATGTAGATACAGCTATTGCAGGTGTATAGGCAGTTATTGTAGGTGTATAGGCAGTTATTGTAGGTGTATAGGCAGTTATTGTAGGTGAATGTAGGTGTATAGGCAGTTATTGTAGGTGTATAAGCAGTTATTGTAGGTGTATAGGCAGTTATTGTAGGTGTATATGCAGTTATTGTAGGTGTATAGGCAGTTATTGTAGGTGTATATGCAGTTATTGTAGGTGTATATGCAGTTATTGTAGGTGTACAAGCAGTTATTGTAGATGTATAAGCAGCTATTGTAGGTGTATATAGGTGTATAGGCAGTTATTGTAGGTGTATATACAGCTATTGTAGGTGTATAGGCAGTTATTGCAGGTGTATAAGCAGTTATTGCAGGTGTATATAGGTGTATAGGCAGTTATTGTAGGTGTATATAGGTGTATAAGCAGTTATTGTAGGTGTATAAGCAGTTATTGTAGGTGTATAAGCAGTTATTGTAGGTGTATAAGCAGTTATTGTAGATGTATAAGCAGCTATTGTAGGTGTATATAGGTGTATAGGCAGTTATTGTAGGTGTATATACAGCTATTGTAGGTGTATAGGCAGTTATTGCAGGTGTATAAGCAGTTATTGCAGGTGTATATAGGTGTATAGGCAGTTATTGTAGGTGTATGTAGGTGTATAGGCAGTTATTGTAGGTGTATAAGCGGTTATTGCAGGTGTATATAGGTGTATAGGCAGTTATTGTAGGTGTATATAGGTGTATAAGCAGTTATTGTAGGTGTATATAGATGTATAAGCAGTTATTGTAGGTGTATAAGCAGTTATTGTAGGTGTATATAGGTGTATAGACAGTTATTGTAGGTGTATAGGCAGTTATTGTAGGTTTATAGGCAGCTATTGCAGGTATATAGGCAGTTATTGTAGGTGTATAAGCAATTATTGCAGGTGTATATAGGTGTATAGGCAGTTATTGTAGGTGTATATAGGTGTATAAGCAGTTATTGTAGGTGTATAAGCAATTATTGCAGGTGTATATAGGTGTATAGGCAGTTATTGTAGGTGTATATAGGTGTATAAGCGGTTATTGTAGGTGTATAAGCAATTATTGCAGGTGTATATAGGTGTATAGGCAGTTATTGTAGGTGTATATAGGTGTATAAGCAGTTATTGTAGGTGTATATAGGTGTATAAGCAGTTATTGTAGGTGTATAAGCAGTTATTGTAGGTGTATAGGCAGTTATTGTAGGTGTATGTAGGTGTATAAGCAGTTATTGTAGGTGTATAGGCAGTTATTGTAGGTGTATAAGCAGTTATTGTAGGTGTATATAGGTTTATAGGGAGTTATTGTAGGTGTATAGGCAGGTATTGTAGGTTTATAGGCAGCAGTTATTGTAGGCGTATAGGCAGTTATTGTAGGTTTATAGGCAGCTATTGCAGGTATGTAGGCAGTTATTGTAGGTGTATGTAGGTGTATAGGCAGTTATTGTAGGTGTATGTAGGTGTATAGGCAGCTATTGTAGGTGTATAGGCAGTTATTGTAGATTTATAGGCAACTATTGTAGGTGTATGTAGGTGTATAGGCAGCTATTGTAGGTGTATAGGCAGTTATTGTAGATTTATAGGCAACTATTGTAGGTGTATGTAGGTGTATAGGCAGTTATTGTAGGTGTATGTAGGTGTATAGGCAGTTATTGTAGGTTTATAGGCAGCTATTGCAGGTATATAGGCAGTTATTGTAGGTGTATGTAGGTGTATAGGCAGTTATTGTAGGTGTATGTAGGTGTATAGGCAGTTATTGTAGGTTTATAGGCAGCTATTGCAGGTATATAGGCAGTTATTGTAGGTGTATGTAGGTGTATAGGCAGTTATTGTAGGTGTATGTAGGTGCATTCTTTTAGTACAGGGAAAAGATCCTCTAAATGAGTGCTGCATTATAGTATGTAACAGACTACTTCTATATAAAGAGATAGTACCTACGTCGCTCATCTCTGCATAAAATCCATCTGTATTAAATCCATTTTTTTTTAAGGCTCCATTTTGTGTGTGTTTTTTTTTTTCTTTGCTAGTTGGAACGATTCCCTTTGGGGGATATAGCCATGTGATGTGATTTTTTTTCCCAGCCTTATAGCCGTGTACAATTTTAATATTCTCTTTTACCAACAAAAAATTATTTTTTTCAAATACAATTTCCTAGCTGTATGGTATTCGATTTTAAAAAAATTTCTTTTTTGAACGTAGCTGAATCTGTGTTATTCCTTTAGGCGGTGGGTTATTGCTAAATGTCATATTTAGGCCTTGGGCAGCTGTTTTGATATTTGTCTAGCCAGCGAGTGAATACCTCATTACAAGTATGTGGTTAACAGAAGAGGAACTGATTTACATGTTCATGTTTCTGACTTGTTCAGCTCTCTCCCTGCTGTCCTCTACAGCTTAATCACACACACTCCCGCCCCATTGCTTTACCAGAGGGGAAGTGATGGACGTCCCTTGACTCTCGTCATGACCCCCTGATAATCCTGTTTCACACACAGGCTCCCTGCTGTATAAAATACAAAAGCTGCCACTGTAGTTCTTTACCTCTAGTCGATATTCTGACAGACTTGATCTAGCAAATTAGTATGCTGCGGTAGGGGCACGACAAAAGACCCTTTTGACACACTCTGAATCAATACAAAAGCCAATGGAGCGCCATTTCACTGCAATTCTGTTATTCTCCCCTCTTGCTGACCCATCTCTATTTTTTTTTTCAGTTCTTTGACCTTGTCAGAGTAAAAACAGAGTAACATCATAATAATAGAAAAACTAATCTCTAATAAATAAAATGGTCGAATAATTTTTTTTTTATTTTTGACATTTTTTCCTCCCTTAGTTTAAGCCCAAAAAATGAAATATTGTAGAAATCATCTGAAATGATTCTTCACAGTTTAATCACATTAAACATTGTCGCGTTAAAATTAGGGATTCGACCATAGATGTCACATGTTCAACAGCAGACTGTTAAAAGGGGTGCTGAGTGAGTACACCACAGCTGCTCCATTCACTTTAATGGCCCGAACTAGTGACTATGTTTAGGCCATTTCCCACATGTATACACTTAAAGGGGGAGATCAAACATCAGGGGAGAGATCAGATTCCACCTTTCATTCCTCACACAGTCTTTGGAAAATAAAAGGTGGAATCTGATTGGTTGCTAGGGGCAACTGAGCCAGTTTCACTTTACACCATGTCTGATAAATCTCCCCCTTAGTTTGCTAAAGCGCAGTGTGCTGCACTAAATAAACTTAGAAGTGTGTGAATTAGTCTGAACTTAGTAGTTGACAACATTCAAGCCACTAAAGTAAATGGGGCCATTGTAGTTAAAGGGGTAATTTACAAAAAAAAATAAAAAATGTTTTCTTTCAAATCAACTGGTGCCAGATATTTGTAATTTTCTTCAATTAAAAAATCTCAAGTTTTCCAGTACTTATCAGCTGCTGTAGGTCCTGTAG
Organism: Dendropsophus ebraccatus; assembly: GCF_027789765.1. NCBI lineage: Eukaryota > Metazoa > Chordata > Amphibia > Anura > Hylidae > Dendropsophus > Dendropsophus ebraccatus. Next base: position 164,577,296 of record NC_091456.1, on the reverse strand, counting down.
GAAATGGTGTATTCTTTCCAGAGCAGGAGAGGTTTGCTACTGCTCTGGACAGTTTCTGACATGGACAGAGGTGGCAGCAGAGAGCACCGTGTTAGACTGGAGAGAATAAACCACTCAGAAAGACAATCAGGAGGAAGCATTGTGAACACAGAAACACTGGTATTTACACAAGGGACAGTGACCAAAAACTTTATAGATTGTGAGATAGGATGAAAGATTTGATTTAGTTTTCAGGCACAGTGGGAACCCTCTGGAGGAGGCAGGCTCATCTTGTATATACACAGTTCAGGTTTTCCCAGCATAGCACAAGATAAGCCCAAACCACACTGTTTTCTGTTTTTGTCTCTCTGCTGCTAGAAATGGAATGGAATGCCCTAACAACAGGCAGTGGACAGTAGTTTGCAGGGAAGTGAGACACCTAGTGGTCAAATCATTAGAGCTTTTTTTCTGGGATAAGCAGTCATTTTTTGATAAATTAAGGGATTTATAAATATACTGGAAATCAATCAGGCTCAAATAGGGGTTGGAGGAGTTGATTGAAAAAAAAAACAGTAACCATTTAAGAGGGAGAAATATGTCTTCTTCACAGTCGAGAGAATGGATGAGCACTGGTAATTGCTACTTTGTTATGTTGTTTATAAAATGGAAATACTAAAAGGGCCGACTAGATGGACCAAGTGGTCTTTTTCACACACAATAATGATCTTATAAAATAATAAAGTTTAATTAAAATGATGATATATTGCAAAAATTGCACAGTTAATTCTTGACCTACTTATTATTATTGTTGTTGTTTTTTTCTAGCATTCATATTATTATTATTATTATTATTATTATTATTATTCAATTTATGTCATTTGACTTTAACAAATTTGTAAAATACACTGTTCTAACCCTCAACCTACATAGTTCTTCCACTATACTCACTAAGGTCCGTCTATTTTTGTCTTACTTCTAATATCCAATTGTATCATAGTTACATAGTTAATACGGTTGAAAAAAAACACATGTCCATCAAGTTCAACCAAGGAGGGGATGGATATAGGGAAAAGGGAGGGGTGATAGGTTCTATACATATGCATTTATATTATTTTGGTCTAAGAACTTGTCTAGCCCTGTTTTGAAGCCCTTTAGTGTTGTTGCTGTGACCAGATCCTGTGGTAGACTGTTCCACAGATTCACAGTTCTCATGGTAAAGAAGGCTTGTCGCCTCCGGAGATTGAACCTTTTTTTCTCCAGGCGGAGGCAGTGCCCCCTTGTCCTTTGAGGGGGTTTTACCTGGAACATTTTTTCCCCATATCTCTTGTAGGGGCCATTTATATATTTAAATAAGTTAATCATATCTCCCCTTAAACGTCTCTTCTCCAGACTAAACAAATGTAATTCTTTTAATCTCTTCTCATAACTAAGATGCTCCATTCCCCTTATTAGTTTAGTTGCCCGTCTTTGTACCCTCTCCAGCTCTAGAACATCCTTTTTATGAATCGGGTTCCAAAACTGGACAGCATACTCCAGATGAGGCCGCACCAAAGCTTTATAAAGCGGTAATATTATATCCCTGTCCCGAGAATTCAGGCCTATTATATACATGGCAATATCCTGCTGGCCTTAGAAGCAGCTGACTGACATTGTGTGCTATTCTGTAGTCTATTATCTACAAGTACACCCAGATCCTTCTCCATCAGCGACTCTCCCAGAGTAACTCCCCCCAGGACATATGATGCATGTGGGTTATTAGTACCCAGGTGCATAACTTTACATTTATCCACATTGAACCTCATTTGCCAAGTGGATGCCCAAACACTCAGTGTGTCTAAGTCATCCTGTAACATCTGCACATCCTCCATAGACTGTACTGTACTACAATGCTTGGTGTCATCTGCAAAGATAGAAACATTGCTGTTAATTCCATTCTCAATATCATTAATAAACAAGTTAAACAGAAGAGGGCCCAGTACTGACCCTTGGGGTACACCACCTATCACCAGGGACCATTCGGAGTAGGAATCATTGACCACCACTCTCTGGGTACGATTATTAAGCCAGTTTTCAATCCAGTTACACATTAAATTTTCCAAACCGATAGACTTTAACTTACCCATCAGACGTCCATGAGGAACTGTGTCAAACGCTTTAGCAAAATCCAGGTACACGATATCCACAGCTGCGCCCCCATCCAGGCTTCTACTCACCTCTTCATAGAAACATATCAGGTTGGTTTGACAGCTTCTGTCCTTAGTAAAACCATGCTGGTTATCACTTATAATACTATTAGCCACTACATATTCCTGGATGTAGTCCCTTATAAGCCCTTCAAATAGTTTCCCCACAATGGACGTTAAGCTTACAGGTCTATAGTTACCTGGGGAAGTTCGAGAGCCCTTTTTGAAGATCGGCACTACATTTGCCTTACGCCAGTCCCTCGGCACAATACCAGTAAGCAAAGAATCACTGAATATTTCATACAAGGGTAGAGAAATTACAGAACTGAGTTCCCTAAGAACTCTGGGGTGCAATCCATCAGGCCCTGGAGCTTTGGTTACATTGAGTTTGTTTAATTTATCTTGAACCATATCTATAGTAAACCAGTTCAGTACATTACATGTGTTAGCAGCACTGGCCCCACCCACCTCAGTACAGGCCCCACCCACCACAGCTCCATCCTCTTTTGTATATACAGAACTGAAGAACCCATTAAGTAACTCAGCTTTCTCCTGATCCCCAGTTATTAACTCTCCGTCGCCATTATTTAGGGGTCCTACATGCTCTGACCTTGGTTTTTTTGCATTAATATATTTGAAGAAATTTTTTGGGGTTTCTTTTGCTTTCTATAGCTACCTGCCTTTCATTGTGAATTTTTGCTGCTTTTATTACATTTTTACAGGTTTTGTTGACTTCTTTGTAATGTTTAAAGGCTAAAGCTGACCCCTCTGATTTGTATTTTTTGAATGCCCCTTTTTCTCATTTATACCCTTTCTAACCTCGGTTGTAAGCCATGTGGGATTGGATTTTAACCGTTTATATTTGTTACCCATAGGAATATATTTGGCAGTACAGTTATTTAATGTGGATTTGAAGATTTCCCATTTATTATCACAGATATACTTAATATTAGTGATGAGCGAATAGTGAAATATATCTCCAGAATATTCAAATATTCGATCGAATATTCGATCCCATTAACGTAAATGGGAACAAGTATTCGATTATCGAAAAACATCTATTCGACCACTTGGAGGTAAAAAACAGAAGCTGGGGGATTTGAACGCTTATCGAATATTTATCGAATATTCAGCGAACTATTCGATAATATTCAATAGATCGAATACCTTACTATTCAATCCAATATCTATTCGATCGAACAGTATTCGCTCATCACTACTTAAAATGAGTCACTAGTGCAACTAGGTGCTAGGGAAAGCAAATTATATGCTGGGCTGTGTATATATATATTATATATATGTAACGCCCGGAGTAGTGGATCCACTGGACCGGCACCAGCGATGGCACAAACCTCACCAGGGAGCGGAGTCTAAGGGGCCGCTGGTTTTCACCAGAGCCCGCCGCAAGGCGGGATGGACTTGCTGCGGCAGGCGACCCCCAGGTCGCTACCCCTGGCTTGGTTGCTGGTGTCGGCAGGCGAGGCGTGGCAGGAGATGGCACAGGCAATAGACTACAGATGAGAGAGCACGTGACAGGCTGGACACGGGAACAGGTGGAGTGACAGGGGAACAGGAACCAGGAACAGGGACTTGGGACCAGGTAACGGACAGGACTCAGGAACAGGGACTTGGGACCAGGTAACGGACAGGACACAGGAACAACAGGGAGCTGGGCCAAACGCTATGGGAAGCATGTAGAGGCTCCAACACAGGGAACAGGGCAAGCTGGGATTTATAGGGGAGTGATTAGGTGCAACTACCAATTAGGAGCGCACTGCCCCTTTAAATCTGAGACAGCCGGCGCGCGCGCGCCTTAGGAGGCGGGGACGCGCGCGCCGGCCGGCACAGCGGGAGACAGGAGCGTGGAGAGGTGAGGCGCCCCCCGGGGCCGAGGTGATAGCAGCGCCGGGTCCCCGACTATGGACACCGGCTGCTGCATGGGGCAGGAAGCGGTCGCGGCGGCGGCCCGGAACGCGGGACGCCGCCGCGGCTGTGACAATATATATAATGGTATGCTGGGCTGTATAGCTAGAGGTATAACCAGTAGGAAGGGAGACATTGTGATCCCGCTGTAAAGAGCTCTAGTGACATCACATCTGGAATACTGTGTCCAGTTCTGGAGACCTCAGCTACATAAGGATATTGATAAAATAGAGCGGGTCCAAAGACGGGCTACAAAAATGGTGGAGGGTGTCAGACATAAACCATATCAGGAAAGACTTAAGGATTTTAATCTGTATAGTCTGAAGGAAAGAAGAGAAACATAATCAAAACCTTTAAAGGTTAGTTAGTTGGAGGGAAGCAATGTGAGAAAATATTACTTTTCTAAAAAAAACAGTAGACACTTGGAACAAACTTCCAGCAGATGTGATTGATAAATCTACAATAACTTAATGTAAACCAGCCTGGGATAAACATATATCTATCCTAAGATAATAAGAAAGGAAATACTAAAAGGGCAGACTAGATGGACCCAGTGGTCTTTTTCTGCCGACAATCTTCTATGTTTCTGCTATGTGCTATGTAATTTTTGCATGTACTATGCTATAATAAAGTATATATTTCTAATAAAGGATTATATACTGTAGATGTACGCCATTTGCGTGCGCAAAGACTTGAGGATTCTGGTTGTGCTTCCCTTGAAGGATATATATAGTCTTGTCCCAGGTGTCCTTGAGAAATAAGGCCAATGAACATGAAAAGGTGCCATATACTCAAGTAAGGTCTTAAACTTCCAAAGTATATGTCCTTGAATGTCTGCAATATTTACTGTGTTCAACGTAGCTTGGGTTTCCTTGAACTGCCTTTGCCATACTTTGCAACCCAGTCACAACTGTTGCAGTGTTTTCCCAGGACAGATAGACAAGAAGAGAGTTCAGTCTTATCCGACTTAAAATGTGGTCAGCCATTGCTTAATATTTCATATTACACTTCAATTAAAAGGGATTTCTTCAGTTGCACCGTCAGACATTTGCACCTTCACTAAAATGCATTTATGCAGTAATTGTAATTCCATTGTTGACTTGCGACCATTACTTTGTGGAGAGAAATATGTTATGCTGTAGAATCAGCATATTGAGTGTTATAACACCTCCACTGAACCAGAACACATCGCCTTAGTTCCTTCTCCTGTGAGGGGGAAAATACTTTTCAGCACAATCTCGAAAATGTCTCCACTTTACCTTCTCATTTCACATTCTATTGACAAATTTCGGAAAGTTACTTCCTTAGGTTTCAAAAATTCAAATGACTGTAATAGTCTGGAATTTAAACAGCTGGAGGAGAATTTCGTTCAATATTTCATAGATCTCCATACTGTTGAAGCACTAAAAGAGAGAAACAGAGAATTTGATGGTAGCAATCATAGATGCTTCTACTCTACGGAAGTATACGGCTATGTTCACACACAACTGCTCCATCTAGTCTGCCCTTATATTATGGTAATGTAGAGCTACAGGGGGTTTGCAATAAAGTAAGGATGTGGTGTGCAGACGTGTGCTACCACTCTATTCCACTCTATTCTACTGTGAAGATAGCTGAGTGCAATGCTATTCTTTTAATCCAAGATCTGTCCTGGGGTCCGTTCAGCAGGTGATGCAGTTATTGTCCTAAAAAACAACGGCCGGGGCTTAGAGTATCTGGGCCCTAACTTTGCATCACCTCTCCGTCCCTCCTCCACACCCAGGGACAGAAAGGTTTTGCCAGCCTAATGCATACCGCTGGGCACAGGACTTCCAGTTTAAAAGTTGTTTTTTAGGACAATAACTACATCACCTGCCGAACGGGCCCCAGGGCAGTTTTTGGATTAAAAGCAGCTATCTGAAGGTGCAAGCAGTTTTGGGGGGGGGGTCAGATTGTGGATACAGAGTCACTTTAACGCCAGTCTTTTCCAGAGCAACGGCCCACCCTGGAGCACTGGGGGCATGCCTGCAACCCCCCATCGCCACAAAACCTCTTACCCTCTGTCACCCGGCTCTATTACAATCCATTGATCCGCGTCACAGAGGGCAGGGGATATCACCACACTTGGAGGCGGCAGGCCTTCTCCCAGTGCTCCGGGGTTAGCTGGTGCTCAGTAAAAGACCGGCGCCGATCATGAGAACTGGCAGGCAATTCAAAAATAAGACCTGGCCGCATTTATCACATAGACATGTCAAAATTTTTGATCAGTCGGGGTCTAAGTGTTCAGAGTGCAACCAATCAGAAGAACAAGTCAGGAGAAAGTCCGCATATAGCACTTCCACTACCTTTTCAATGCCATGAGACCTAGACAGACTTTCAGTGTATAGGGTACATCTAATGGTGCTTTCAAATTTTCCCGATAACTAACGCATTTAAGGGATAATCGGCTCATGTAAACACAGCGAACGATCAAACGACGAGCGAGAAATCGTTCATTGGGATCTTTCAACATGTTCTCAAATCGTCATTGGTCTTTCGCTGAAAATTCGCAGATCGCCAAGTCTAAACAGTCTTTCACAGATGTACCTTATGTGTGAGATGGGTTCTTCCCAGAGAACCTGCTAATATGACGCAGTAGCTGGGTCCGTCAGTATTAGATAACCGTTACTTTAAAAAGGATGTACCACCAGTTACATCCTCTCGAATTTAACACATCGATAGATCGGCGCCGTCATGGGGAAGCTGGTGCCACGTCATAGAGGGGAGGGAATTCCCAGGGCTGGCCGACCTCCAGTGCTTTAGCACCGCCTGGTACCGCTGCATAGAACAGCGCCGTACACGGGAACTGGACCACGGTTTTAAAAACGGACCATGGCACCGGCTTCCCCATGACGGCGCCGTTCTATCGGTGTGTTAAATTCAAGAGGATGTGCGAATGCGCGAGAAGCAGCCCTTCTCCGGCGGGACTGCTTCCCTTCGCATCCGAAGTGCATACAGCCCACTATGCATTATGAATATGAATATTGGGCAGGACAGGAGGGGGCTGGCTGGGCGGGGCGCAGCGATGCTCTCTGGCCCGGAGCAACGCCCTAAATGCTCATATGCTAGTAATTTGCATAAGAGCATTTAGCGATTTTACAAACAATGTGGGGGAATCCAGGGCATAAAGTAATGGCTATGTAATACTGAGGGACCCAGCTACTGCAGCATATCAGCAGGTTCTCTAGGAAGAACCAGCTGATGGTGCTGCTTTAAGCGATCTTAAAACGATCGCAAAAACGATTTTCTAATTTGTCTAAACGCTTTTCTTTATAAAAATCAAATTGTTGCTTTAAAATTGAGAAACAATCAATTGGGCGAATTATCGCTCCATGTAAACGGACCATTAGTCTCAGAAATCATCCCATTGACTTTAATGCATTGCATTGCAGTCACTTAAATCGCGGTAATAACGGATGTCTTTTTAAATAGAAAAAGCGGCCGCCTTTTCTCTTTTTTGACGTTGTGTGAACATAGCCTTACACTGTTTTATCAGCAATTTATGGTGACATACAGAGCTAAATGAGTGTACTAGTTTGAGTATACTATTTGCTCGAATATTGGAGTGCTCAAAAGTACTCGAAACTCTAACCAGTGCCACATGGTACTCAAGAAAGATAACAAGTATCCAACCCGCACGTTTGGCACCTACGTAGGTGACTAGCTAACAAACATCAAAAAGTCTTTTTTAAGGTCTAGTAATCTGACGCCAAGTGTGACACCAAAAAAAACAAAAAACAAACCAACAACAACAAAAAAAATTACATGCAATATACCAGCATAATGCAGTATACTGATACTGATACTGGTAGAGTATACTGGTACTGGTATATAGCTAGTATATGCAGTTGTATACTGTGTGATATAGAAAAAAAGCATCTGACATACAGTATAGTATACCAGTATTAGAGGTTCTGTCCAGTTAATACAGCAGCCCAGGAGTCTTAGATGCATCCATGCATGCTCTACCTGCTGTTCCCATTGCATTTTCGTGGTGTTTCCATCACTTTATGAGTTTTTCAGATGCACCAGACACCCTCCCCTCTGCCATGTACGGGCTCCTGAAATAATGCTCTAATCTCCCATTGGCTTTAATAGGGTTTGTCACTTGATGAAGTATTTGCATATAGAAAAAAATACTCCACAGGTATGGTTAACATTTGAGTATTTTAGCGCTTGCTCATCTCTAGTAACATATCCAAACTAGGTAAGAATAGGATTTTCATAGCGTGATGTTTATTCAGTACGAGGCTGTTCATTTTCAGAGCCTGGTTTCTTAGTTAAAATTATGAAAAAATTTGGTGAACACACTGCTGAGATTTTTTTTCCCTACATATCCTATTTTTTCACATTCCTGTCAATCTTTTCTCATCAGGGGTGAGCAGGTGGTGATAAGGGTGCGGCACGGATACTGGTATGGATTATTGATTGTATTGGGTAATAAGTAACAAAAAGAAAAAAAAAACGAATCAGAGGTCAGTCTTCCATGTGTCTGCTATCAGTTGCATTGCAGAGAGAGTGACCAGGTCCCAAATGTACCAAGTGGTCAAAAAGACTTGCTCAGCTGCAGCAATCAAGTCTAGCAGAGCTCAGTGTAAGGGCCCTTTTACACAGAAAGATTATCTGACAGATTATCTGCCAAAGATTTGAAGCCAAAGCCAGGACTGGATTTGAAAAGGGGAGAAATCTCAGGCTTTTATGTATGACCTTATCTCTGTTTATAGTCTGTTCCTGGTTTTGGCTTCAAATCTTTGGCAGATAATCTGTCAGATAATCTTTCTGTGTAAAAGGGCCCTAACTGAAAAGCAATCGGGCGTGATACACAAAAGCAAAAACCAGGCCTAGTTCACACCAGGCTACTGCACATTCCTGACACCACTTTTGTGTACTTTGTAGTTTAATCCATATGCAAATGAGACGTGAATCGATCTGTTCACAGCCGACCCCTCCCCTCTGATGAGTACACATCTGGCCCCTTACAGTAAAGTAAAGTAGCCCCACCCCCAGTGCATCAAATCACCTAATTAGCATATGGATTAAACTACAGAGCACAAGAAAATGGTGCTGAGGATACTGGTATAAACTTTCCCTCATCCCTGCGCTAACCCTGTGTACTATAGGGACATATCAGCAGGTTAGATGTCTCCAACCTGCTGATGATTTCCCTTTAACCCCTTCCCTCCGCAGGACGTACCGGCTTACTGCAGCACGGGACCGCGGCTATTAACGGGTGCCACCGACCAGCCATACCCTCTAAATAGGACAGTTAGATGCAGCTGTCAAACATGACAGCTGCCTCTAACAGTCCTGCGTGCTTCTGTCCCTGGTGTCTAGAGGCTGGATCCCCCCCCCCCCCGCACGATGCGATTGTGAGGGGGAGATCCGCTGTACTGAGCCGGCTGGGGCTCAGTGTCGGAATGACGCTCAGCAATCCATGTAGATGGTCTGCTGCAGACCATTATAATACAGTACCGATCTGATTGATCTGAACGGCGTAAGCGCAAAAAAATCCCAAAGTACAAAATTGTGCATTTTTGGTCGCATCTAATTCAGAAAAATTGTAATGAAAAGAGATCAAAAAGTCACATATGCGCAATCAAGAAAGAACACATCATGGCACAAAAAATGACACCTCACACAGCCCCATAGACCAAAGGATAAAAGCGCTATGAGCCTGGGAATGGAGCGATTTTAAAGAACATTTAGTTATTTTGAAAGGTTTTGATTTTTTATAAGCCATCATATATTATAAAATTTATACATGTTACATATCGTTGTAATCGTATCAACTTGAGGAACATGCATAACAAGTCAGTTTTACCATATGGCACATGGCGTAAACACAAAACCACCCCAAATATTGCGTTTTATTTTCAATTTTACTGTGCATATAATTTTTTTCTGGTTTCGCAATATATTTTATGAAAAATTTAAGTCTGCTATTGCAAAGTACAATTAGTTGCACAAAACATAAGGGCTCATGTGGGTCTGTAGGTAAAAAAATGCAAGTGCTATGGCCTTTTAAACCCAAGGAGGAAAAAACGAAAACGCAAAAACAAAAATATGCCCATGAGGGAAGGGGTTAATGTGCGTTGGTAATCGTGGTTGTTTGCTGCTGATAGTAGACGGCAACTATATGTTATACAGAGAGCTGTGCTCCAGACCTTGCTCCATAAATTGAATAAACAGATGAATAATTTTAACCCTTAGACGTCCCAGGGCGTATAGTTACGCCATGGAAGTCTGTCCCCAGACGACCTAGGGCGTAACTGTACGCCCTGGGTGTTTCTCACGCTATGAAGCGTGCTCCGGAGCGGAGCGCGCTTCATAGCAGGTGGGGGCCGGCTGCAATCAGCAGCCGGGACCTCACTGGCAATGACACGCTGCAGCGATCGCGCTGCCGCGTGTCATTAACTCCTTAAACGCCGCGATCGCGGCGCGACCGCGGCGTTTAAGTGTGAGTGACAGGGGGAGTCCCCTGTCACTTACCGATCGGGACCCCCGCAGTGTGACTGCGGGGGTCCCGATCGGTAAAACGGGCCGCCGGAGCTCTCTCACCTGCCTCCGTGCGGTCCGATCGGCGCTCTGGTCACTGAGCCTGCACAGGCAGGCTCAATGAGCAGAGCGCCGATAACACTGATCAATGCTATGCCTATGGCATAGCATTCATCAGTGTAGAAATCAAAGTACTGTATGTAGAAGTCCCCCAAAGGGACTTCAAATGTGTAAAAAAAAAAAAAGTTAAAAACACTAACACACTACCCCAAAACCCCTCCCCCAATAAAAGTCTAAATCACCCCCCTTTCCCATTATATAAATAAAACATATAAAAATAAATAAATAGATAAACATATAATATACCGTAGCGTGCGTAATTGTCCGATCTATTAAAATATAACAAGCGTCATTGCGAACGGTAAACGGCGTACACGAAAAGAGGGAAAAAAGTGCGCGGATTACCGATTTTATGTTACATTATATATATAAAAAAATTAATAAAAAGTGATCAAAACGTCCGATCTTCACAAATATGGTATTAATAAAAACTAGAGATCATGGCGGAAAAAATGACACCCCATACAGCCCCGTAGGTGAAAAAATAAAACCTTTATAAGCGTCACAATAGTCCCATTTTATTTATAATTAATTGCCAAAAAAAAGGATTTCATTTAAAAAAATATATATAACATTAGAGAATC